>NC_134235.1:197619804-197929804 GCF_965152275.1 Natator depressus | reverse complement strand
TTTCTCAGCCTTGAGAGTGAAAGTCCACAGTGGGTTACAGGGGTTGCCTTGTGGTTGCCAGAAAATCTCCACAGTTCAGACTGTTCAATACAAGGCATATGGTAGGACCAGGGTGGCAGCCCTCCTATTTCCATTATTGCTACCCCACCCTGTCTCACCTCTTCAGCAGCTCCACATTTCTCCCTCCTACTCTTCCCTTTCCCATCACCCGCACAGATCCCATATGGTATGGAGCCAATATTATGGTGTAAGAACTACCATACTGGGTCAAACCATCTAGCCCAGTATCCTGTCTCCAACACTGGCCAGTACCTGAGCTTCAAGTAGGAGTGATCCACCCGTCTTCCCCTCCCAGCTTCTGGCAATCAGAGGTTTAGGGTTTTCTGAGGCATGTGATTGCATCCCTGGCTATTTTGGCTAATAGCCATTGATGAACTTATGGCTAATGGCCATTACATGAACTTATCTAGTTCTTTTTTCAACCCAGTTATAGTGTTGGCCATCACAATATCCCATGCAAATGAGTTTCTCATGTTAATTGTGCATTGTGTGAAAAAGCACTTCCTCTTGTTTGTATTAAACCTGCTGCTTATTAATTTAATCAGGTGACCCCTGATATTTGTGTTGTAAGAGATGGTAAATAGGAGTCCTCTATTCACTTTCTCCACAGCAGTCATGATTTTATATACCTCTGTCATATCCTCTGTCTCTTTCAGATGAACAACCCTAATATTGGTAGTCTGTCCTTACATAGAAAGGGTTCCATACCCTTGATCATCTTTGTTGCCCTTCTCTGAACCTTTTCCAGTTCTCCTATATCCTTTTGGAGATGGGGAAACAAGAACCAGACATAATATTCAAGGTGTGGGCACACGATGGATTTATATCGTGGCATTATGATATTTTCTGTTTTATTTTCTATCCCTTTCCTAATAATTCCTAACGTATGGTTTGCCTTTTTGACCGCTGCTGCGCATTGAGCAGAAGTTTTCAGAGAACTATTCACTGTGACTCCAAGATCTCTTTCTTAAATGGTAATATTTAATTTAGAGCTCATCACAGTGTATGTATAATTGGGATTATTTTTTCCAAGGTAAATTACTTTACCCTTATCAGTGTTGAATAGCATCTGCCATTTTGTTGCCCAGCCCACCCAGTTTAATAGATCCTCCTGTAACTCTTCGCAGTCAGCATTGGACTTAACTATCCTGAATAATTTTGTATCAGCTGTGAACTTTGCCACATCATTGTTCATACCCTTTTCTGGATCTTTAATGAATATGTTGAACAGCACAAGTCACAGTACAGCTCCGCTTTTTACTTCTCTCTATTGTGAAAACTGACCATTTATTCCTACCCTTTGTTTCCTATCTTTTAACCTGTTGCTGATCCATGAGAAGACCTTGCCTGTTAGTTTTCTTAAGAGCTTTTGGTGAGGGACCTAGTCAAAGTCTTTCTGAAAATCCAAGTGCACTATATCAACTGGATCACCATTATCCATATTTGTTGAGCCCCCCAAACAATTCTAATAGATTGGTGAGGCCTGATTTCCTTTTACAAAGTCATGTTGACGTTTCCCCCAACAAATTGTCTTTATCTATATGTCTGATAATACTGTTCTTTACTGTAGTTTCTGCCAATTTACCTGGTACTGAAGTTCACCGGCATCTACATAAGAATGGCCATACTGGGTCAGGCCAATGGTTCATCTAGCCCAGTATCCTGTCTTTTGGCAATGGCCAATGCCAAGTGCTTCAGAGGGAATGAACAGAATAGGGCAATTATTGAATGATCCATCCCCTGTCATCCATTCCCAACTTCTGGCAATCAGTGGCTTGGGACACCCACAGCATGAGATTGCATCTCTGACCATTTTGGTAATAGCCATTGATGTACCTATCCTCCAGGAACTTATCTAATTCTTTTTTGAACCTAGTTATACTTTTGGCCTTAACAACATTTCCTGGCAGTGAGTTACAGAGGTTGCTTATGTGTTGTGTGAAGAAGTACTTCCTTTTGTTTGTTTTAAACCTGCTGCCTATTAATTTCATTGGGTGACCCCCTGGTTCTTGTGTTATGAGAAGGAATAAATAACACTTCCTTATTCACTTTCTCAAAACCATTCATTATGTTATAGACCTCTATCATAACCCCCCTTAGTCATCTCTTTTCAAAGCTGAACTGTCCCTGTCTATTTAATCTCTCCTCATATGGAAGCTGTTACATACCCTTCATCTTTTCTGTTGCCCTTCTCTGTACTTTTTCCAATATTCTAATGTATCTTTTTGAGATGAGGCAACCAGAACCTCACAGAGTATTCAAGTTGTGGGCATACCATGGATTTTTATAGTGGCATTATGATATTTATGGTCTTATTATCTATCCCTTTCCTAATGGTTCCGAACATTCTGGTAGCTTTTTTTGACTGTCACTACACATTGAGTGGATGTTTTCAGAGAACTGTCCACAATGAGTCCAAGATCTCTCTCTTAAGTCGTAACAGTTAATTTAGATCCCATCATTTTGTAGGTATAGTTGGGATTATGTTTTCCAATGTGCATTACTTTGCATTTATCAACATTGATTTCATCTTCCATTTTGTTGCCTAGTCACCCTGTTCTGTGAAATCCCTTTGTAACACTTCACAGTCTGCTTTGGGCTTAACTATCCTAAGCAATTTTGTATTGTCTCCAACTTTTGCAGCCTCACTGTTTACCCCTTTTTCAGATAATTTATGAATATGTTTAACAGTATTTGTCCCTGGATAAATTCCTGAGGAATACCACTGTTTTCCTCTCTTCATTCTGTAATCTGATTTATTCCTACCTTTTGTTTCATATCTTTTAACCAGTAATGATCCATGAGAGGACCTTCCCTCTTATCCCATCACTGCTGAATAGACAGGATCGCCTCAGGAGCCCTTTTTAACAATCAGTGTTACATTAGCTTTCTTCCAGTCACCTGAAACTGAGGCTTGTTTCAGCAACAGGCTACATGCTACAGTTGTGCAATTTCATATTTGAGTTCCTTCAGAAATTTTGGCTGAATTCCATCTGATGACTTATTACTATTTAATTTACCATTTTGTTCTAAAACCTCTTGTATGGGATAGCACTTCAGATTTGTCACCCAAAAAGGTTAGCTTTGATGTGGGTAACTCCCCCACATCCGCTGACGCAAAGAATTCATTTAGCTTCTCTGCAATGGCTTTGTCTTCCTTGAGCACTCCTTGAGCATCTTGGTCATCTAATGGCCCCACTGCCTGTTTGGCAGGTTTCTTGCTTCTAATGTACTTTAAAAAAACCTTACTGTTAGTTTTTGTCTCTTTAACAGGCTGCTTGTCAAATTCTTTCCTGGCTGCATTATTATATTTTTATACTTAGCCTGCCGCTGTTTGTGCCTTCTTCTCACTAGGATTTGATCTCCAGTTTTTAAAGGATGCCTTTTGACCTTTAATGGCCTCCATCGCTCTGCTGTTTAACCATGCTGCCATTCTGCTGGTCCTCTTATTGTCTTTTCTGAATAGGGTTAGACATTTAGTTTGCACGTCTGTTATGGTGTTCTTAAATTGTTCCCATGCTGCTTGTAGGCATTTAACCTTTGTGACGGCGCCTTTTAATTTTAATCTAACAGGCATCCTCATTCTTGTGTAGTTCCCTTTTTTAAAGTTGAATGTTACCAGGGTGAACTTTTTGGTATTATCCCCCCAACAAGGATGTTACGTTTAATTATATGAGGATATTCTGGTCCCCTTTGCTCCACTACCCACAGCTCTCAGTGGGGCCTCACTAACTCGGTGCAGTGCCTTTCTTGGAATGGAGGGTTGTGTAGACTGGGGACTGAGGGGAGGAGAACTGAGTGCCTTTGAAAAAAAATCACCTGCTACACCTCATCCCCCATTTAGCTGCGCCCACCCAGACCCACCACCAGGAAACCCTGCCATTCACTACTCACCATTTTCAGCACATCACTCCCCCGCTACGCCAGGACCCCTCCAGCTTCCACTGAATTCCCTCACCCCTATTGCCCAGCACCCACTCTCTCAAAACCAGATGTAGTTTCTTGCTGTGACCCCAATTCCTTTTTTGGTCACAGTGGTGTCCTGAGTGGAGAAAGGTAGAGAACCCCTGAAGCACAATAAACCTTGCCATGAATGTATCTGAAGCTATGCATGCATCACATAAATTTACATCTGATTTAAAATCTTCTAAAGGGGTATCGGGTTTATCTGATAGAGACAGAGGATAAAAGTCTTCTCCATCTGAAAGCTTGATTGATGGCATAAAGTAGGTGCAACAGATACTTCTTATTATGACTCAGTCTTCATCTATGGGGTTTCCCGTGAGGTTTGACAATAGATTTATGTGGGTTGCTTGGCTTTCTTTTTGTCCGTCTTGTTAATGATAGAAAAAAAATTCCAGTCTATACTATCATTTTCACAGAGAGATTTCTTGTGTAGAACTACTATTAAAAACACTTTTTTGCTGAAAAGATTTGACTATCTGTAGTTTTGTATTGCTGTGATTTTTAAAGCTATTACCCATGCTTCATCTCCATACCTTGTGCATTTATGGTCCCTACACCTCCTTTGGGAAACTAGTAAAACAAGACATGTTACTGTTTATCAAAAAGCACTTCATATCCCAATAAAATGCTTGTCTGTCTGATTAGCACCCAAGTATTAACTCCTTCCCTGCTACAGGCACTTACAGCTAACTAACATGGCTGTAGCAATTATGTCATTTTGTGGCTAAGATATTTCACACCTCAAGCAAGGCATTTTTCTATTTGGAATCCTCTGCATACTAATTTGCTTGACACACCCAGTTCTTGTCATTGGTTTAAAATCTTGTTGATCTCTGGTCAAGGGATAATAAAATTACAGGTGAAATGGTAGCAGAATTACCCAGCTAAAATGTAATTATTTTTGCCTCTGTGCTCTTAATTGACAGGTGCATATCTCTGAAATATAACCATATAACAAGGTATAGTCTTTCGGTGTGCAGGAATAGCTCCCTTTAGTGTCAGTGAGTGTTTTATCAAGGGGACAATAATACACTCCAAAGACTTCTCCAGAATGCCAGGAACACTTAGTCAGTCTAAGTAACCCTTTGTCTGTCTAGCTGTCTATTCACTGAAGGTTGGATTATGCCTGATCAGCAGAGCCTCATGTTGGGGACGTGGTGGAGCTGCAGTGCCCCAGGGAGCTTCAGGAGGCCATTTCCCAGAGCTCCCCACTTGCACTGAGGAGAGTGCATGCTGCTGAACTCATGTGAGAGTGGTGCAGCATACTCCCTTCACATGTAGGGTTGACAACCCTCCAGGGTTGTCCTGGAGTCTCCAGGAATTAAAGATTATGTCATGATAAATCTCCAGGAATTCATCCAACCAAAGTTGGCAACCCTACCCTCCTGGCTGGCCGGCTTTGTAAAGGGGATTTGGAGCCATGGCTCTGCGTACTCCCTGTCCCTGTTCTCCTCTTCCTGCCCCTTTTTGAAGGCAAGGGGCTGAAATTGTGTCTGGTCCTTATGTAAGCTATGCAATAGAGAGAGTTTCCCCTCCCCCAACTTTTTGTATTGTTGCACAAAGGGCAGCCACTATCTGGCCCTAAATAATTGTCAGCCATAGAGTTCAGAGCTAGAACTATGATTCTCCAACACAGGTACCTAGCTAGATTTAAGCATATATCAGTGAAAGAAAGGACAGGGCCCCATGCATTCAGTGATGGAAGACTTTGGAATCCAGCGTTACAGCAGAATTGTGCTCCAGAACCCAACCTCCCATTTGAAAACATTATTTATGGTCCTGAAGGTTGTGAAGCTAACCTTGAAAAGGTGTACTGAGTGGAAATCCATGCTGCGTTGTCCTCCCCAATCTACAGACAGCTTGAAACAGTATGTCCTGGGAAAAGTTGTTCAGTGTTAAAGGTCTGACTAAAAGCCAGGAAATAAAGATGAAAATGTACAAGTCTGGCTGTGTAGGAATCTATAGATTTGTGCTACTGTAGTTTAAAAAAAACAGCGCTTCCAATTGATGTTGAAGTGACTGTAAGACAAGTCAGCACTGTAGGTTCCTGTGTTCGTGTCTTTCAGCAGAGCCTATCTTGTGGGTGTTCATATCTACAGTATATAGAATTATCCTGTGTCATTAATGTGTTGTAAAGTGTAGTGCCCAGCATGCTGTTAACCTAAACTATACTACAGGTGGGGTTTTATGTGAAAGAAACTGGAAGTGTAAAGAAGAGGAGAAGCAAAATGAAACAGGGTTAAAAATGCATCAATTACAAAAGAAATATAGGGCCATCTTCTATTGACTCTATTGATTTCAGTACAGCTAATTTTTTCATGCACCCATTGCATTTACAAAGTGGGTAAATATTATTTATATAATTATTAATTCCTTGCATTTGTATAACACCAGTTATCCAAGGCCTCAAAACATCTTAGCATAATAGGGATTGTTATTTCCATTAAACAAATGGAGAAAGTTGGCCATATGGAGGTGAAGGACCTGACTCTGTGAGGTACTGAGTGCCTTCCGCTCCCATTGGCACAGTGAGTCAGTGGCATGAGTTTGGAAGAGAACACAAATGTCCCTGGACCCTTAGCTCCTTGATCTAAACAGTACACAATGAATAAATACCTGCAAATGAAAGTAAAGGGAAATGTAGATGTGTAGTATATTGTCTCTGTTCACAAATGTCCGTATTGTGCACAAACCAATGTTATAACTTCAATGTAATATGACAGTTTTGGTATTTTCACCTTAAATATAAAGCAGTTATTAAGATTAAAATATTATTATTTATATTGGGGGGAGGAGAGGGACTGGGGCTAAAATAGGCATTTTTCAAGTTTTTATTTTTTTAAAGCTTCTTGTCCAGCACCTAATGCAAGTGCCAATGATCTATTTACTTCAGTGGGAGTTGCATGAATTGAGAGTAATGTGGCTTTACATTTGGCTTGTCAAAATAGTGCTGGGCGATTCCCTCAACTGCCTCCAGCTACAGTGATCAGATTTGTGGAGACAAGGTTCAGAGGGGGAGATCCAGAGGAAAGATAGCAGAGGTTCAACTGATGTATTCTGATCTCCAGCAAAACACCCCTTTATAGATCAAGCATGAAAAATGAATGCAGCCCCCTGATACCCACTAGGCAGTAAAGAGGTTAAAGTGATCCTTCATGCTCTGGGTGTGTCATAAATATAAAGGGAAGGGTAAACACCTTTAAATCCCTCCTGGCCAGAGGAAAAATCCTCTCACCTGTAAAGGGTTAAGAAGCTAGGATAACCTCGCTGGCACCTGACCAAAATGACCAATGAGGAAACAAGATACTTCTTGTTGGAAGCTGGAGGGGGGGAGAAACAAAGGTTCTCTCTGTCTGTGTGTTGTTTTTGCTGTGACCAGAGCAGGAATGCAGGTTAGAACTCCTGTAAAGGGCTAATAAGCAATCTAGTTAGATATGCGTGAGAGTATGTTTTGTTTAAATGGCTGATAAAATAAGTTGTGCTGAATGGAATGTATATTCCTGTTTTTGTGTCTTTTTGTAACTTAAGGTTTTGCCTAAAGGAATTCTCTATGTTTTGAATCTGATTACCCTGTAAGGTATTTACCATCCTGATTACAGAGGTGATTCTTTTACTTTTTCTTCAATTAAAATTCTTCTTTTAAGAACCTGATTGCTTTTTCATTGTTCTTAAGAGCCAAGGGTTTGGGTCTGTGTTCACCTGTGCAAATTGGTGAGGATTTTTATCAAGCCTTCCCCAGGAAAGGGGGTGTAGGGTTTGGGAGGATTTTGGGGGGAAAGACGTTTCCAAGCGGACTCTTTCCCTGTTATATATTTGTTAGACGCTTGGTGGTGGCAGTAAAAAAGTCCAGAGGCAAAAGGTAAAATAGTTTGTACCTTGGGGAAGTTTTAACCTAAGCTGGTAAAAATAAGCTTTGGGGGTTTTTCATGCAGGTCCCCACATCTGTACCCTAGAGTTCAGAGTGGGGAAGGAACCTTGATATGATGGCAGAGCCGTGGGATTAACTTGAAATCATTTTGAGTTCAATTTGAGATTTTTTTGAACCAGAAGCACAGATTTTTTTAAAAGGAAATATTTTTTTCCTTTGGACTGCTGGAAAGCAGGTTTTAAGCTGAAAGCAGTTAGAGGCTTTTTTGTCTTTGCTTGGGGGCCAGAGCAGAGACAAGAGGTGAGCTGGAGTTACTTTTCTTTCTGTACCTAAAAACAGGGTAGTTAACCTCCTGCAGGGAAATTCACAAGTCTTCACAGACCTGAAGTTGTTTTTATCTAAGAGCAACTAGAGGGGTTTTCTGTCTATTTGCCTGGAGACAAAGGTGTAAGTTTGTTTTTTTTTTTTTTTTTTTTTAAGGATTTTTCTGTAAGCTGACAATCACTATCAGAGAACATAGGTATCCGGTTACAGCACAACCTATAGCTATATAGATATATACATTTTTTTGACAAGCCAAGTTTTTTTGTTTGTGTTTTATTTCTAACTCTCGGGTGTAAAGTTAGTTAAAAACAGAGAGGCAAACATGACCGAAACCAAGGAAAAAGCCCAAAAGGTTGCCCACAGGAGAGCTATGGAGACAAAGGAAAAAGAATGGAAGCATGCTGAGGAGGAAAGGGAGGCTGCCCACAGGAGAGCTATGGAGGCAAGGGAAAAAGAAATGGAGGAAAAGGAAAAAGAGAGGAAGTATGCTGAGGAGGAGAAGGAAAAAGAGAGGAAGCATGCACTGGAGATGGAGAAGGCAAAGGCTGAGCGGAATCTACTGGATAACCTAACCATCCTTCCCCAACAATCCACAAATGGGAGCGACTACGTCCACAGTATGATGAATCCAGTGATATTGCTGAATATTTTCTCACCTTTGAGAGACTGTGCACTCTCCATAAAATTCCTGAAGATCACAAGATGACCACATTGGTCGCAAAATTAACTGGAAGAGCTCTGGACATATTCAATAAGATGCCTCTTGATGAGGCTTCTGACTATAATAAGTTCAAAGATTTGGTTTTAAAGCAATTTCAGATTACATCTGAAACGTACAGAGTAAAACTTCGAACCCTTAAGAGAGGGCCTGGACTAAGTAATGTGGCTTATCCAAACCAGATGAAGGATCTGTTAGATAAATGGGTCCAAGGAAGGGGTGTCACTAGCTTTGAAGGAATGTGTGATTTGATAGCTCAGGAGCAATTCCTGACTATGTCCAAGGAGGAAATAAAACACTGTTTATGGGATAAGGAAATGGACTCAGCAGAAAGTCTTGCTTCTTATACTGATTGATACGAGCAGTCCCAGACCACCAGGGAGGCAGGGCAAGCCGGAACAAAATGGGTGGAGGGAGGAGAGAGGAACAACCCTGGTCGTAGTTGGAGTGAATACCAGAAGGGACACCCTCAGACCACACCCTATTACCGGGAGCAGCCCAAGGACCCAACTACACACCAAGGAATACTCCAGACATCTTATCGTCCTGCCACACCGTTCTGCAGCAACCCACCTCGCCCCAGTGACCCGTCAGCTGGACGATGTTAAATGTAATGAGCCAGGGCATGTGAAGGCCATCTGACCCAAGAATCCCAACAGATTACAGTTCATTGCACTGGAATCACACCAGAGGTCCTCAGGCCCAGATACCCTTGGAGCGGAGGGAAACTGTGAGTGTGGGTGGGAAGAAAGTCACCGCGTGGAGGGACACCGGAGCACAAGTGTCGGCTATCCATGCTTCCTTAGTGGACCCCAATTTAATCGACCCAGAGATCCAAGTGACAATTAAACCCTTCAAGTCCAACTCTTTCAGTTTGCCTACAGCCTAGTTGCCTGTCCAGTACAAGGGCTGGTCAGGAACGTGGACTTTTGCAGTCTATGATGATTATCCCATCCCCATGCTGTTGGGGAAAGACTTGGCCAATCATGTGAAGCTAGCCAAGAGGGTGGGAATGGTCACCCGCAGCCACGTTAAGCAAGCCGTCACACCTAGCTCTGTTCCAAAAACTTGTACCAGGACCCGGTCAGAGGTGATGGACCCAGACCCCATGCCAAAGTCTGCAACAGCAGTAGTGGATCCAGTCCCAGAGACCCAGACAGAGCTAGTCCCAGAACCGGAACCGGCGGAACAACCAGCACCAGACCCATTGCCAGCACTGAATCCAGTACTTGCAACCCCAAAACCAGAGGGCCCCACAGAACCAGAACCAGCAGCAGCCGATAACTCTACACCAGAGGCTCAGCCGGAGTGTAGAGTTAGTGCACGAGTGGAGAGCAGTTCACTGTCAACGGAAACAGCCCCATCCCCTACATCGCTTCCAGAGGGACGAAGCCTAGGTCCACAATCCAATGAGGAACTGATGTCTCCAGCATCAAGGGAACAGTTCCAGACCGAACAGGAAGCAGATGAAAGCCTCCAGAGAGCTTGGACGGCGGCCCAGAGCAACCCACCCCCTCTCAGCTCTTCTAATCAATCCAGGTTTGTTGTAGAAAGAGGACTTTTAGACGAGGAAACTCTTTCTGGTGGACACCAGGAACACTGGCATCCTCAGAGACAGTTGGTAGTTCCAGTAAAGCTCTTGAGCTTAGCCCACGATCATCCTAGTGGCCATGCTGGGGTGAACAGGACCAAAGACCATTTGGGGAGGTCACTCCACTGGGAGGGAATGGGCAAGGATGTTCCTACCTATGTCCGGTCTTGTGAGCTATCCCAAAGAGTGGGAAAACCCCAAGACCAGGTCAAAGCCCCTCTCTAGCCACTCCCCATCATTGAAGTTCCATTTCAGCGAGTAGCTGTGGATATTCTGAGTCCTTTTCCAAAAAAAGACACCCAGAGGAAAGCAGTACATACTGACTTTCATGGATTTTGCCACCCGATGGCTGGAAGCAGTAGCTCTAAGCAACACCAGGGCTAAAAGTGTGTGCCAGGCACGAGGAGACTTTTTTGCCAGGATAGGTTGGCCCTCCCACATCCTCACAGATGCAGGAACTAATTTCCTGGCAGGAACTATGGAAAGCCTTTGGGAAGCTCATGAGGTGAATCACTTGGTTGCCACTCCTTACCATCATCAAACAAATGGCTTGGTGGAGAAATTTAATGGGACTTTGGGGTCCATGATACGTAAATTCATAAATGAGCACTCCAATGATTGGGACCTAGTGTTGCAGCAGTTGCTCTTTGCCTACAGAGCTGTACCACATCCCAGTTTAGAGTTTTCACCATTTGAACTCGTATATGGCTGTGAGGTTAAGGGGCCATTACAGTTGGTGAAGCAGCAATGGGAGGGGTTTACACCTTCTCCAGGAACTAACGTTCTGGACTTTGTAACTAATCTACAAAACACCCTCCGAACCTTTTTAGCCGTTGCTAAAGAAAACCTACAGGATGCTCAAAAAGAGCAAAAAGCCTGGTATGATAAACATGCCAGAGAGCGTTCCTTCAAAGTAGGGGACTAGGTCATGGCCTTAAAGGCGCTCCAGGCCCATAAAATGGAAGCATTATGGGAAGGGTCATTCACAGTCCAGGAGCGCCTGGGAGCTGTTAATTATCTCATAGCATTCCCCACCTCCAACCGAAAGCCTAAGGTGTACCATATTAATTCTCTAAAGCCCTTTTATTCTGGAGAATTAAAGGTTTGTCAGTTTACAGCCCAGGGAGGAGATGATGCTGAGTGGCCTGAAGGTGTCTACTATGAAGGGAAAAGTGCTGGTGGCATGGAAGAGGTGAACCTCTCCATGACCCTTGGGCGTATGCAGCGACAGCAGATCAAGGAGCTGTGCACTGCACTACAGTGGCTTCATACCACCACGGGAAATAACAAAAAACTTATTCGGTGGAGTTTAGCTCTCCAAGATTTTGATTTCGACATCCAACACATCTCAGGAGCTTCTAACAAAGTGGCTGATGCACTCTCCCATGAAAGTTTCCCAGAATCAACTGGTTAAAATCGTCCTTGAGATGTGGAAAATATTGTTAGTCTTTATATACTTGGTAGTATATTTAGAGGTGCATGTGTCTTATTAACTCTGTTTTCTCCTAGAGCTCCAGGAAGAAATCACAGCCAGCGTTTCACCCTATCTGTGATTTGGGGGGCGTGTCATAAATTTAAAGGGAAGGATAAACACCTTTAAATCCCTCCTGGCCAGAGGAAAAACCTTTTCACCTGTAAAGGGTTAAGAAGCTAGGATAACCTCGCTGGCACCTGACCAAAATGACCAATGAGGAGACAAGATATTTCAAAGCTGGGGGGGGGGGGGAGAAACAAAGGTTCTCTCTGTCTGTGTGTTGTTTTTGCCGGGACCAGAGCAGGAATGCAGGTTAGAACTCCTGTAAAGGGCTAATAAGCAATCTAGTTAGATATGTGTTAGAGTCTGTTTCATTTAAATGGCTGATAAAATAAGTTGTGCTGAATGGAATGTATATTCCTGTTTTTGTGTCTTTTTGTAACTTAAGGTTTTGCCTAGAGGGATTCTCTATGTTTTCATAGAATCATAGAATATTAGAGTTGGGACCTCAGGAGGTCATCTAATCCAACCCCCTGCTCAAAGCAGGACCAATCCCCAACTAAATCATCCCAGCCAAAGCTTTGTCAAGCCTGACCTTAAAAACTTCTAAGGAAGGAGATTCCACCACCTCCCTAGGTAACGCATTCCAGTGTTTCACCACCCTCCTAGTGAAAAAGATTTTCCTAATATCCAACCTAAATCTCCCCCCTGCAACTTGAGACTATTACTCCTTGTTCTGTCATCAGCTACCACTGAGAACAGTCTAGATCCATCCTCTTTGGAACCCCCTTTCAGGTAGTTGAAAGCAGCTATCAAATCCCCCCTCATTCTTCTCTTCCGCAGACTAAACAATCCCAGTTCCCTTAGCCTCTCCTCATAAGTCATGTGTTCCAGTCCCCTAATCATTTTTGTTGCCCTCCGCTGGACGTTTTCCAATTTTTCCACATCCTTCTTGTAGTGTGGGGCCCAAAACTGGACACAGTACTCCAGATGAGGCCTCACCAATGTCGAATAGAGGGGAACGATCCCGTCCCTTGATCTGCTGGCAATGCCCCTACTTATACATCCCAAAATGCCATTGGCCTTCTTGGCAACAAGGGCACACTGTTGACTCATATCCAGCTTCTCGTCCACTGTCACCCTTAGGTCCTTTTCTGCAGAACTGCTGCCGAGCCATTCGGTCCCTAATCTGTAGCGGTGCATGGGATTCTTCCGTCCTTAGTGCAGGACTCTGCACTTGTCCTTGTTGAACCTCATCAGATTTCTTTTGGCCCAATCCTCTAATTTGTCTAGGTCCCTCTGTATCCTATCCCTACCCTCCAGCATATCTACCTCTCCTTCCAGTTTAGTGTCATCTGCAAACTTGCTCAGGGTGCAATCCACACCATCCTCCAGATCATTTATGAAGATATTGAACAAAACCGGCCCGAGGTCCGACCCTTGGGGCACTCCGCTTGATACCGGCTGCCAACTAGACATGGAGCCATTGATCACTACCTGTTGAGCCCGACAATCTAGCCAACTTTCTGTCCACCTTATAGTCCATTCATCCAGCCCACACTTCTTTAACTTGCTGGCAAGAATACTGTGGGAGACCATGTCAAAAGCTTTGCTAAAGTCAAGGAATAACACGTCCACCGCTTTCCCCTCATCCACAGAGCCAATTATCTCGTCATAGAAGGCAATTAGATTAGTCAGGCATGACTTGCCCTTGGTGAATCCATGCTGATTTCACTGTTAAGCCAAACTGGTCGCCTGCTATATTTACTATTCTTTCTACACATTGGATGGTTTGTCCCTGTAACCTCAATAAGAATTCTTTAAAATACAGCCAACTCTCCTGGACTCCTTTCCCCCTCATATTATTCTCCCAGGGGATCCTGCCCATCAGTTCCCTGAGGGAGTCAAAGTCTGCTTTTCTGAAGTCCAGGGTCCATATTCTGCTGCTCTCCTTTCTTCCCTGTGTCAGGATCCTGAACTCGACCATCTCATGGTCACTGCCTCCCAGGTTCCCATGCACTTTTGCTTCCCCTACTAATTCTTCTAGGTTTGTGAGCAGCAGGTCAAGAAGAGCTCTGCCCCTAGTTGGTTCCTCCAGCACTTGCACCAGGAAATTGTCCTGTACACTTTCAAAAAACTTCCTGGATTGTCTGTGCACCGCTGTATTGCTCTCCCAGCAGATATTAGGGTGATTGAAGTCTCCCATGAGAACCAGGGCCTGTGATCTAGTAACTTCCGTGAGTTGCCAGAAGAAAGTCTCGTCCACCTCATCCCCCTGGTCCAGTGGTCTATAGCAGACTCCCACCATGACATCACCCTTGTTGCTCACACTTCTAAGCTTAATCCAGAGACTCTCAGGTTTTTCTGCAGTTTCATGCTTGAGCTCTGAGCAGTCATACTGCTCCCTTACATACAATGCAACTCCCCCACCTTTTCTGCCCTGCCTGTCCTTCCTGAACAGATTACCTTTTGAATCTGATTACCCTGTAAGGTATTTACCATCCTGATTAGAGGTGATTCTTTTACTTTTTCTTCAATTAAAATTCTTCTTTTAAGAACCTGATTGCTTTTTCAATGTTCTTAAGAGCCAAGCGTTTGGATCTGTGTTCACCTATGCAAATTGGTGAGGATTTTTATCAAGCCTTCCCCAGGAAAGGGTGTGTAGGGTTTGGGAGGATTCTGGGGGGAAAGACGTTTCCAAGCAGGCTCTTTCCCTGTTTATATTTGTTCGACGCTTGGTGGTGGCAGTAAAAAAAGTCCATGGGCAAAAGATAAAATAGTTTGTACCTTGGGGAAGTTTTAACCTAAGCTGGTAAAAATAAGCTTCGGGGGTTTTTCATGCAGGTCCCCACATCTGTACCCTAGAGTTCAGAGTGGGGAAGGAACCTTTACAGGGAGGGTGTGACCCACATGGTGTCATGTATTTATATAGCTAATACCTGTGCATTTATATGAGCGGAACAAGTGAAAACCTGCCTTACAGAAATCAGATTAAACAGTCAAATGAGACAGTCATTTTAATAGGGAGCTTGAATATAAAAATGCTTGATACTTCATTATCTATTTATTCCTCTCAGTCACTCAGTTTTATTTTATCCTTCATAATTAAAAAGGAGACAAAATCAAGTCTTTAAAAATGATATGATGCCACCGTTTTGTGTAAACAATATTGGCTTAATGTAGAATGTGTTCATGCCTCTGATATTATTTTAGCTTTTTCTTTATTTGACTAAAATATTTGTATGCTCTCTGTAGAGATGTCTGTTAAACATAGTAACACTGGGATTTCTACGACAAGCAATAAGATTGCATGAGTGTTTGTGTATATGTAAATGTTCCACAACTATGTTAAAAGAACATCAAGGACCAGATTCTGATCTTCTGACTCATGTTGAGTGGCACCTTACCACACAAGTGGTCTCATTGACTTCAGTTGTGCCCTATCACATGAGCAAAGGGATTGGAATCTGACCCAAAGGTAGCAATGTTAAGTAGAGTTGGGTGAAATTTTCCAGACAAATAGTTTATTCACTGAAAAATGCAGTTTTGGGTCAGCCTGAACTATTAGTGAATTTGGGTCAAAGTCGATGAAGAGTTTCAGCTGAAAAAAAATTCACAAAAGTAAAAACATTTTGTGTTGACATTTTCAAAATGAAATACTTTGAATTTTCATTTAAAAACATTTTGTTTCAAAATTTAGCTAGATTTTTTTAAAAAAAGTATAACTCCCACGTAAACTAAAACAAACATTTTTCAGTTTGAACAAAATGTTTTGTTTGATCCAAAATTATTTTTTTACATTTTTTT
Organism: Natator depressus; assembly: GCF_965152275.1. Classification (NCBI taxonomy): domain Eukaryota; kingdom Metazoa; phylum Chordata; order Testudines; family Cheloniidae; genus Natator; species Natator depressus. The sequence continues at coordinate 197,913,996 of NC_134235.1, read as the reverse complement.
TTCTTTTTGGCAAGAAAAATAATTTTAAAAAATCCAGTTTGGGTGAACCCGAAATTAGTATTTTTATTACTGTTAGGATTTTTCAGTTTGGCTACTGAGCTGAAAAATCAGTTATTTTACTCAGCTCCATTGAAAAGCACTCAAAAGTCAGGAAATAAGACAAGATGGGAAGAGAGCCTGATTCTCCATTGCCTTAATCATGTCTACTAATTTACACCTGTGCAAAGAGAGTGTGAAATGCTGCTATTGGTACAATCAAGGGGAGAAATCTGATTGCACACATTCTCACCGGTATAAATGTCTACAAAAGGTGGATGCTAGTGAAGAATCAGGCTCAGAACCCTCACTAGGGCTCACAATTGGATTTTTCACCTGAATAAAAATGGCCTGTCCTGCATGTAATGGCTGCAGCAGGAAATGTGAGCTGGATGGTGAGCGAAGTTCAAAATGACAGGCAGGGAGAGCAGCAATATGACAAGGATGGAGTTGAGACAGGGCTTGTTCTCAGAACCACTGTGGTCTGGGCCAGACCTTCAGCTACTGTAAATTGGTATAGCTATAGAGATGCATTGATTTACACCAGCTGAGGATCCGGCTCCCCAGTGACTATACAAGGTAGGAGTAGAATTCAGATCGGGGATTGCTGCAGACCTCAATTTATGATGCTTATTCTAGGATGTTACCAGCTAGTAATTTGATAATGAACCAAATGCTACACCTTCTGAACCAGTAAGAATTTTGCTATTGACTTCTGACATCAGGATCAGGTCAAATATTTCCACATAATTACTACAGCTGAGGCATAAAATATTGACCCTGTATTGCTCCTATTGAGTTCTTTGGGAGCAGGATTGGTCCCATTGTTCTATTTCAGAAACTTAATATTCATCAAATGGTAATGAAAATACATAAAAAATAATTATGACAAACACAGCATCTGATTAAGATGAAAGAGGATGATAAACCTTGTGAATTTTTAATCTGAAAAATAAAGAACATAACATTAATAAGACTTAATTATATCATTAAATATTTAAAATGACTTTCCATAGAATTTATTTTTATTCAATATATTTTGTTTTTAAGTATCTTTAACACTTTTATGAGATGTGTACATAAAACACATGAACTGATGTGGCAAGAAGAATTTTAACTTAATGTATTCATCATACTGATCACAATTTCCATTTTATTTATCTTTAAGAAAAGCTAATAACCCTTTTACACTTTATTATAATTTATAGTTTCTCCATATATAGATAAATATTTAATACCACTAGTAATGCATCATATACACAATATTTATTTATTAGAAAATGAGTCACTTCTACATTTCATTTTAATAATTTACATTTACAATTAATGTTACATTTTCTTGGGAAATCATGATTAACTTTCAGAATCTGACTTCAGCTGACCAAAACCTGGCAATTGAAAGTGAATGCAGAAAATTTCAGAGGTCTCCAAACAAGGGGCAATATCACACTGTACACGTGTCCTATAATACTTGTGCATAACAAGACTGGAGGATAGGGAGAAGTAAGGATAAATTTTCAGCCTTCTCGCTCATTTTCTTGGATTATGCCAGAGCATACATTTAATACAAGTTTGGTACATAGTTTCTGTTACTAGTCTGTTGAGAGTAAATCCTACCCTGTTTTGTGTGTGTAGAGGCTCCTCTGGGAGCAGAACATGTCTGGTTCTGCTGAGCAAGATGGAGTCGGTATGATTTTGTGGGGAGTAGGGTGCAACCTCTACGGGTGCAGTGTCTAGTGTTTCAGAGCTCCCTGTGTACCGGTGTTATGGGGTCAGGTTTGGTTTCTCCCTTCCTCTCATCATTTGTGAGGCCATGTAAAGTCCCAGTGAGACCTGCCTCTTCAGCATATATGCTAAGCACCTAGCCTGGCCATTCATGCTGGTTTCTGAGCTGTGAATTTGCCCTTATTTAGAAGTGGAGCTGATCACAATTCTTTCTCTCAAAACTTACTTTCAAGGAATAAAAGATCTTTTCTTCAAACCAGATATTTTTGTGGAAAATATTCATTTTGTTTGAAATTTTCAGAAATCAACAAAATTTTCAGTTTTCTTTTGTCAAAAAAGTGGAAAATTGCCACCCAAAAAAATGTTTTGTTTTGTTTTGTTTTTTTGGGGGTGGAAAATTCCACTTTCCAACCAGCACTAATAAGAAGTAAAAACACCTCTCTGAAATAGTTTGCTTGGCAGACATACTGACATGGCCGACTGACCAAATTGGTTCCTTTCAGTTGTAAATTTGTATTTACTGTATTATTTGGCCATGTGAAATATGAATTTGTCATTCAAGGGACCAGATGGAAACCATTTTTTTGAATGCCAGAGAAAACTGAATAAACGAGGTTAGAGATAATAATAATACTGTACCTGTATAGAATACCTTTCATTGAAGGATATTAAAGTGCTTTGTGAGGTTTAAATGTTGGATGTTTGTACACCTTTAGCAAGGGTTGTATTTACTTCATAAAGGATTTAGCAGAAAGAAGGCCAATAAAATATTTTTTCTATGTAAGTGTGTTTGTGTGTGTGTGTGTGTGTGTGTGTGTTACATATATGAAAATTTACAGGTAGCCTCATGTTGTGCTAAGGCTACACATGATGGATTCAATATAACCTTCCAATAATTCCATAATTACAATAACAGAAGCAAAACAAATTGGTCTTGCCTTGCCAGAAAAACAAATGAGAAAAACCGCAGGCTGGGTTACCACCTCAGTCATGTAGTGACTGTGTATTCACACGTACAAGGTGTAAACATGCAGTTTCTGATAAAATGCATTATTTCTTAAAAGAAAAAAGAGGGAGCCTACATGAAACCTCCAAGTTGTCTAGAAATTACACCTATACCTGTTGTCATTTGCAGGAAATCCACGTTGTTTAGTTAATAAACTTGTTTTGACTTTTCAGTGGAAACATTTTGCTGGCGCTACTTCCTTAATTGTAGGCCAAACTATGACCTCAGTGGAGGTTGTCTTGGTGTATGTGAGGGCAAAATGAACCCTGTCTGTTTACAATTAAAAACAACATTGAAAGGCAGGATGTTTTGTTGGCATCTGTGTCACTTTTTGAGTAACTAATACTGCATTTGAAGATACCTATTTTAGATAAAGAGTTCAAACCGCACACGTACTTAGCCTGAAATTCTCAGAAATATGGAAGTAGATGTACGGAGAAAAATAGTGCAAGGGGAATTAATTAAAGAAATTTCATTTTAGCTGAATACACTACATGGCATCTTGATTTCATACTAATGCCCCAAAGTATTGACATGTAATGATTTTTGTTTAAATCACATACTTGGATGTGCAGAGAAGTTATGGAGCATTTTATATAAAGGAATAACATTAAGTAATTCTATTGAACTAATTACCAGTTAATCTGACGTTTAATGAAATAAGTAACACTAAATATGTCACGAGGGCAGCCTTTATGGACTTAAACTTTAATTAATTCTATGAGAGTAAAAAGTGTCACTTTTGCTGGTGCTAGTGGGTGAAAGGTGGACGCATTTACTAAAGAGTTTCTAGTCTTGATTATTCCAGGTTGAATGATTGCTCCTAGGCAAACTAGGAAACACTGCCTGTGTTCTTAATAATAGGAAGAACACTATAGAATAGAAAATATGCCAATTTTATTTTTTGCTGCAGTTTACTGTATAAACTTGTGAGCTCTGATCCCCGTGTGAAGCCATATACACTTGCAATAGAGGCTGTTGGTCAGAACTCACAACATGTAGAGCGCCAGATCCCTGCCCATGTTAGGTCTCTTTTGCTTTGCTGCAGCAATGCAACAGCTGCCCTAAAGAGACAACTGGGTCTGGGTAGAATCTAAGTCATTGTTTCTAGCTCATGGATTTTAGGGTACGCTCAGGCTCAGATCTTTTTTCTGAGCCCTTCCTTTGGATGTGGGAACCTAGCCTCCAAAACAGTGCTTCAGACCTTCCCTGTGTGTGCCTTTCCCTGCTCCTCCTCTCCTTGTACTGCTTTTTTGATTATTGATTGGCATTTAGATCTTTGTGTAATTTGCCACTTGTGGGGGGTGGGACAGCAAACCCACTCCTTTAGCTCCTCCCACTATCCAAAGTGGCTCCTCTCTACATTTATATTCTTTGGCTCTAAGGTCTACTGGACCATCAGGATGGTGTAATATAGGTGTTTCCAACAGAATTACAACAGAAGTACTGTGCTCGCTTGACACATGTAACTCAGAGTCAGATCCTGAGAATGTTGTCATTCTAGTCAGCCTCCAGTCTGGTAAAATTTCAACCCATCTGAATATCTGCTCAGGGTAGGTCAAGAGCTGGTATAGCCGGGGTGTGGCATATAGGTGATCCAAAAACTTGGAAACTTGAAATTTTGATGGAAAAAAAGGGTAAAACATTTTTTGCGAAAAGTTTGACTAGTTGTTCAGCCAGCTAGTGTTGCATGAGGCGTGTTGACAAAGCTGTGTGGGGAAATGTGCATCAAGACTGTCTGCACTATGCCCAGCCCTACCCACTGCTAATAGTTATTCATTCATTTACAATATTGTAAAGAGGAAATGAATAAATTGCTCTGACAAATCCCTTCCTGTGGGCAGATAGTAAATTCGCTCCATTTCAGTAGCACTGTCATTCGTTTAAAATGAAAGTATTTGGGCTAGACCCTGGTGTATGGTGTGATCTCCTTGTGCCATACCACCAGCATATTCTGGCTGAAAAATTGGTGTAATCCGCCATGGGGGCTCATCCTATGTTGGGACGCTAATGATGCCTCTACCTGCTACTGGCTTACAGGTTATGGAAAGAGGAAAGGGACACACATTTGCCCTGCCTAGATTCCTTGCTGCGATTTTGGTACCTTGGAGTCAGCTGGCATTAGTCAGAGCAGCCTGCAGGCTCTGCTTGATTTCAGGATGAACACTAGATTGTCCTGGTGCAGAGCCAAGATCCATAGGCTTTGTGTGATAGATGCAGCAGATTTGTGCAGCTCCACAGCAAGCACACCACATTAATACATGGATGGGCAGACTGGTTGCTGGCTATAAGTACTGCTCTTGTTTTATGGTTCTTCCAGGAACATCAGCAAAAGTCTTGCAGCACCCCTGAGAATGCAGGCCTATATACATGCCCAATTTATGGATTCTTTGAGCATTATGGACCTGCTTAGTTGTGTCTAGTGCAAATCTTCCTTGGTATCAGTTTATTTTAAGGAGTTAACTGTAGGACTAGATATTTTCTACCCACTGGAAGAGGGAAAAGTGGTGCACATCTGAATAAATAACTGAAAATGGCTTCTCACTGTTCAGGAAGTACAATCAATTTGAAATTAGGATTATGGAAACATCTGTGAAAATTCAAGTGTCATCTCAATTTGGGCTCATTCAGATCCTGTATTTTTTCTACTTCTAAGCAGTGCATTTAAAATCTAATCCTAATTAACACACATAGTTTAATTATAGCCAACAAAATATTCTACTAAAATTGTGTGTGCTGGTTGGGGGGTTGGATGGCGAGGGAGCAGGCGAGGGGGAAACAAACAAATGTTCACTGATTGTAAAAATTCTTGTTTGGTTAATAATATAAATCTTTAAAGACTTTAAACATATACTGAAGTTTGCCTCTCATGAATCAAAGTGGCCTAAAAAGCATGAAGTATGCACAGTACTCCCATTTATTTTCTGGCAGTTTGAAATGAATAAAGATACTATGCGCTGGGATTTTAAATGTTTCTTTTTTGCTCATGACTGATTGGGGAAAAAAATTGTTTATCACTGCTGGTTTGGAAGTGAGGTTAAGCACCAAAAAGACTCATTGCTTCTACAAACTGTATTATAAACTATCAGAACCTCTTTGGCCTGCAGATTGGGTTGTGAGATTTCCAGTATTTCTGATTTCCAGTCAGGCAAGAAACATTACACGTAACCTTTTCCTGTGCTGTTTCAACACTTGTGCTTCCATTCCTGGCTTAGAGCAAACCTTTGTGGTCCATGTGCTTCTCAGACAACTGGGTCTGGGTAGAATCTAGTCATTGTTTCTAGCTCATGGATTTTAGGGTACACTCAGGCTCAGATCTTTTTTCTGAGCCCTTCCTTTGGATGTGGGAACCTAGCCTCCAAAACAGTGCTTCAGACCTCCTGAACTGCCTATTTGCTTATGTCCACCCCACTCACAGTGCCACCCAGTGGAGTGAGCACTCTGGGCTTCTAATTTAACCCTTTGGGGGACAATGTGGCAGGAAAGTAAGGAGCACAGGCTTAGCCAGGGAACTTCTTAACCACAGAAACTTTTAAAGCACCCAAGAGTTACAGATCTCAGTAAAATAACAGAAGTCTTGAGACACATTTGCCCTGGTCTGATCTCACCCCTTCTCTGACTCCGAGGTTCATTAGTGTTTGAGGCAGGGCAGAGTCCATTCTGTTCTCTCATTCTTACCAGCTCTCCAGTTCTGTGATAAAGGACATCCGTGCCTTGTTCAAGGAAGCACCTCCTCTTAAATACAATCTCTCCATTTGCCATGTGCCCAGTCTGACAAGCTGTGGATCTGTTCGCCATCCTGGTTCTCACTTATTCCATGAGTTGGGCCAGCAGCTCAGAGACAACGGTAATAGTTCCAGTATGCTTTCTGATGGCATCTCTGTAATGGAGGCTACCTGGAATGCAATTTCCTGAACCAAAAAATCCATTATTTGCTGAGCTCTCCAGTTTGAGTGCTTGCTCATGTCCATTCCAGTCTAGGTATGTGCTCACCGCGTGCACAGTTGCTGGAGATTTTTCCCTCAGCGGTATCCGTAGGGCCATCTCTATCACCCTGTTGAGCCATGTGTGTATGCACCGCTATAAAGGGTGCTACTGGCCCCGCACCCTCTCAGTTCCTTCTTACTGCCCGTGACAGTCACCAGGAATGATCCTTCTTGCTCTTGCAAGGCTTCTTTACCCAGTGGTTTGGACTCACAGTATTTCCTAATCCCGAAGGCCAAAGCAGGTCTGTAGCCCATCCTGCATCACCTCAACAAATATTTCAAGAAACCTGAGGTTCTGCCTGGTCTTCCTGGCCTCCATCATTCCCTCTCTGGATCCAGGAAACTGGTACACCGCCCTCAATTTAAAGGATGCTTATTTCCACATCTCAAGCTTCCTCGTACACAGGAGAGTCTTTAGGGGGTCAACTACAAACAGATGTCGAGGTGTCCAGGTCTACTTGTACCTCGATGATTGACTGATCAAAGGCCATTTGCAGGCTCAGGTCCACCACAGCATCGGTACAGTATAGACCACCTTTTAGGCACTGGGTCTGTTAATTAACAAACAGAAGTCAACTCTGTTCCCGGTTCAGAGAATAGAGTTCATTGGGCCATGCTCAACTGGACCCAGGCCAAATTCTGAGCTATATTGGACCAGATCTCCAAACTCACGACCCACCCACTAATGACTGGTCCGATTTGCCTCAAGCTATTGGATCGCATAGTGGCACATACCTACGTGGTGCAGTCTGAGGCGTAGCCTCGCGTACCCCTACAGTTGTGGCTAGTGTCAGTCTACTCCCTTAGCAGACACCACTTGGACTCGATACTCATGATTCCATCACCGGTCCTCGCTTTGCTGACTTGGTAGAGACACCAGGATTTGTGATGAAAGTTGTACCCTTTGCAGCCCTGCATCCATTGATACCCTTAGTGTTGAATTCATCAGATTTGGGGTGGGGAAGCTTACCTTGACAGTCTCAGGACTCAGGGCCTTTAGTCCCAGGAAGAACTCTCCCAGCATATAAATGTCAGGGAACTCAGGGAAGCACGCTTGGCTTGCCAGGTGTTTCTTCCCCAGATCTCAGGCAAATTAGTGCAGGTCTTGACGGACAACACTGTATCAATATTTTACACCAATAAGCAGAGAGGGGCTCAATTTTAAGCCCTCTCCCCTCCAACTGTGGGACTTGTCTGTGAAACACGCCATTCACTTTGAGGCGTCACATCTCCCCGGAGCCTGAAACGCATTGGCAGATTGCCTCAGCAGATCTTTTCCCTCTCATTACGAATGGTCTCTTCACCCAGATGTCATCAGTGTCATCTTCCAGAAGTGGGGTCATCCTTAGGTGGACCTGTTCACCACCAGACAGAACAGGAAATGCCATCAGTTCAGTTCACTGTGCGGGCACTACAGGGGCTCCCTCTCTGATGCCTTCCTGCTCTTGTGGACATGCTGCCTATTATACCGATCCCCTTGGTTCACAAGATCCTCCTAAAAAATCAAGCAGGACAAGGCGAAGGTTATCCTGATAGCTCCGGTGTGGCCATGTCAGCCTTGGTTTGACTTCACTTGCACTTCCACCCCAACCAGACTTGATTTCACAGGACCATGTCCAGTTGCTTCACCCAAACCTCGCCTCCCTGCACCTGATGGCATGGTTGTTGTATGGCTGAACCCTGAAGAGCAGGCCTGTTCAGAACAGGTGCAGCAAGTCTTGCTTCATAGAAGAAAGCCTTCCACCAGGGCTACCTATGTGGCCAAATAGAAATGTTTCACATGTTGGGCCTCCGAATGGAATCTCTCTGCATCCTGGTCTTCTCTGCAGTCTACTTTGGACTATCTGCTCCACCTAAAATATCAAGGTCTGGCTCTCTTGTCTATTCAGGTTCACTTGGCAGCCATCTCAGCCTTCCACCCTCCAATGTAGGGTAGATCAGAGTTCTCCCATGTGATGACAGTCAGGTTTCTCAAGGTGCTGGAGAGACTCTACCTTCAGGTTTGTGATCCAATCCCCCCATGGGACTTAAATCTGGTCCTGTCGAGGCTCATGGGACCTCCCTTTGAGGTGTTAGCTTTGTGCTCCATACTGCTTCTCTCTTGGAAGGTCGCTTTCCTGGAGGTGATCACCTCAGCCAGAAGGATCTCTGAGATCAAAGCCCTGATGTCAGAACCCCCTTTTACAGTATTCTTCAAGGACAAGGTCCAGCTGTGCCCCCATCTGGCCTTTCTACCAAAGGTGGTGTCACAGTTCCATAACAACCAGACATTTTTCTTCCTGTTTTCTTTCCAAAACCTTGCAAGACCATTGAGGAATGTCGGCTGCATACATTGGATGTTAGTCAGGCCCTTGCCTTCTATATCAAAAGAACTAAGCCCCTCTGCAAGTCCACACAGCTTTTTGTAGCAGTGATGGAAAGGATGAGAGGGCTTCCTGTTTCATTCCAAAGAATCTCATCTTGGATAATCACCTGTATCTGAGCTTGCTACGAGTAGGGGAAGGTTCCGTGTCTGGCTATCATGACTGCTCATTCCACAAGAGCCCAGGCTTCATTGGCAGTGTTCCTCACACAAGTACCAATCCAGGACATCTGCAGAGTCACAACATGGTTCATACTTCCATGTCCCACTATGCCAGTCGTGGGCAACCCACATCTCCTATTGGCCAGGAACGGCAAACTTCAGCCACTGGGAGCTGCAGGTGGCTGTGCAAATGTAAACAAACTGTCTGGTGGCCCACAGGTTGCCCACCACTGCACTATGCCATCAACCAACAGGTCCATGATGATGCTAGTTTCAGGAGAGCAGTGTTGCAATCTGCATGTCCATGAACTCCAAGCCAATCCCTGGGAGCACTGCTTCTGAGTCACCTAGCATGGAATGGACATGAGCAAGCACTTAAAGAAGAAAAAATGGTTACTAACCTTTCATAACTGTTGTTCTTTGAGAGGTGTTTCTCATGTCCATTCCATGTCCCACCTTCCTACTCCTCGGTTGGAGTTAGCGGCAAGAAGGAACTGAGAGGGTGAGGGGCTGGTGGTGCTCCGCATAAAGACGCATATGTGCACAGCTCCAGAGGGCTCTAGAGCTGGCCCTGCAGAGACCAGTGAGGAAAAAATCTCTGGCAACTTTGCATGCGGTGTGCACACACCAAGTATGGAATGGACACAAGCAACACATCTCGAAGAACAACAGTTATGAAAGGTTAGTAACTGTTTTTCTATTGGCAGAAGTTTTATTACTGCTGATGATGTAAGAGGCAGCAGGAGCATTTTGATTATCAGATCCCAGGTTGAGTTTACAGTGCAGAAAGTAAGCAAAATCAGCCTTTGATTTGCAAATTGAGCAAGTTTTTCTTGGAAGTCACTGAGACAGAACCAGCATAGTGGCCAACAAGGCATTTTTGCAGTCACTCTTAACACCTGCACTTCAAACCTCCCAACACGTTCTTTTAAAGTCATTGGTACATTATAATTACATTGTCCTCTTCTAGTATGTATTGTGCCCCTCAGCCTGGGGCTGGATCTGTGCATATGGACACCTGTGTCTGTTTGGAGCCCCATAGACTTCTGTGAGGTCTATATTGGTAAAAGGGATAATTCCTGTGGCTCTGATTGCAGGATCAGGGCCTGTGTTCTGTCTCACAAAGCTAATTTGGAAATTTGATTTACTTAATTGGTTAATAATTGTATATTGATTATTAAAAGGCTAATGATTACCAAATTCACAGTCCATGTTCATCAATTTCATGGTCATAGGATTTTTAAAATAGTAAATTTCATGATTTCAGATATTTAAATATGAAATCTCATGGTATTGTAACTGTGGGGCTCTTGACCCAAAGGGAGTGAGGGAGGCCCATAAAGTTATTGTAGGGGGGTTGCGGTATTGTTACCCTTACTTCTGCGCTGCTGCTGGCAGTGGCACTGCCCCCAGAGCTGGGCATCCGGCCAGCAGCCACTGCTTTCCAGCCACCCAGCTCTGAAGATAGTGCAGAAGTAAGGGTGGCAATGCTTCAACTCCTTTACAATAATCCTGTAATCCTTCCATAACACATTTTGGGTCAGGACCCCCAGTTTGAGAAATACTGGGTTCCCCTATGACATCTGTAAAGTAGAGGGTAAAAGTATGCAAAAGACCAGATTTCACGGAGAAGACCAGATTTCAGGGTCCGTGACATGTTTTTCACAGCCGTGAATTTGGTAGGGCCTATAAATGATTGATCTGATCCAATTTGAGACATGGGAAATACAGAAGCTGTTATTCTCAGTAGACTTAGTAGTGGACTCTAATTTGAGATTTAGCTTTAATTAGGGATGTGCACAATGGCAAAAAATATTATATGAAAGGTTTTTCAAATTTTTTGTAATTTCATGTTAGGTGATTTTTTGCAGATGACATTTTTGAAATATTTAGAATATTTCACATGAAAACATGAAGGATTTAAAATCGTTGCATATTTCATGGGAAAATGTACCTTAAATTTAAATAAGAATGTGAAGTTCCTAATTCAATATTTTTTTTTTTGAAAATTTGGTGGGCTCCCCACCCTAATATGCCCATTCTTGAATGAAAAACCTGCAAAATGGTGTGCTTACGCTCAAAAATATGTGAAAACCCCCAATTTTCCAATGGACCATTTTTGTGAAATTGCTAAGAAAACCTCAATTTTCTTGCAGCTAGTTTGCATAACCTTAAGTTCAGCAATCACAGTGTATCATGCCAGTATATGTCTTTTTCCAACACAGGGAGTGAACAATATTTTTAGGCACTCCTAAAGATCTGCACCAAGTCTTGCTTGAACTATCCCAATGGTCTCTACTCATATAGCATATGCCTGAAGATGGTAATAGGGGAAGTTTCTGGCAATAATGTACAGCAGTAAGGAAAATGCTTTGTGTAGTTATTTCAAACATGCTTTATTCTGATTTCTTCTCCAGTTAGTAAATAAAAGATTTGTCATCTACTTTTAGTTCCAAATTATGGCTGGTTCTAGGTGAAGGGAAAAGCCAATTCCAACTCCTTCAACACAGCAGTGCAGGAAGCGTCTATAATTTATCTGACTGCACTCAGGATCACAAGGAATAGGGGCTAGTTAGTGCCACTGACTACTTTAACCCAAACTGAAATGACCCCCGCCCTTAAAAAGGCTGCAATTAATTCAGAACACAGCAGCCTGCTTACTCAGCAAGACAGAGAGTTTGAGAGCACATCACCCAGTGCTGCAGCCTCTTCCCCAGATCCTCATGGAACACCCAATGAATTCAAGGATTTAGTCCTCATCTTTAAAATTCTCCATGGGATTGGACCAAGTTACCTGAGGGGACTGCCCGTCATCCTGCATAATCAGCTTTGTTCCAGTGGAGCAATAAAACTGTCAGCCTCACGGCAGAGAATCAAGAACACAGAAGACAGAAGAGAGAAAGGTGCTCCCTTGAATAAATATATAAGGCACTAAGATACCATAGGAATGGGCTCAGGAAAAGGACCAAGATACAGATATCAGACTTAACTGACTACCAGTTGAAAGGGTGTGTGTCTAAAATGGGTGGAGCTGTGGTCATAGTCTCAGCCTCTTGTCCACTCGGCGGCATCTGCAAAGGAGCTTTAGGCTGCCATACCTTCTTTTAAAGGTGTCGTATGAGGAATGCGTTCCCCAACCCAACACACAGCATCATGTGGGGGGTCGTACCCCTACAGTACTCTATGGGTGTGCTGGGCCTTAGCTTGGCCGTAACCTTTTGCTCTATTCATTTTCTAGCTTACTTACCTCATAAGCTAGGCAGAGAAAGAGCAACATAGTGCATCATTTTCTGCTGCTCAGTTATCAATGTAATGTTACACCCCCCACAAGAATGACATGGCTTCTTGATTGGAAGAGCAATTTCTTCTGTAATAATAACAATAAAATACAATGAACACCTACACACTAAGTCTGTGTCTGCAGTGCACACCTCTTGCAGTGGCGTGTATGGTATGTATACCGACAAGCCCCAGGGAAAGGCTCTGGCAGGGGAGAGGTGGTGGGGAAAGGCTCTGGCTGCAGAGAGGCAGTGGAACGCTAAAACTGGCAGTGTAGATGGGAGAGGCACTGCCTGGGCATGTAGAGAACATGTAGAGTGCATATCCTAAGGTTTCAGGCATGTCTTTACTCACCTAAGCAGTCCTTCACCATCTACACTACAATGTATACCTGTGCTGGGTGTGTGTGCAATGCATGTGCTCTACATGCTGCTGTAAGGAGAGCGCAGTGTAGATGTACCCAACATATTTTTAGATTAAAATCATTACCAATTTTCATTTTCCTAATTCTGCATGTTTTTACAAATATTTATGTGGTTAACGTTTATAACCTTCCCTTTTAATGAAAAAGATGCAGTAGAATGTGTAGCTGAGTATTTTCTGAATGAAATAGTGATTTGTGTTTGCTGGGGTGGGAATTGCATATAGTTTTATTCATCTGGGCATATCTTATCACTCTCCCTTTTCTTCCTTCTTGGAGGGCAATAAGAAAACCCAGATACCAAGCTGTGGAACATGTTCTGCTGACACTAGCATCTGGCTCCTTGGCAGAATCCTCTAACCGCCATACTGACAGCTTTGCTGCTGTGTCCTCATATAACCGTGTATAAGAAAATTGCAGACGGATTTTCTTGTCAAATTAATGCACTAGTCCATTGACCCTGATCATGCAGAAATGTGTTGGTTTTATCTGTTTGTGAATGAGACCTTGGACAAATATACTTCAACAAGGATATCTCTTTTGGCTGGGAAGATGCCAAAATCCTATTACATGCCCCTTTTGTGTCTTCAAGCAGCAAGTCCTCAGGGCTCTTTGCTGTACATGTAGATTGCACATTTTGCAGCAAGCACACTTGTAAAATACAAGCATATTTATCTACTACTTTGAATGAAAAAAATTATTTTCCCCTTGTAATGGGGAAAAAAGTAGATTTTTTTGTTAACTTGAAGTTAAAAATGAAACGAACGGATCCTATGTGCCTTGCAGGATTCATCTTTATTTTTGTCAGTTTGACAGAGAACTCCAGCTAGAAGGCCTTGTCATGTTACAAAGATAGCTCAGCATTTTAATTTTAATATTAATGATGAAAATTTTCACTTAATAATCACTTCCTGAATATCCTGATATTTCGATAAATGGGATTCTTATGTGTGCCAGTCCAGCAAAACAGTTAAGCACATGCATAACTTTAGACATATGTGTAGTCCCATTGACTTCAGTTGGGTTATGCATGAGGTTAAATTTAACCATAGACTTAAGAGCTTTGACTGGGATGTAATTTGTATCTGGGAGATGTTCAGAACTTTGGGAAGAGAATAACAAAAAATATTGAAATTTTCTCTTTTTTCCACAAAGCGTTAGGCGTATAGATCCTATTCCATCCAGACTGTTTGTCTGCATTCTTGAAAATAAATCTTAGGGCCCCTTTCAATGTATGACTGTGCTTGCAGGAGGAAGGTGAAACACAGATGAGTAAACATTAAAAATATCAGCACAAAAATTCTGTGGTAAAGACTCCAGCTCTCTGGGTGTTGGCTGTGGAAACTGTACAAGCTTTTAAAAGCTGGCACCTATTGAGAATATTTAGCCGTGATTCATGAGCTCACTCAGTCTCTGACCTTCCACCCCGCCTCCACTGCCTCGTCAACTAGTGCAGCAGAAACTCAGATATGTACGACTCCCTGGTGGCAATATGGAAGATAGCCAAGTCTGATGAAGCCAGGTAGATTCCACTGAGCATGTTCTCTGTGTCCATACCAGGGGGAACATCCTCTGAGTCGGATTGTTTTAAGCTTCTCTTAATTTAGTCTCATAGCAACAGTTATTAAGACTTGATTGACACCGGTTTCTTGTGTGTTGCTTTTGCAATAAATAAAACCACCATGAGTAATTTTATTATTTCTCCTCCCCAGTTGTTCACTTTCGTGCTGTTATTCCAAGAAAAAAAAATCGAGTCAGCATAAAAGGAAACAGAGGTAGCTTTCGATAGGTTTTCTACTCCTTTTCTCACAAAAAATATCTTTATACATTTCCAACAAACGCAAGTGCAGGGAAGACATCAGGTATGCATGACAGTCAGAACAAGTACTGTGAATGCGGCCTTGAGAAAAACTAATAGAGAAGAAGCTTTTGGGCAAAATGTTGACTGGAAAAGGGGCTTGGAACCATAGGTGCTGACTTTTATTTTTCTCGAGGGGTGCTCCACTCCTGCTCCACCCTGAGGCTCTGCCCCTTCCCCTTAGGCCCCGTCCTTGTTCTGCTTCTTCCTGGCCCTGCTCCACACCCTACTCTGAGGCCCCACCTTCAATTTGCCTCTTCTCACCCCAACTCCAGCCCTCCCCCTGAGGCCCCCACCCACTCGCTGCTCTCCGCCCTCCCCCCAGGTACCTCCGCCAGCCTCCAAACAGCTGATTGGTGGTGCCTCTGAACAGCTGATTGGCAGCTGCTTAACAGCTGTGGCTGCTGGGTGCTGAGCACAAACGTTTTTTTTTCCCACAGGTGCTTGAGCCTTGGAGCACCCACAGAGTCAGTGCCGATGCTTGGAACTATGAGCAAAGACACTGTTTCTTGTTGTTTGAGTCCAGCTGTGTTCAGAGAAACAGGACTTTATGCATATTCTTTGTAAATAAACAGGAGTGCATCAAAGAAACACCTTACTCCATCCCCAGTTTCTCCTCTGAACTAGAAAAACCTGCAAAGTCTCAGATTTTGGCTAACTGTTCAGGTCAAAAGGGGTAACAGCATTATCACATTTTAGCCCAGATGTATTGAGTGCAATTAAGAGATTATTTGATTTGGGGCTGTACCCCCTATTCACCAGTATGACCTGCCTCTCAACTTTGCAGAGTTGATGTCCCTTTAAGATTGTCTAATTTCAGTTTTTTATGGATTTCTGGTTTTAAAATGCATCGCTGTAGTCCTGTGCTCATATGGGCAAGCACTATGGTTATAATTCAGGAAAGCAACTAAACATGTACGTAAATCCCATTGAATTGCTTAGCTGAATCAGGGCTTATATCAAGCTTGAGGGAGCAATACAAAGCACACATCAAAACATGCTTTGTTGTTTAATTCAGTAGGATTTCAGTAAGGGATCCTGGACTTGACTGCACGGACTCCATGGAGGAGAGTGCAGAAGATTCCTGGATCAGCCACAGACTTCCTGTGTGACCTTGCGCAAGTCACTTAATCTATTTTATGCCTTAGTTCCCAATCTGCAGGGGGGCTAGAGGGGAGGGGGGGCTAGAGGGCCACGGCCTCATCACTTTTAAAAGCGGGGCCTTGGGGCAAGAGGTAGTGTGGGGGTGGGGTCTCAGGGGAAGGGGCAGTGCTATGGTGGGGGCTTTGGAAAAGGGGCGGCACAAAGGCGGTGCCTCATGGAGAAAGGGCGGAGTGAGGGTGGGGGCCTAGGGATAAGGGGCAGTGTGGGGGTGGGGCCTCAGGGAGAAGGGGCAGCATGGGAGCGGGGCCTCAGGGAGAAGGGACAGCATGGGACTGGGGCCACGGTTCAGGCGCTGGTGGCCTCCCCACTTTGAGAGAGCTTCCACCGCTCCTGCCCATCTGTAAAATGGGGATGATATTTCCCTATCTTGCAGGGGAGTTTTGAGGATCAGATCTATTAGTGGTTGTGTCATAAATATAAAGGGAAGGGTAAACCCCTTTAAAATCCCTCCTGGCCAGAGGAAATCTCCTCTCACCTGTAAAGGGTTAAGAAGCTAAAGGTAACCTCGCTGGCACCTGACCAAAATGACCAATGAGGAGACAAGATACTTTCAAAAGCTGGGAGGAGGGAGAGAAACAAAGGGTATGTGGGTCTGTCTATATTTTGTCTTTGCCGGGGATAGACCAGGAATGAAGCCTTAGAACTTTTAGTAAGTAATCTAGCTAGGTACGTGTTAGATTATGATTTCTTTAAATGGCTGAGAAAAGAATTGTGCTGAATAGAATAACTATTTCTGTCTGTGTATCTTTTTTGTAACTTAAGGTTTTTGCCTAGAGGGGTTCTCTATGTTTTGAATCTAATTACCCTGTAAGGTATCTACCATCCTGACTTTACGGGGGGATTTTTTTTTTTATTTCTATTTACTTCTATTTCTATTAAAAGTCTTTTTGTAAGAAAACTGAATGCTTTTTCATTGTTCTCAGATCCAAGGGTTTGGGTCTGTGGTCACCTATGCAAATTGGTGAGGCTTTTTATCCAACATTTCCCTGGAAAGGGGGGGTGCAAGTGTTGGGAGGATTGTTCATTGTTCTTAAGATCCAAGGGTCTGGGTCTGTAGTCACCTAGGCAAATTGGTGAGGCTTTTTACCAAACCTTGTCCAGGAAGTGGGGTGCAAGGTTTTGGGAAGTATTTTGGGGGGAAAGACGTGTCCAAACAGCTCTTCCCCAGTAACCAGTATTTGTTTGGTGGTGGTAGCGGCCAATCCAAGGACAAAAGGGTGGAATATTTTGTACCTTGGGGAAGTTTTGACCTAAGCTGGTAAAGATAAGCTTAGGAGGTTTTTCATGCAGGTCCCCACATCTGTACCCTAGAGTTCAGAGTGGGGGAGGAACCTTGACAGGTTGTGATATACATTGATGAGGGCCATATAAATACTTCGGTAGATTCGAAACAAGTACAGCCACATTAGCCATGCATTTCTAGAAAGTACAGGGGGCCTGTAAAAAAAAATCTCCATTTTCAAAAATTCCACATAAACATTGTCTCCCATTTAGATTTTGAAATGGAACTGTATGAATTCACACTTGCTAGAAAACTGCTAAAGATATGTGTGAACTTTTCCTGGAATGTTTTTTTGCTGTCTTTGAGTTCCAACTAAAGTTTTACCCCAAATCAGTCAGTTATTTAAAGAGTTTCACAGCTCAGAACTGGCCACTTTCATAGTGAATCATGTGTAACTCACTGGTTTCACAATGGATCTGAGGAAAACGTGACAGATTCATCTAAGCTTCATATTGAATTTTGGATTCTCACAAACCCAAAAGGGGGTCAGGAAACCATGAGAACCAAACCTGCCAAACCAAATCATTTAACCTCATGTCGGTTGAAACCACTGGATTTTGCACAACTATGGTGCAACAGAATACCCTGCCTGGTGGTATTTAATACTTGTATTATACAATAATATAGTTTGTATTTACCTTAATTTTACAATTTTATTAAACTGAATGTACTTTTTGCACTCTAAAACTGAGGTGTGTGATGGTTGATGGGAAAACATCCTGGGTTGATGGGGGAACATATTTATGTGGTCAAGTTAAAGCAGACACACACAAGACTAACTTGGAGTCCTTGTGGCACCTTAGAGACTAACAAATTTATTTGGGCATAAGCTTTCGTGGGCTAGAACGCACTTCATCAGATGCATGGAGTGTAAAATACAGTAGCAGGTGTATATATACATAGTACATGAAAAGATGGGAGTTGCCTTACCAAGTGGGGGGAACAATGCTTCCTCAGCTCTCGTCCCCAGTGCCCCTACTCTACTTTCGCTACATTGATGACATCTTCGTCATCTGGACCCATGGGAAGGAGGCCCTTGAGGAATTCCACCAGGATTTCAACAATTTCCACCCCACCATCAACCTCAGCCTGGACCAGTTCACACAAGAGATCCACTTCCTAGATACTACAGTGCTAATAAGCGATGGTCACATAAACACCACCCTATACCGGAAACCTACTGATGGCTATAGTTACCTACATGCCTCCAGCTTTCATCCAGACCACATCACACGATCCATTGTCTACAGCCAAGCTCTGAGATACAACCATATTTGCTCCAATCCCTCAGACAAAGACAAACATCTACAGGATCTCTATCAAGCATTTTCAAAACTACAGTACCCATCTGGTGAAGTTAAGAAACAGATTGACAGAGCCAGAAGGGTACCCAGAAGTCACCTACTACAAGACAGGCCCAACAAAGAAAGTAACAGAACACCACTAGCCGTCACCTACAGCCCCCAACTAAAACCTCTCCAACGCATCATCAAGGATCTACAACCTATCCTGAAGGACGATCCCTCATTCTCACAGATCTTGGGAGACAGGGCAGTCCTCACTTACAGACAGCCCCCCAACCTGAAGCAAATACTCACCAGCAACCACATGCCACACAACAAAAACACTAACCCAGGAATCTATCCTTGCAAGAAAGCCCGTTGCCAACTGTGTCCACATATCTATTCAGGGGACACCATCATAGGGCCTAATCACATCAGCCACACTATCAGAGGCTCGTTCACCTGCACATCTACCAATGTGATATATGCCATCATGTGCCAGCAATGCTCCTCTGCCATGTACATTGGCCCAACTGGACAGTCTCTACACAAAAGAATTAAATGGACACAAATCTGACATCAGAAATTACAACATTCAAAAATCTGTAGGAGAACACTTCAACCACCCTGGTCAGTCAATAACAGACTTAAAAGTGGCAATTCTTCAACAGAAAAACTTCAAAAACAGACTCCAACATGAAACTGCAGAATTGGAATTAATTTGCAAACTGGACACCATCAAATTAGGCCTGAATAAAGACTGGGATGGGTCATTACAAAACCTAATTTTACCATACTAATTTCCCTCTACTATTATTCACACCTTCTTATCAACTGTTTGAAATGGGCCACCCTCATTACCACTACAAAAGTGATATTTCCTCCCTTGGTATTCTACTGTTAATTGAATTGTCTCGTTAGACTGACCCCGCACTTGGTAAGACAACTCCCATCTTTTCATGTACAATTTGTTAGTCTCTAAGGTGCCACAAGGCCTCTTCATTGTTTTTTCTGATACAGACTAACAGGGCTACCACTCTGAAGACTAACTTGGTCCCCTTTCCCTATCTGAGTCACAAGTGTGTCTTTATAAATGTTTTCCCTAATGGAATCTGCTGTTCACTTGCAACTCCCACTGACTTCAATGAGAGGGGAGATGCTCAACCTGTCTCAGGATTTTGCTCACTAGCAGGTGGACCAAAGCAACCCAAAATGAGTCGTGTGCAACTTGAGCATTTCAGTGGCTGTTTTCTAAGGACTGAATTGTTCTGTTTATTTTTTTTATGTCTAAAATTAATTTGATTCAGATATTACATACAAGAAACTCTCTGACCTGTCCAGTTATCCCATGGTTTTAACATTTCAGCCTCTGAACTTACCTTCTATGGCATGAGTAGAAATTAGTAAATAAAAGGCCTAAATCTTGTAAGGAACAGGTCAAGAATGATGAGTGAAATTGTTGCGTAAAGGACAGGCTGATGAAAATGCCTGTATCTGGAAGAGGAAAGCAAACCTCTTTAGGAAAACCCCAAGGATTCTCTACATTTAATCCCTACATGGTGATAACCTCAGATCATTATGAAGAAATGCTGTATGTTTCTCATGAACGACCACATCCAAAAGCTGTGCCCTGGCAATGTACCTCTGAGGACGAATTCCCATTTCTTGATGTTTAATCCATAGTAAAACCTGCTATTGCAAAGATGTTCATTAAATTAAGTGTATGGTTCATTAATATTTGCTGTAATTGTCACTTTGAAACTCTCTGTAGAAAGGGTTAAATGCAGAGAACCTTGCCCACGGGACCCCATAAAAGCTGGCCACAGCAACCACACCTGCACAGTTATTAGGGGTGTTTTGTAGATTAAGCACTGTCCTTTGTGTGAATAAGGGACTAATGGCCTGATCCAGAATCTTCTGAAGTCAATGGAAAGGATTCCACTGATGTCCGTAGGCCTTGGATGAAATCCCACAAAGGAGCTAGCTCCAGTAGACACTTGGTGTAGTTGAACTTGTCTACAGGAGTTTCTTTGTGCTGCAGAAGAAGATTAATGCCCAGGCCCACCTTAATTAGCCCATGTTAGATACTGAGAATATGGATCTCTAGGCAGCTCTGTGGTTTTTCAGGTGAATGAGTGCTTTTTAGTAACTAATTATGGTAGCAGGACATTAGACCCTGTTCTATCAAAGTGCATGTTTGAAGTCAACGGGATGACTCATGTACTTGAAGCTATGCACATTCCCAAGTGCTTTGCTGGATCAAGACATAGGTTCCAAATAAGAGATGTCCTTTAAAATACAGGACAGGTGATCACCATGGAGAGAGCAACATCACCATGGACCTAACAGTTTTAGTCTTCCAAGAACTTCTAAAGAGCAAGAAGGATTATATTCCAAACTGTCCTACAACTATAGCAATGCATAACACCATATAGACAGCTGGCAAGGTAACTCATATTACGTCACTGTTATATTTTTGTAGCGCAAACCCTAGCAATTTTAATACTAATTATTTTAGCATTCTGCCACTCACATCTTTTCCATTTCAGACTGCTCCCTTCAGCAAGTTTCTCATCCTATCAATCGAAGCCAGTTCTTTACACCCATAGCTGTGACGCAGTAGGAAGTGAGGTGGAACTTTGAGGGAATGGGTGTAAGCATTTGGGAGTTTGGTAGGGATAAGGCATTGATTTGGGGGTTTGAGATAGCTGGGCTGCGGAGTCCCACATCCCAAGGAAGGGTGTCAGACACAGGGTCTGCACCTGAGAGTGTGCCTTAGAGTTTGTCTACGCTGCAGTAAAACATTGTGGCTGGTCTGTGTCAGCTGACTCAGGATGGCTGGGCTTGGGCTGCAGAGCTATAAAATTGCAGTGTATACATTCAAACTTGGGCTCCAGTCCAAACATCTACACTTCAGTTTTACAGCTCTGCACTCCAAGCCCTGTCAATTCGAGTCAGCTGATGTGGGCCAGCCACAGGTATTTTACTGAAGTGTAGACATACCCTTAGAGACCCAGGGCTAGGAACACTGACCTGGCTCTAATCAGATGCAGGAGGTCTTAGAAGTACATGGGATCCAGTAATTGGGTCCACTCACAACAGACTGGTGTTCATCTAGATATGGCAACTGGGCCAAGTTTAGACATACTGGTGGTAACAGTTGGATCATCATAGCAGAGGGTAAAGCTTTTTTAAAGGAGACTTTTTCAAGGAAATAAACTACTACTTTTAAACCAAAAGCAGAGAATGGATCTTGTAGGCTGTTTGGGAAGGAAAGGTAGCAAGCTTGAATTACAATGACCTTCAGAAAAATCAGTTGGTGGATTTATGCTCGAAGATAGGTCTGTCAATGGCTGATCTTAGAAAGCGAGAGCTGGTGTCTTTGCTATCTGAAGATGACCAGAAGCAGAAGGGGGTGGCAGCCCTAAACCAGGACAGAGAGGAGGTTTCAAATTCTCTTGCTGAACAGAATGGAACAGAAGGATCAGAAGATTCTGAGGACAATGAAAACCTAGAGAGGGGCATGGAGGAGGGCATCAGGAGTATATGCAGCCATGAGGAGCAACTGGGTCCTATCTTGACTGAATTCCTCAAATCAGTAGCATCTGAATCATAGAATCATAGAATATCAGAGTTGGAAGGGACTTCAGGAGGTCATCTAGTCCAATCCCCTGCTCAAAGCAGGACCAATCTCCAACTAAATCATCCCAGCCAGGGCTTTGTCAAGCCTGACCTTAAAAACCTCAAAGGAAGGAGATTCCACCCCCTTCCTAAGTAATGCATTCCAGTGCTTCATCACCCTCCTAGTAAAAAAGTTTTTCCTAATATCCAACCAAAACCTCCCCCACTGCCCCTCACCCACTTGAGACCATTACTCCTTGTTCTGTCATCTGCTACCACTGAGAATAGTCTAGATACATCCTCTTTGGAACCCCCTTTCAGGTAGGTGAAAGCAGCTATCAAATCTCCCCTCATTCTTCTCTTCCGCAGACTAAACAATCCCAGTTCCCTCAGCCTCTCCTCATAAGTCATGTGTTCCAGTCCCCTCATCATTTTTGTTGCCCTCCACTGGACTCTTTCCAATTTTTTCACATCCATCTTGTAGTGTGGGGCCCAAAACTGGACACAGTACTCCAGATGAGGCCTCACCAATGTCGAATAGAGGGGAATGATCACATCCCTCGATCTGCTGGCAATGCCCCTACTTATACATCCCAAAATACCATTGGCCTTCTTGGCAACAAGGGCACACTGTTGACTCATATCCAGCTTCTCGTCCACTGTCACCCCTAGGTCCTTTTCTGCAGAACTGCTGCCTAGCCATTCGGTCCCTAGTCTGTAGCGGTGCATTGGATTCTTCCATCCTAAGTGCAGGACCCTGCACTTATCCTTATTGAACCTCATCAGATTTCTTTTGGCCCAATCCTCTAATTTGTCTAGGTCCCTCTGTATCCTATCCCTACCCTCCAGCATATCTACCTCTCCTCCCAGTTTAGTGTCATCTGCAAACTTGCTGAGGGTGCAATTCACGCCATCCTTCAGATCATTAATGAAGATATTGAACAAAATGGGCCCCAAACCAACCCTTGGGACATTCCGCTTGATACCGGCTGTCAACTAGACATGGAGCCATTGATCACTACCCATTGAGCCCAACGATCTAGCTTTCTATCCACCTTATAGTCCGTTCATCCTGCCCATACTTCTTTAACTTGCTGGCAAGAATACTGTGGGAGACCGTGTCAAAAGCTTTGCTAAAGTCAAGGAACAACATGTCCACCACTTTCCCCTCATCCACAGAGCCAGTTATCTCATCATAGAAGGCAATTAGATTAGTCAGGCATGACTTGCCCTTGGTGAATCCATGCTGACTGTTCCTGATCACTTTCCTCTCCTCTAAGTGCTTCAGAATTGATTCCTTGAGGACCTGCTCCATAAATTCCTGGACTGTGGGAAGCAGCAGCTGGAGCAGAGGAAGCTATTCCTGTAATTCATACCTGCTTTAAGACTCCTTTACACTGTCACGGGGATACAAAGGGGCTTTAGTGTAAATGAGAATCAATTCTGTGCGGCCAAATTCACAACTGGTGTGAATCAGGCATGAATGTAGTATCATTGACTTCAATACAGCTATGCCAATTTACATCTGCTGAGGATCTCACCCCTAAATACATGCAGTAGGCAGGCAAACACTCTGCTTCCATCTGTATTTTTAGCATGCAAATTCCTGTTTCATTTAATTTTGGGTAAAATATATTTTTGAAGAAGTGGAGCATCTGAGTCAGATCCATAAGTGCTGTTGCTCAGATGTACAATAAAAGCAGGACTTGTTGAATAAGAACTGTAAAGTGACATTTTGAAATTATGTTCAGAAAGAGTTAATACTGGCTAATCCCCTCCCCCCTATATGTATATGTGTGTGTGTGTGTTTTGTTTGATTAATTTTTTCCTGGTAGATTTTCTGTTTGCTCTGTGTATGTGTGTTGTATACTCTTATCTCAGTAATCTGCTCAGAAACCCCCTGGTAAAACATCTTCCAGAAGAGAAAATGAAGGGAGAAATTTGTACTAGAAAACAAGGAAGATTTAATTGCAAAATGCATAAAAAGCTACAGGCCAAAGGGTTTTCTTAAAATGACAAAAACTATAGGCATCATCTGGTCATTTTGTTGTTGCAGATTCCTTTTCCACCAGACCTTATGCTTGATTAGGACTAAGGTGAGATACAGAGATAAGCAGGAGATGCCATGGAATTTCATTTATTGGGAAGAAAGGAAAACAAAAAAACCCCAAAACCAAAGCAAAACATAAAAAAAACCCTTGGCGTGTTCAAAAGAATGGAGAGTTCAGGGATGTTAATCATTGCTGCTTTTATCAGACAGCTTTATTAAGATCAATGTGTTTTGTTGCCAAATTAGAGTGGACCTAGAGTGAACTTCCCAGCAGTTATTAACACAAGTCCACGTTTGCTGGAAGGATCCGCTGCTGTCACGTGCGCTGCAATAGCTGGGAGTTACACAATATCTATATCATTTTTCACAGCTTTGTCATTAGCTGGTAATGATTTGATTATTTTGCAGATGAATCACAGTATAAATCTCTTTCACAAACACTACCTCCAAGTATTAATCAAAACCATTAAGGCAAAGCAGTCAGTGCAAATTAAAAAATTTGCATGTCGAAATTAAAAATTACAGTAATACATCATAAATAAATCTTTTAAATTCTCTATGGTCTCTATAAGCATCCCCTTTTTGTGCCTGTAATGAGCCCATGAATACATCTTTTTTTTCTTTTTAATCAGGGCATAATCAAATTTTATATGTAGAATTCAGGTCTTTCTCTTTAAAATCCATGTTGGATCTTACTGGGGAAGGAAGTTATTTTTTGTTCTGAAACTGAGCAAGAGAGAAAGATACAGATTCAAAGATGAGTGTGAAAGACAAGAGTTCAAACCCATCACACATAATTTGAAGCGTCTTCAATTACAGGAAAGTAAATATTTGTAAAAGGTGATATATCTTTTTCAAATAACTTTGAACTATGAAGAAAATGACTGAGTTGTATTTTAGGTATTATTTCATTTTAGAACTACTGACACCTTACTTGCACATGAGAAGAGATTACAAGAACCCTCATTAATAAAAACTGCCGTTTGGATTAAAAATCCTTTCTTGGTCTCTCAAAAATGAAAATGAACAGTTCAGGGACCTGAAAAATAAGTATTGTCCTTCATTTGGGAGCAGTGTTCAAAACAAAAAGTCTTAAAGACCTCTTGCTGTCATGCTGTTGACAATGATTTGAGTTGACTTATATATAAAGTGCTTATTGTTGTTTCCCCTTCTCATAACCTCTGTCTGCTTGTTTGCCTGTCCTTTGAGTGTAGGCTCTGTGGAGCAGGGACCATCCTCCTTGAGTGTTTAGAAAATTCCCAGCACATAATGGGTGCTATTGTGAATAAATAATCCAAATAAAGAAGGAAAGGAGACTTGATTGAAGACATTGCTTACAAAGCAGCAAGAACAAATTTCAGAGTTCTTTGCCAGCCAGCGTTATATAGTGTAATCACTAGTGCCCAGCACCTCTGCCAACTCTCATCTCCTTTTTGCTCCTTTTGGCTTCTCCACTTGTGTTTGCCCACCATAGCCTGATGGCAATGCAATTCACGTAGATAGGACATCTCTGCCCATAGCCCTTGTCCCAGCTTACCTGATTCCTACTCTTGACTAATTTGATCAGCATCAAATAATAGTTTACTATATTTATTATTCTAGTAAATGAATTCAAATATCTTACATTTATGCAGTGTTTTTCATCATACATTACATGCATTCATAATTTAAATAAAATCATGGTGAGTTTTGGCGCTCCTCAATTATACACAAGACTGAAATAAACCAAAACAAAAATAAACCCACTGTGCCGCAAAGCTGAACCAGTGTATATGATGGAGGAAAAGGAAACAGGTTTCAGTTTCACACTTCCAGGGCATTTTATAAGCAAGAATGAGACAAAATTGTTTTGAAAACTGTGACCTTTTCACCGGAATTCCCTTCTAAGGACAATTATGATTTTTTACAGTGTAGGATCCTGCCTTCTTTGGCCCATAGCCAAAACTTCACACACAAGTTCTTTGGCATTTACCCTAGATTGCTGTAGAGCAATTACTGTTCTTCTCACATAAATCTTAGTGTTTAGCCAATCCGCTGCCAAGTTTGTTTCATTTCATCCAAGGCACAAAGAAAAGTTCGCTTCTAAATCCTCCATTGTGAGATGGATCAGAACATCTATTGTGGAGGTGCACAGAGCAAAATATCTTTTGCCCCTTCAAAAGATATTAAAGCACATATTACCACAGAAATTGTGAAGTCATATTCCAAGAGCATAGATGCACCAGCTGAAGGAACTGCCATGCAGCTGGTCTAACATTCACATAATCATGAGCTGATTTTTTTCTCAGAAGCTATGTTTGGTAGATTAATTCCTTAAACAATGCTACAGTGCTGTTGCTGAAGTACAAACAATAAGCAACTATTTTAGAGAAAAACAAATAATGTAGTTGTGTAGTTCCTCCCTATCTCCCCGTATACCCCAACTACTGGCATTCTTGATGCTGGCTAATTCTCTCTAGTGAAGAATTGCTGAACACGCCATTGCACGAGAAAGGACTATTTAACCTAATTTGTTAACTCTTTTTGTTTTTTTAAGAGGAGAATTTGAACTGCATTTATTGGACAGTAATCTGAGTTAACTATGTGAGTTATTTCTGCTTTAAGAATTGGATGTTTTGTTATCTATCTGTCTATCCATCTATCTCTCACTTTGTTTATATAGCTACAAAGTTAGGCATCCAATATACCTAGTTCATATGTAAAAGTTTTTCAGATTAGTTTTACATTCATGGAATTGTTTATTTTGTAGATTTCCAGAAAGGGAACGGTCCACAGTTGTGACGTGCCCCATTGATTTAACATCTTGAAAAATGTCTGCAGTTCCACACAGTTAGAAACAATCTAGTCCTATTCAAACATATATATATATATATATATATATATATATATATATATATATATATATATATATATAATCTACTTCTATAAATGAGAAAATGGAGAGAACCAGCCCACTTTCAGTATCTCACGGTTCTTCTCCCCAGCTAATATATTAGATGAGGGTAATTTTCTAATAATAAAGGAGTTGATATCTGTTGTTTTAGCACATCAGAATGCAAAAAATCCTTGCATGAATAAGGAGGACTCGTGCCTCTTGGATGATGGTTAGCTGGGTATGTCATGCCTGCAGGGAAAGTGCTGTATGCATGGCAACAACAGCTGTGAGTGGGAATAATGACTTCAAGTATGTCAAGAAGGAGAAGTCATGCTTACAATGCGAGTTCTCCTGGGTCTAAATAGTTGAGAGGGAAAACAGAAAGAGTTACTGTATGTTACTTGGGCATCATTTTAATCAGGGCTTCGAGTTTTGTTGATGACTTTAAATCTTAACCTCCTTTTCCAGCTCAGACTTTCCCCCTAAATCAGGTTATATTCTGATACTTACATTATTCAGATATGCAGATTGTATGAAAGCTTGCTGTAATTATAAATATTTGGTTACCTTGCAAGGGACTTGTAGGATCTTCTGTGATGATCTTCTATCTTCAGTGGACAGGGAAGGGGAATAAATACAGGAAATATATACAGATTTAAATTGGCACCAAAGACAGAGGGTAGGATTTTCAAAAGCATCTAAGTGAGATAGGAACACAAGTCCCATTGAAACTTGTACACCTAAGCACTTCTGCTAGATTCACAAAGGGAACTTAGGGGCCCAATGGCCTCCTTAGGTGCTTAAGTCCAAAATGTATGTGCCATTGCCATTCACAACTTCCCTCCTCAGCTGTTACTTAATCCTGTAGGAGCCTAAATTCCCTAGGCACCCAAATTTCCATCAGTAAAGTCGCCGTGGCACCTACTTGTCTGTTGGCAGGCATGCAGAAAGCCACCTCTGAGCAGTTTAGCACCTAGATCTTGTCTAAGCACTGGCAGGATTCATAAGCAAAGTGTTTCCTTATCTCTGAGTACTTGGGATGTGGGAGACCCTAGTTCAAACCCCCACTTTGCCTGATTTGGAACAGAGACTTGAACCCAGCTTTCCTATCTCTCAGGTAAGTGCCCTAACCACTGGGCTATTGGCTGTTTGTTGACAAATGGCTGATGTTGGTTGTAAAACTATTGGTTGTTTGGGGGAGGGGGGCGCGGGGAAGGGCGGAGGAGAAATGGCTGGCCTGGCCTATGCACCAAGCTTCAGGAGAGGGTTCATGCCTGTGAATCCTCAGTGGAGAGAGGTGTCTCTCTCTGGCCTGGAGTGAGGCTCCCAAGTCCCTTTAAGGGGTGGGGCTTAGGCTGCAGCCCTCTTGTTGGCATTTCCTGTTGGCTGGCTTAGGCAGCTCCCCGCTCAGAGTGCTGGCTTCTGTGAATCTCATTCTTAGGGACCTAACTTTCTCATACCTTGTTTAAGGAGCCCGAGCACCTAACTCAGGGTTGTGAATACCAACACCTAAGTCCTTCTTGTGACTAGTCCTGAGGTGCTTTTGAAAATCCCACTTCAAGTCATGTGGGATGACCATTGTAAATCTGTTTTGTAACAAAAAGGAAGAGGAATAGTGGATCTGTAGAAAAACTTAACTTATTTAGCTATTTTGCATATAGGAAGACCTCATCGGTGTCTCCTGTCCATCAAGATGCAAAGAGAACACCTTATAACATACATAAGCAGAGAAAGACAGTTTGGACTTCTCAAGCCAGCTTGACTATGCATGATGATTTTATTTAAATATCCAGTGAGAGTGATCTGACTAAGATCAGACAGACTTTTTGTGGAGCTCCTCATAGTTGGTGGACTAGCAAATAGTCTTAGGTGGCTGTTTTTTAAGAAACTGCACTGACAGCAGTTGGACAGCTTTATTACATATGACCTGCCAACTCAAGAAGAGAAAGATTGTCTGGGTAGAAATTTCTTGCCACAGCTCAGGACAGGGTTGAAAAGTGCTAATGTTAAGACTGACAGTCTGTAAAGCTTCTACAACCTAGGCATATACCTTTAGCTAGGATGCAAAAGAGTCTAGAGCTGTATATTTCAGTCTCTTTTACTTTATTTCCTCCTGACCCATTTTTATCAGTTATTGATCAATATCTGCAAATAGTAAGCTTTAAAAAAAATTGAAGGACATTACTTGGTTTGATCTGTATGATCCAAGCTAAAGCCTGTCAGTGATCGTTCATGGCATGTGAAAAGCATAACCCACCAGGATTTTTAAGAACCTCTGTAGAGTCCCTGCTCTTGTCTGAACAGGAAGGTATGCTTTGCAGATTGCTGGGTGTGTCTGCTGCCAAGTGGAAGCAAGGGGTTTACCACCGCCAGAGCATTGTCCACCCCTCCTCTGGACCTCTCAGAGAATGCTGTATGGATTTGGGAGGCACATGAAGAGGAAGGCACAGAAAGGAATGGGTGGACTGCTGTGAGTATGGGGAACTGGTCTTCTTGCTCTGGACCTAAGGAATACAGACAGAGAAGATAATTCAGCCCAGCCTGTTGTGATCTTTTCTACTGAGTCCCCTTCCAGGTAGAGTTCCCAGAGGGCAGCTGTAGCCAGGGAGCTGGTGGGTTGCTGGGGAGCAGACCAAGTATGTAGGCACAGAACCTGTATGCAGATGCTGAAGTTCAGAGTTTTGAGTCCTGTACAAAGCAAAGTCCAGCACTGAGACTATTAAGTGATACTTCTTATATTAATATGTCTTGTTATTCTTTCAAACCTGGATCAATTTTTTTGGCTGTGTTGCATATTTTTATAAGCCCCTTTATTAGCATGAACCAGTGTGACCACTGCCACACTCTAGAACAGAGAGACAGTCAGCTGAGTATTAGAAGAGTGGTCACATGAACTGTAAAAGAAAATGATGGCATGGGACTATGGGAGATATTTTGTCTGACTGAGGTCGCAGAGTCTAAGGCTCCCCAGGGTGCATAGAAGGTCAGCCAGAAGGATGGTCAGTGCCAAGCCTAATGAACCTGAGGTATGTCCAAACATTAGTGCCAGATAGCTGAGTCAAATCTGAGCTACTGCCTACCACAGAATCTATTCAGATGATGGGACTCCTGGACATATCCCTCAGATAGCATCCTCCTCTCCCCGGATTTTGGATAACCCATTTGGCTCCTCTTGTTCAAATCTTAGAACATGCAACTGCACATTGGTCAGCCAATTTGAGAATGTTCACATGACATCATACATTGAGCATTGCCCTTGAAGGGTAATAGAACAAATCTTATGTTGAAAATATGACCATTTTTTAATTGATCAGAATGATTAAACTATCTGAAGGCAGAGAGACACTCAGAGAGAGAGAGTATCTGTATTTTATATTATTTTAGGAACTTTATCTTAGCTCTTCGTTTGCTTTCCCAGAATAGGTAAGTAAGGCATATGCTTGTGGCACAAAACAAGGTGATCCTGAAGGAATTAGTCATGCATGGCAAGTTAAATGATAATTATTAGAACATCATCCCATGTTGACATTCTGGTGTCAACAAGGGTACATAAATTGCTGAAGCCTGACAGGTAGCCTCCTATTTTGGCAAACTTCTAAGTTGTTTTTATTTTAGAATTGTTGGTAGCTTATACATGTTTACATTTGAAAAGTCTTTTTTCTTTCTTTTGATTTTGCTTGCATGCTTTGCTTCTATATTTATCTGACATGCTTTCTGTTTGTTCTTGATAGCTCTCATATTTCATGTAGGCCTCTGGTCCCAATTTTCCATACCAAAATTATTGTTGTCATCTCCTTCCCAACTCTGAAACTTAAGCAGACTTCACAGGAAGCTGCACAGCCCTTGGTATTTTAGAGCAAGAGGAAATTGCTAAGAATCTGTCACATAATAATATAAGGAGGACAGGGGCTTGATTGAACTCTGGAAAGTTAACTCTTTGAGGAAAGATAGTTTGTTCCATATTTTCCATCATCATTAGAGGAAAAATTTGGGCAGGAGAAATCTGAGGATGGTGCATGTGGCTTTTTTTGTTTGTTTGTTTTTTTAATGAATAAGGTCCTCTGCAACATCAAGGCTGTAAAATGCTTCCTGGTACCATAATGTAGCAAATGTCTCCTGTACGGTACGAAAGAGTTGCATATCCTCAGTTGATGTAAACTAGTGTCGCTATATTGGCATGAGTGGAGCCACACTGATTTATACCAGCTTAGGCTCTGGCCCACTGTATACTTTAGTTATTTGCATGACTAGATGAGGGCCTAATCAATTGGGTTCACATCTTATCCTTATGTGGGTAACACTCGTCTTGAGCTCAATGTGCATTTTGTCTGAGTAATCCTGATTGCAGGATTTTGCCCTTAGGCAGAAGACACAGTTGGATGCTTGTAGTTGAGACTGCTGGGAACCAGAGATGCCTGCTTCTATGGTGTCATGCTGCCTGTGTAGTGAAATAGTGTGACAGTGTGTGAAGGAGAGCTTCCTGCAAACATTTCCCTGGATGGAATCAGAAAGGAGCTCTTGCCTTGGAAACATATGTGTGTCTAATAGAAGGAGGCAAATTCTCCGCTGGTGTAATAGGTGCAGCTCCCTTGACTGTAGTGGAGTTTCACCCACTTATGTCAGCAGAGAATTTAGCCCAGAGCACACAATAAGCATGTCAAAGCATGTGGTATCTGACAAGATAAAAGGAACAGTCAAAATAACAATACATGTAGGGCCAAATGTTCAAGCAATTATGTCACTGACTTAACTCTCTAAGACAGAAGCTGGCACTACAAGGATGTTATTTACTGGAGAGTAATGACGTACACACCTTGAAAGGTCTGCATGGTTTCTTTGGTGCTTTATTCGGTGCTTACTAGAAGGGGATTTTTGAAAATTTGCTTCAATCAGTCCTCATGTCGAAGAGTCTGTTACTGCATATTTAGATCACGTCTGCAGCATGGTTATCTTTTTTTCTTGTGGGATTCTCAGCTATAGGTGATATTATTGTGATGGCTGCATTTCAAAGTCCTCACCTGCTCTGTCATCTTTGAATTTATGTTACACTTCATGGTATCAGCTCTAACGATCTCATTCTCTCGCTCTCTCTTTCCTTTACACCTCTACTCACTTCCTGACACTTGACACAATAAAACACTTTTTCATTTAGAAACTGTATTTAACCCCTTTTCACCAACAGCCTAGCACTCAAAGGAAAGAAAAGTAAATCTCTGGGACAACAGAACTTTGAGGACTTTTTAAATGTTACAGTTAAGTAAAGATACTACATTTGAATGTTTTATTTAAAGAATCAATAGCTATAAGCAAATGTGTTACCTGGACGTTCCATATTTACAAATTCAAGAATGAAATGTGAGCTCCAACCAATTATCTTCTCTTTGCCAATCTCTTATAATCGAAGTTCATTTCCTGGCAGTTAAGACAGTAAAAGCAAACACCCACAGTACTGAAGACAAACTTAACCCTTGCATGCAGATTTTTTCTACTAATAGAAAAGACTTAATCTGCATGACTTGACAAGTTTTGTTAAATATTGTGGTTTCATTTAAATTGATATTAAACTCCCATCATTAAAAAATCAGTCTGTATTTTGAAAACGACAGAGATACAGTACATATTTACTACATCCTATTGAGCAAGTATGTAGGGAGTTAGTAAAATGTTAATTATTGTCCCAGTAACTGTTGTTATCTCTCAGAGGACTGTGTATCTGGGCATTTGGTAATATTTCCTTCCCCTAAATGTGTGTAAACTGGAGCCCTTACTTATTTATTTAGCTTCTCTTTTGCTTGATGAATCATTCACAAATAAACTAGATGTTCTTTCTAAGTACTTGTGATTTGTAGGTATTCGCTAAATAGGTTGGATGATTAATTTTCAGCACATTTGTTATTTATGTGTTGTTTGCTTCAACTGTTTGTGAATTGTGGTTAGCTATTTGCAGCGCCACAGAAGCCCACAATTTAAGAAAAAGTAACCAAATTGTGTCCAATCTCAAAAAAGATACCAATTTTTAAAAAATTTTTAGTGAGGGATATATGTTCTTATTGTATCCAACTTGGTTCACTCATCCCTATTCTTAACTATTCCACATGCCTATTTGTTTCAGTATCTCCAACCAGCAAGGCACCTTAAATAATGGTGGGGGATCTTAAACATGTAAATACAAAGGGGTATCTTAAAGACAGGGGCAATTCTTCAGCTGGTATAAATTGTCGCTTCTCTATTGAATGAATGGACTTAGGACAATTTACACCAGTTGAGGATCTGACCCCCAGTTATGGTCAATGCAGTTACACTGATTTACACCAGTTGAAGATCTGGCCCACAAAATCAGCTAAGAGTCTAGACATTTTTCTGAATTTCCTTCCTTTGTTGGGTGAAGTCACACACTCAGACTCAAATTTTCAAAAGTGATCATGCTTTTGGATGCCTCAGATTCTGAGTGCTCATCTTGAGACATTTTAGGTCTGCTGGAGTTGCTCAGTTCTTCTGTAAATCAAATCCATGGTGTTTCAAGCACTCAGAATCTGAGTCATCCACAATCAGTGGCCACTTTTGAAAATTCAGCCCTACGGCTTGATTCTCCAATGTGCTTTCTCTCAAATATAGTCGGTAGCTTACATCCTGAAGAAGGGTGATCTCATGGTTATGCCCTGGACTGGGACTCAGAAGACCTGGGTGTACTTGCCAGCTATGCCACAGACTTCTGTGTGACCTCAGGCAATCCCTTAATATCTTTGTGGCTCTCTTCCCATTCTGTAAAATAATACTTAACTTGTCTATAGTGTAAAATGAGGATAACATTACTTCTTTTGTCTGTTTTTTCTATTTAGATAATAAACAGTTTGGTGAAAGGGCTGTGCACATATATAACCTTCCTAGACCAACGTGACCCCAATCTCAGTGCTACTGTAATCCAAATAATGCAATAAAATATATCCAAGGCACTAGAATTTTTTCCTGGACTGAAGGCTGCCAATACATTTTTAATAGATTCTACAGATTCATCCATGGTTTACAACAGTTTGCCTCAAAGTTGTTCGTGAGGTGAGATATTAAAGAAATGTTATGAACTTACCAAATATATAGACATTAGTGAAGGCTGTAACCTGATGCAACCTTAATAGCAATGTTGCTCCACTCACTGCTATAGCAATATTGCTTCCTTTAATAATAGCTATTTTTCTGAATGTAATGAATTACGAACCTTACATACTGTAACCATACCATATAGCATACTGTAAAATTCTTCCTATGTTAACTTTCTCTTATGTAAACAATTAAGCCTCTCTTTCAACAATAATCCATAAAACTCATTTCCTGGCACTCTTTTCATATAATTCGCTTCCCCTGCTTGTTCAGTGATTCATAATCATTGAAGTACAAGGCTGGCGGACTGCAGGTGTCATAGGGTAAGGAAAAGGGATACACTGACCCTTGCACAGAACCTGGTAATCATTCATCACTGCTTCCTCTTGAGCTTGGTGCAGCCTCCAGTGAGCACTACTCCAGCTCTAATAAGCAAGCAACCGTTCTCTTGTGTGAAAATCAATAATGTCTCACATGGGTGTTCGCTATGCCTGGAAAGTAGGAAATGAGCCCTCTAATTTACATCGAGATGTAACTATTAAATGCTACAGAAGGAAACCCTCACTTGTCAACGCTACAGGAACTCAGTCCTTTGAAATGATCATTTCCTTTAACCCTTTTGCTAGTTCCTGCTTGTCTTATATCCATACGCAGGGGCTGAATGAGTGACAAGACACCGCAATGTCCTTTGAACATGCAGTTAGGAAAGTAGTAAGTAGTTCAGCTCTTGGGTTTTTTTTCTTTTCAGTAGCCCACCTGATAAAAGCTTGTTACAAGCACAGTTATATTTCTCCAGGTGTGTTCAACAAAGCAAATCTGCTTGTGTCTTGAAGTTTTCTCAAACTTCCCAAATGCATAATTGTAGCTGTATTATAAGAATGTGAGTGCTAAGGGCCAGGTCTGGTACTTCTCCACAGACCTATATGTCTGTGTACAACAGTATCCCCCACCACAACAGGTACCAAGAGCAACAATAACAAAATCACTGTAAAGCAAAGAAATCAAGTGATGTTATAAATCTGTAGATTTAAGAGAACACCAGTTCACAACTGGATTGGTCCAGCAATAATGCAGATAATCAGTTTCAGTCCTGGAACTCTTTCATACATGGCCTTTCCCAAGGTCTGAGTCTCTACCTGGCCAAGATGAATTGGAACACTCCTTACTCAAAGACACAGAAATTCCTCCTTGATTACAGAACATCAAGGTGTTGCATTCTCAACAGGAACAAAAAGGAAGGAATGACAAAATACTTGTTTGTAAATCAAGTTTTGATAGAAATGTGGTGTGGGTGGGAACCCTTTAATTTGTCCTCTTTGTAACATTATAATTTTGTAAGCCATTACCAGCCTTGGGACAGATTCTCCTCTTACAGTGATGTAAATCAGAAGAAACTACACTGAGGTCAGTGACATAACAATGGTGTAAAACTGGTGCAAGTGAGAAGAGAATCAAACCTATTGTATTTTGTACCAGTACCACTTCAAATACTTGGAGTCACACTGAGGATGTTAGGGAATGCGTGGGTAGTTTGGAGTGTAACAACAGTTCTTAGATAGATTGTCTAAATTTTTGTCATTATAATAGCTGCTGCTTCCTTTAAATTACCTAAGGACACACCCAGGAAATTACACTCTGTTGTGCTTTCATTAGATACTATCAGTTGTAAGCTTTAAAAA
Organism: Natator depressus; assembly: GCF_965152275.1. NCBI lineage: Eukaryota > Metazoa > Chordata > Testudines > Cheloniidae > Natator > Natator depressus. The sequence continues at coordinate 197,878,112 of NC_134235.1, read as the reverse complement.
AACTATGTTGAAAATAAGTTACGCACATGCAATTGACTGGTTTTTTTAATGTGCATTCACAGATTCCAAACTTGTAACTTCACCGGTTGCTAATTAGTTTCTAGGTGCAATTCAAGGTGTTGGCATTAATTATAAAGCTCTACTGGTTTGGATCTTTAGCTACCTGAAAGTCTGTGCCTCCCTTCCAGGAATTCCCCAGAAATTGAGATTAGCTGAGTTAGCAGTCCCCTATTTTTAATCATGAAAGGGCTGCTGACAGGGCATTTTTAGGTAAAGGGTCTTTAAGTCTAGAACACCCTTTCAGCATTCCCCCTTGGTCTGACAGGGCTCGAGTCTGTTCACTTTGAGAGCATGCTGCAAAACCTGCCTGTTACCAGAACTATGGTGTGTGGTCATGCTAGTCAGGGCTGCCTCCTTATTTCAGTTGGTAAAACTAAAATATGATTCATTTGAGGATGTCTGTGTTTTGCTTCTGTTGCCAAAGCTTGCAAACCTTAGTTACAAATCTGGCAGGCTTGCTAGTTTTATAATAGTCAGCCAGAATGGCTGAGCAGGCCCCTCTGAAAACCAGAGAACTCTGGATAAGAGAAAATCCTAAAGGGTATGAATTTCTCTTACTAGGGAAGTCCAAAGTCTAGATTGACTCTGTATTTCTCTTTACTTTCTCAGAGGAGCAGAAGCCAGGAGTTTATATCCTCTGCTGCCTTAAAAAGTGCTTTTAAAAGACCAGTGGCCGAAGGTTTAGTATAGAATCTCTCTTTGTGATAGTGACATCCCTGCAAGCTAGATAAATACAATACAGTTGATTCTTGAATTAAATTTCACATGAGAAGTGCAAGGTTAGAACCTGTGTAATCTGGGGCCCCTGTAGCAGAGCATACTAAACTGCTGCAGTCAACTGGAGCTCTGATGTAATCATGGTGCCTTTTTGCAGCCCACTGGTCCATGTACAGGGCCCTCCTCAGTCATTATTGGAGATCTACAGGTGTGAACAATACAGTTTGGTAGCTGCAGATTTCTGATCCTAGAAAGTGTAGCTTCCACATGTGAAAAATAATGTGCTCTATTTTCAAAAATAGGAGCCTAAAATTAGGCTTCTAAGTCCACATTTAGGGACCAAAAGCGACCCATTATTGAGAAGAGCTGAACACGCAACAATTCCTATTGAGTTACATAGAGCTGTTGGTTGCTCAGCACTTTTGAAAGTCAGACCACTTAGATGCCTAACCATGGATTTAGGAGCCTAACTTCATGCTTCTGTTTTTGAAAATCTTGACCTGTGTCTTCATTTCTCCGTATATAAAAACAATTTACCTTCAATTTCAGTAACAGGAATTAATTTTATCTGAGGGGTGGGCAGGAAAGACATGTTCTTTTCCTAACCAACTATGTAAGTCTAGATACACTATGTCCAGTTGTGTACACATACAAAGTAAATTTTCCCATCTTTATGTGCATGTACTTAATCCTCTTTGGTATGTCTTCACTGCCAGATAAATGTGCGTTTTTACAATGAGATAGTTATCTTGCTGTAAAATCCTAGCACAGTCATGAGGAACTGTAGTTTTTACCTCAGAGGAGCAAGGCAAGGTAAACTCCAGGTAGAGGGTATAGTATTGACCTTGACTAGCTACTTTGAGGTAAAAACTGTCTGCGCCTTGTCTGCAACAGGATTTTACAGTGAGATAACTATAAAGGAATACCTTAGTCTGGTCAAGAAAGGCTATGTTTCCACCTTTGTTCTCTCCTTCACTTTCAGGAAGAGGAGTTTCTTTAATAACCAGGTCAGATGTCAAAACAAGATAAAAGGTCACGCCTGCTTCTGCTCTCTTTCCAGTGTCTCCTTTGCACGTTTGTTCTGTCTACTGCTAGAGGAGCTTTCCTTTCCTTTGGGGCTCTGTTAGTTGTTGTTGTGTTTCCCTGGTTTGGGGGAAATGCTATGTCAAGTTTTATTCCACTATGTTGTCAAGTTTCTGGGTGTAAGGGAGTTTTATTTTGCATGAGCTGATCATTTAAATAAGTCAATGCATCCAGAAGAGAAACTTCTTCTGGTGATTGTGTCCATGTTAATGTGCTTTAGAGGGCAAACACAGCTCTCTCCTTACTAGCCACAGAAGCTCCTGTGAAGGAGAACTGATGTGGTCTCAGTGCACAAAGGGAGGGCTGGATGTGATGGAGCCACATCAAGTAATGAAAATAACTGCTTGGTGTAGACTTCCCTGTGTAGCAGCTAACAGGAGGAAGGGAACAGGTGGGCTGTGGAAAAGGTGGCAGTAGATCCTTCCATTCATTCCTTATGGTGAGTATGTGTTAAAGCCTGGTCATTGGACTGGAATAGTCTTTGAAAGAGCTTTGCTACAGCTTCTTCATGGTTTGTGGGAGAGGGTTCCTCTCCTCGGCCCATCCTGCACAGCTCCCCAGGACCTGGCCTACCTACTTACACCAATTGTTGAGTCAATTTTCTCCTATATGGTTTTATATATCACAATGAGGTGGAGATGAGGCTGTTTTTTCTTTTCCATATTCTAGGTTTCATTATACACGTTTGGAAATATTAGGGGTTCAGGCATCTTGCCTTTCTATAACATCTTGGTGAAAAACAGTGAAGAAGGGCAAGTAAGACTGTTTAAAGGAGACTTCAACTACTTTCTTTTTGGTTTCGAAACAGCTCCATTCACCTGACATAATTCAAAAATGGTAACCCCTGTGTGAAAACTAAACGGGCCAACATTAATCCCTGGTAGAATTCCATGCTCAGTGGGTCTTTATTACCCTCAGACAAACACAATGACCTAATCTTGAAATCATGGGTGACCTATTTTTATTAATGTACCACCCCCTGAATTATTGCTGTAGATAATGTGGTTTGTGTTGCCAACACATGTACCACATTGTGTCTCAGGGAAGCCTGTGTTTGGATAGTAAATTGCAAAATTCTTACATATCTGGTACCTGCCTCCCATGTTGTGCTAGTGGACACACACTTCATCTCTTATGTCCCAGGGAGAAGGAATCATAGAATCATAGAATATCAGGGTTGGAAGGGACCCCAGAAGGTCATCTAGTCCAAACCCCTGCTCGAAGCAGGACCAATTCCCAGTTAAATCATCCCAGCCAGGGCTTTGTCAAGCCTGACCTTAAAAACCTCTAAGGAAGGAGATTCTACCACCTCCCTAGGTAACGCATTCCAGTGTTTCACCACCCTCTTAGTGAAAAAGTTTTTCCTAATATCCAATCTAAACCTCCCCCATTGCAACTTGAGACCATTACTCCTCGTTCTGTCATCTGCTACCATTGAGAACAGTCTAGAGCCATCCTCTTTGGAACCCCCTTTCAGGTAGTTGAAAGCAGCTATCAAATCCCCCCTCATTCTTCTCTTCTGCAGACTAAACAATCCCAGCTCCCTCAGCCTCTCCTCATAAGTCATGTGCTCTAGACCCTTAATCATTTTTGTTGCCCTTCGCTGGACTCTCTCCAATTTATCCACATCCTTCTTGTAGTGTGGGGCCCAAAACTGGACACAGTACTCCAGATGAGGCCTCACCAGTGTCGAATAGAGGGGAACGATCACGTCCCTCGATCTGCTGGCAATGCCCCTACTTATACATCCCAAAATGCCATTGGCCTTCTTGGCAACAAGGGCACACTGTTGACTCATATCCAGCTTCTCGTCCACTGTCACCCCTAGGTCCTTTTCCGCAGAACTGCTGCCTAGCCATTCGGTCCCTAGTCTGTAGTGGTGCATTGGATTCTTCCATCCTAAGTGCAGGACCCTGCACTTATCCTTATTGAACCTCATCAGATTTCTTTTGGCCCAATCCTCCAATTTGTCTAGGTCCTTCTGTATCCTATCCCTCCCCTCCAGCGTATCTACCACTCCTCCCAGTTTAGTATCATTCGCAAATTTGCTGAGAGTGCAATCCACACCATCCTCCAGATCATTTATGAAGATATTGAACAAAACCGGCCCCAGGACCGACCCCTGGGGCACTCCACTTGACACCGGCTGCCAACTAGACATGGAGCCATTGATCACTAAGAAGAAGGACTACTTCTTCAAGACTACACATATCTATCTTTAATGCAGTTCTTAACACCCTTGTTTCTTTTAGAGCCACTCTCAAGTGGTGCACAGCCCAGGGTACAGGTATACTGGATTCTCTTGTGTGAATCAGAGGCTGTGCTGTGTGCGTAGCCCATGGGCTCTTCCTCATCATTGCCGAGATCAGGACAAAACTTACGAACTGAGCTCAATGTAAATCCCGTTTGCAAACCGGTGATATCTTATGATCCGATTCTGTGTGTGTACAATTATCTTAGAGATTACTATTATTTCTGTGTATTACTGTAGCACCTTTGGGCCTCTTCCCACTGGGGCACACCGTTTCTGGGTCAGAAAAACTGGTCCATGTCCCCTCCTTCTATTTGACTGCCATTTCTGGCATGTCATGAGAATATGCATGAGCCTTGGACTTATTGCTTGGACTTATTGCTTTTTTATTTCTATAGCCACTTGACTTGTTTTTGTTTTAAATTCTCTACAAACCATAATCAGTCACAGAACATTTATGCAACAATGAATAAAAAAAGGTATGTACAGTAGTTCATAGTGGTTCATGCATGATGGGATTCATTTATTTCATGCTCTAAAAATTCCATATTAATAACTAAAAAGTTTCCCCTTTTTAGCTATTTTAGTTCCATAATAGACATTTTCTTTCTTTAAATATTGCTTTAAATCCACCTTCCTTTACAAACTGTTTTCTTTTTCAAGAAACAAAACAACTGCACCTGGAATAATTTTTTATCAAAAGCAATTAAGAAAACACGCTGAAGAAAAGGAGGAAAACATGCTGTAACTGTGGAGCTGGAGTGACACCTTTACAAGTATTATATGCTATCCCCAATCGTATGCAATGTATCTCTTTCAAAAGGCAGGAATCAAATTAATCCAGGCTAAATGCTGGTGTTTTAGTGATGGGCGAACCTCGTGGACCTTGAGATTCTGTCCAGTTTGAATAAGCCCCTGAAAGTGATGATGTTTCTCTGAACTGTTTGGGTATGTCTACACAGCATTTTGGAGCCTGCGCAAGCGAGCCAACCAGCGTGGGTTGACAGATTCAGGCTAGTGAGGCTCGTGTTAGCACTCTGAGAGCACTGTACAGACACCACTTTGAAATTGGAGAGCAGGCTGGAACTTGGGCTCTGAAGCCTATGGAGGGAGTGGGCTTCAGAGCCCCAGCTCCAGCCCAAGCACATGGAGCAGAAGGTTCATTTCAGTTGAGGAAAAAAATTATCTGTATTTAGTGAGCCTCAAACAGTGAGGGTGGTCTAGGGACTATGGCAGCTCTGGTGTCATTAACCCGCAAAACATATTTCAAGACAATTGGAAAAGTAATCCTGGAACAACCTTATTTATTTGTCTTCATCACTGACAGGTTTTCAGCTGGTAGGGAGCTTGCAGCCGCCGGCAATGGCAGTCTAGGTGGATCTGCCCCCTACGGCTGTAAACTGGTCTGTGGTCTTCCTAAAAACCCGGGGATTTATGGGTATGATTCTCTGGACCCTAAAGCCTAGCCCTGGGTGACTGTAAGGGACTGTGAATAATCCATGATCTCTAGTTAAAATCAGTGACATGCTTTCAACCTGGAGCATAAAAATGAAAACTAATCACTATCTTAGTATGAACGTCTATATTTAAAGAATGAAAGCCATGGTGCTCTTTTTTTGCATTCCCATCTTTCTTCCCAGCTCCCCACCCACCCCATATTAGCTGTGCTTGCTTCTGTAGGCTTTGCAGGTCGAGAAAAAGCTGGCTCTGGGTGGGAGATCAGGCTGTGCAAAATTTTTCTGCAGGGGTCCCCGGGACTGTGAAGTCTGGTGCAGAATGCTTTTACTGCACAGCAACAGGCACGCAAGTCAGTTACTTCTGCTGCCTGAAGCCATGCGGTAGGCTGTGCTGTAGTGCTTTTTAGGCTGATAGCAAATACCACAGAACCAAAATGGTTACACCTGATTAAATTATTCAAAATCTCTCGAGTTACATCTCTTTTTATGGCTTTAAATTGACTCACCTGTTAACTTAGAGTGTTCAGATTCCTCTCAAATTTTATTGTACTTAAGCTATAGAGGCATCCAGAATGGAACAGTGAATTATGAAGCAGCACAGAGACTTACCATTTCTCATTAAAAAGCCTTTACCACAATTAGATAGCTCTCAGATGCATTCTTTTTATCTGTGTCACAGTTCAATTGCTATTTTTACTATTCAAATGTTTTGAGAATTAATTTTAATTTCTATTACCTTATCTCTGACATTTCCCCTGGGCTCCGGGGCTGCTGGGAGTAGGGCAGAGGCAGGCAGCAGGGGGAGAAAGTTAACTTAGCATGCAGGGCTGGCCCCAGAAATGCTCACTTTGTTCTCCCCATGGGGCAGCTTTCATCTTTTGGGGGAAGGAGCTCTTCTCTTCCCTCGAGGTGCTAGGGGACTGAGGCTCAGTTATGCTAACACCCCTTTGTGCTGCTGTGGCAGCATGAGGAAGCCTTAAAGAAGGCAGAAATACCCCCTTGAAAATTCTTCCCTTTAAAGAGAACTTCCCTGGTCAGTGTAAAGCTGATGCAAGGACTCCTCCCTGCCCCAAGTGCAAGAACGGAGTAACTGAGCATCAGGCTGTTGATCTTTCGAGGGAGGGACACATGTGCATCTCTTCCCCAGCCACCCAATAACCATCTGTCTGTGTATAGGGGAATGCTTCTCCCTGCCCCTTCCCTCCCAGCTATCTAATTATAGTGCAGTACAAGTGTAGCTCCTTTCCTGTCCCTCCTTCCTTCCCCTGTCCACACATGTGAGGTGTTTGAAGCAATAGCAGCTTGTGATCTTCTGCATTCACACAACCTCAGCTGACTTCTCTGGTGCTGCTGGCTCATGACCCCAGCTCCTGCTGATGACAAACAGCCCAGTCCTGTTGCTCTTTAAGCCAATGGCAAAATTCCCATTACTTGTTAATGGTGCAGGATCAAGCTGCAGTGAGAGGGCTCCTCCAAAATGAAATCAGATCAAGACTGGTCATTTATTCAGCTGGAACCTGACTTCTCTAAAAAGTGTGGTCAGAAATCCCAGCCACTCTAAGATGCTCACATTGGCAAGAGGTGACTGAGTGCACTCTTGTACACAGAAATAAAATTATATTCCTTTAGTAAATAGTTAAAGAAATAACATGTATTTATTCAAATACTCAAATAGTGAATATGTATCATGGATTTAATAGGCCAGTGTGAGAAGCTGGTCTGAGACCAAAATCTCCATTGTATTTGCAGATAGAAACAGACAGATGGAGAGATAGAGATCTATTATAATTATTCATTATTTGCTTTATACTACCAGTGTGCCAGTACTCCATAAACATGGAGTAGACGAAGTCCCTGCCCCCAGGAGTTTACAGTCTAATTAGCAGTAATTCTCCGAGTCCTCCTAATAATTGGGTGTGGGTGTATGTGGTGCAGATGGGCAGACAGCTACAGCACTGTTTCAGGAAACTTCTATTTTTCAGGGAGAGAAAAAATGTAGGTTGCATAAATGATAAATAAACCATAGCTAAAAACTTGAGGCCTGATTCTCCCCATATAGGATGCAAGTAATTCCTGCAAATGTCAATGGGAGCTACTTGTGTCCTGTGGCAGGAGAACTGGCCTTCTAGTAATGCACAGTACAGGCCACAGAGCCTCTAGTAATAGAGTTTGGCTTTGCTTCTGCTGACCACAGTCTGCCTGTGTACATTTCCTCAGTCTGTCTTCAAGTAACCCTTTCCATCTACAAAGGGAAGAGTCTAAGGAGCTGTAACAACTCAAGCGGATGGAAATATGATATTTTGCTTTTTCGGTCAAGAGTCATGTAGATTTGGTTCACCATCAATCACTTTCTCTTGCACCAGACAGTTAAGTTTCACCTCAGTCACGTGACCCAAACTCTCTTAGCACAGTCAGACTTTTTAGAGCGTTACTGAAGTCCAGCCTCAGATTCCAATTTAAAATCTCCAGTGCACCTTTCTAGATGACCTGAATCTCAAGAGCTACGTGTATAAAATGATTCCAGGTCATAGTAGTTCTTTATTTTACTTTAACATCAAGAACTAAGTTTGTAGTAAGTTCTTTACAGGTCGATTTTATAGTTAACTGAAGGTTTTTTAAAGACCACTTTCTCTTTTTCAGGTAACTTGGAGAGTGCTGGTTTTCAGTTAAAGATGAAGCTAGCTTCTACCATCAGCCTAGCTTTGACGCAGAAGTGCCCCTCAAATTTTGTTAAAACTAAATCTATCTCATCTGAAAATTCCCACTGTGGTATCAGATCACACAGAGAAGTATTTTGGAAACTAATGCAAATTGCACAAGAAACTTAAGACACATGGTTTTAAAAAACAAGGAGTCATATTTCCAAGGTTAGGTGTACACATACAGACAGGCATTTACACACTCACATGGGCATGTGTACGTTTCTGATTTACAGGCATACATCATGTATTGGCATGTATAAATGAGGCCACAAGCGGGGAGGGGTAGTTCAATGGTTTGAGCATTGGCCTACTAAACCCAGGGTTATGAGTTCAATCCTTGATGGGGCCATTTGGGGCAAAAATTGGGGATTGGTCCTAGTTTGAGAAGGGGGTTGGACTAGATGGCCTCCTGAGGTCCCTTCCAACCCTGATATTCTATGGATCTTCAGTCTGACCCAGTAGGGTCATTCTCATGTAATAATGCAATTTGGGAGTTTCTAAGACAAATCATTTGATACATGAAATGGTAAAAAAAAAAAAAAGTTAGGAAATGTTTAAAGTGAAAACCTCCAATTTTTTAAAGGGGGAGAGGGATAGCCCAGTGGTTTGAGCATTGGCCTGCTTAAACCCAGGGTTGTGAGTTCAATCCTTGAGGGGGCCATTTAGGGATCTGGGCCAAAAATAATTGGGGATTGGACTAGATGGCCTCCTGAGGTCCCCTCCAACCCTGATATTCTATGATTCTAAAATCAAAAACATGGCCCAAGGTGTTTTTCATTTCCTAGAAAGTTTCCTAATCCTTTCTTAGGGCTTTGTTTCTCAAATCTCTTGGCCTAGAAACTCCAGATTTGTTGTATTGGTCTCACTGTGCATTGATAACATAAGAACATAAGAATGGCCCTACTGGGTCAGATCAAGGGTCCACCTAGCCCAGTATTCTGTCTTCCGACAGTGGCCAGTGTCAGGTGCCCCAGAGGGAATGAACAAAACAGGTAATCATCAAGTGATCCATCCCCTGTTGCTCAATCCCAGCTTCTGGCAAACAGAGGCTAGGGACACCATTCCTGCCTATCCTGTCAATAGCCATTTATAGACCTATCCTCCATGAATTTATCTAGGTTTTTTTTGAACCCTGTAATGGTCTTGGCCTTCACAACATCCTCTGGCAAGGAGTTCCACAGGTTGACTGTGTGTTGTGAGAAGAAATACTCCTTTATTTGTTTTAAACCTGCTGCCTGTTAATTTCATTTGGTGGCCTGTAGTTCTTGTGTTATGAGAAGTAGTAAACAACACTTCCTTATCTACTTTCTCTACACCAGTCATGATTTTATAGACCGCAATCATATCTCCCCTTAGCCATCTCTTTTCCAAGCTGAAAAGTCCCAGTCTTATCTCCCCTCATACGGAAGCCGTTCCATACCCCTAATCATTTTTGCTGCCCTTTTCTGAAGCTTTTCCAATTCCAATATATCTTTTTTGAGATGGGTTGACCACATCTGCACAGTATTCAAGATGTGGGCATACCATGGATTTATATAGGGGCAACATGATATTTTCTGTCATATTATCTATCTCTTTCTTAATTATTCCCAGCATTCTCTTCGCTTTTTTGACTGCCACTGCACATTGAGTGGATGTTTTCAGAGAACTATCCACAATGACTCCAAGATCTCTTTCTTGAGTGGTAACAACTAATTTAGACCCCATCATTTTATATGTATAGTTGGGATTATGCTTTCCAATGTGCATTACTTTGCATTTATCAACATTAAATTTCATCTGCCATTTTGTTGCCCAGTCACCCAGTTTTGAGGGATTCTTTTGTAGCTCTTCGCAATGTGCCTGGATCTTAACTATCTTGAGTAATTGTGTATCATCTGCAAATTTTGCCACGTCACTGTTTACCCCTTTTTCCAGATCATTTATGAATATGTTGAATAGGACTGGTCCCAGGATAGACCCCTGGGAGACACCACTATTTACCTCTTTTCATTCTGAAAACTGACCATTTAAACCTACCCTTTGTTTCCTATCTTTTAACCGGTTACCAATCCATGAGAGCACCTTCCCTCTTATCCTGTGGCAACTTACTTTGCGTAAGAGCCTTTGATGAGGGACCTTGTCAAAGGCTTTCTGAATATCTAAGTACACTATATCCACTGGATCCCCTTGGTCCACATGCGTGTTGACCCCCTCAAAGAATTTTAGTAGATTGGTGAGGCATGATTTCCCTTTACTTGCTTGTTGACTCTTCCTCTACAAATTATGTTCATCTATATGTCTGACAATATTGTTCTTTATTATAGTTTCAACAATTTTGCCTAGTACTGAAGTCAGGCCTTTGGTTTGATGCCTTTAGTTAGTTTAGGAAAGATTGGAGTCACTTATTACATGCTGTTTTCTGGAACATTTTAATTCCTACATAGTCCCATGCAAGTATTAAAATCCCTGGATGGTCCATTGACTGCAGATCATGGTCCTTGGCATCTGTCTAATGCCTACATTGGAGAAGTCTCTGTACATGTTGGAAGTGCAGAAGGGGAGGTCAGCTGTATTCAGACTGGGGAAGAAGAGGAAACAAGACAGCATATGAAGACTTGTTTGGTAGAAGTGAAGGGACAGTGGGGCATGGAACTATGTGGGCATGGCTGCAGAGTTTCCAAGATGTGGGGTGGAGCTTCTCAAATCTGTGTTGAGTGAGCTGCATAGTGAAGGGTGTAGCAAGGGCAGTAAAGGCATGATAAGAAGCCAGTTGCGTAGGGCACTGATCTGAGATATATGAGACCCAGGTTGAAGTTTCTGCTCTGCCTGATTCAGATCAGGGACTTGTATGTGTTTTTCCCACATCCCAATTTTGTAAGGTCTGTGTCATTCTGATGTGGAACAGAAACAAACATCTGAGCACCAACATCTTTGACAAAATGGAATTATTGTTGTCCAGCCAACCCACCTTTTCAGCTCCTTATGGCCAGATGCAAGGTTTATTAGCCAGGCATTGCCTGATGTGCAGATTATTAGCCTTGTCTGGATCCTGTCACAGAGCAATTCCTGACAAATGATTTAATAAATCTAAGGCTATTTGAACACCAAAACAAATTTGCTAAACTAAGGATAAAAATATGTATTGGGGCCTCATACGGCATGATATGTAGATGATGTTGGGGAGTACACTTGTTTCTTGATTTTGTTTGTACGTGGACATATATTGAGGCAGAGTGAAAGCTGATTGGTCTACTTCAATATTTCAAACTTTTTTAAAAAAAGTTATTTAACTCTAAATTTCTTTTTTATGTTAAACTGCAAGTTACTTTTAAGACATTTTTCTCTGAAGCTACTGAAGTCTTTAAATTTCTCTCAGAACTAATGGATTTTTATCTTGTATTTACAGGTATGAGAAATTTGTTTTCTCTGTCTTTCAGTGAAATGTAGGTGTCAGTGAAGAGCTGGTTGTACTGACAGATACATTGTTTCACTTTTAGTTCTGGATTTCTCATTCTTTTCCTTCCAAGTGCCCAGTAACTTAATTTGTACAAAATATAAATAGTAAGCCCAGTTGCACAAACTCAAAAACATGTATTTGCCATCTATTAATAGCATGCTTCCTTTCTGGTAACACAGGAAATCTCACACAAACAAGTGCACTGATAACTGCGATAAACAAGTTGATGTAGTGCTTATTTTACTGCTTTCAGACTTTAAGACTGCAAAATAAATCTCTGTTAAGGTGAAGGAAGAAGAAAATAGAAAAGTAGGAAATATACCATTCAGAGAAGGCATATTTTAGCTAATCAACACTGTAGATAAGAATAAAAATTCAAGCCAAAATATTTAAACCTCAACATGTAAACTTTAGGCATTAAATCCATATTTACAAACATTTAATGGGATGACTTTCTGAGGTGCAAAAAGTCACTTTTTTTTTTTTGCAAAATCCTAAGGCAACATCAACAAGAGATTAACCCAAGCCAGAAAATTTGGATCCAAATCTCAAACACTCCAAAGATCAAGGATGTTCAGTTGCAGGATGTTGGTTTAATGGAGCTGCAAAATTTGGATCCAGATTTGGGTTTGGATTCTGATCTGTTCAATTCTGTTCCCCACACCTGCAAAGTTTGGGGGTGTTTGTGTTTCAGGTTTTGGTTTAGACATACCTCTAACATTAATGAGTGAGAATTCCCTTCCCAGGGTCATAACTATATCTAACATCTACATGGAGCTTCTCTATAACCATTGCCTTCCCATGACATTCTTCAGTGTCCTCTTTGTCATCCACTTTTCCATATGCCTGGTACAGGGTGAGCGGTTTTTTTTCTCTGACTGGTTTCCTCAGGTTTCTGGCTAAGGGCTTCTCTATATAGGAAGTTAGTGTGCAGCAAGCAAGGATGTGAATTTATAACACACTAGCTACTACACTAGCTAATCCCCCAAGTGGACACTCTTATTGTGCACTAAGGGTATGTCTACACTACGAAATTAGGTTGAATTTATAGAAGTCAGTTTTTTAGAAATCGGTTTTATATATTCGAGTGTGTGTGTCCCCACAGAAAATGCTCTAAGTGCATTAAGTGCATTAACTCGGCGGAGTGCTTCCACAATACCGAGGCAAGCGTCGACTTCCGGAGTGTTGCACTGTGGGTAGCTATCCCACAGTTCCCGCAGTCTCCGCTGCCCATTGGAATTCTGGGTTGAGATCCTAATGCCTGATGGGACTAAAACATTGTCATGGGTGGTTCTGGGTACATGTCGTCAGGCCCCCCTTCCCTCCCTCCCTCCGTGAAAGAAAGGGCAGACAATCGTTTTGCGCCTTTTTTCCTGAGTTACCCGAGCAGACGCCATACCACGGCAAGCATGGAGCCCGCTCAGCTCACTGTCACCGTATGTCTCCTGGGTGCTTGCAGACGTGGTACTGCATTGCTACACAGCAGCAGCAACCCCTTGCCTTGTGGCAGCAGACGGTACAGTAGGACTGGTAGCCGTCATCGTCATGTCCGAGGTGCTCCTGGTCGCCTCTGTGAGGTCGATCAGGAGCGCCTGGGCAGACATGGGCGCAGGGACTGAATTTGGAGTGACTTGATCAGGTCATTCTCTTTAGTCCCGCAGTCAGTCCTATTGAACCATCTTATGGTGAGGGCAGGCGATACGGATTGCTAGCAGTCCTCTTGTACCATCTTCTGCCGAGCAGCCATGAGATGTGGATGGCATGCAGTCCTTCTGCACCGTCTGCTGCCAGCCAAAGATGTAAAAGATAGATGGAGTGTATCAAAACAAGAAATAGACCAGATTTGTTTTGTACTCATTTGCAACCCCCCCCCCCCGCCCCCCGTCTAGGGGACTCATTCCTCTAGGTCACACTGCAGTCACTCACAGAGAAGGTGAAGCGAGGTAAATCTAGCCATGTATCAATCAGAGGCCTGACCAACCTGCTTGTTCCAATAAGAACAATAACTTAGGTGCACCATTTCTTATTGGAACCCTCCGTGAAGTCCTGCCTGAAATACTCCTTGATGTAAAGCCACCCCCTTTGTTGATTTTAACTCCCTGTAAGCCAACCCTGTAAGCCATGTCGTCAGTCGCCCCTCCCTGCGTCAGAGCAACGGCAGACAATCGTGCATCTGAGTTGAGAGTGCTGTCAAGAGCAGTTACAATGGAGCACTCTGGGATAGCTCCCGGAGGCCAATACTGTCGAATTGTGTCCACAGTATCCCAATTTTGACCCGGCAAGGCCGATTTAAGCGCTAATCCACTTGTCAGGGGTGGAGTAAGGAAATCGATTTTAAGAGCCCTTTAAGTCAAAATAAAGGGCTTCATCGTGTGGACAGGTGCAGGTTTACATTGATTTAACGCTGCTAAATTCAACCTAAAGTCCTAGTGTATACCAGGCTAAGGCTACGTCTACTCTTGAAGCTAGGGGAAACCGGGCCTGTTTGTATTTGGGGTGGCTAAACCATGCTGCCGTTGCCACTGCCCAGGCTACCGTGGTTATGCTACTATTTTTAGTGTGCAGCTCAATTAGAACTAGCACAAGTCTGTCTACTCAAGCTAGGAATCAACCCCCCAGCTCCAAGTGTAGACCTAGCTTAAAAGTGCCTGGGGCAATTTTGCTTAGTATACCTGAAAGTGTATTAAGCTAAAGCACACAAAAGCACTTTTAGTGCACAGTAAGTAGCCACGTAGGCAGTTAATATATTGTTTTGAAGTATTCAGAAATGTCCACAAAATTTTTTACTGAAAGTTTTCAGTTTTAGAGTTTTCCATTTCCCCGCCCCCGCCATTCCCTCCTTTTTCATTTTACCGCTGAAAAGGGGAATCTAAAGACAAAGGGTGCATAAGAAAAAAGAAAAAACATCAACTGAAAAATGAAAATAGAAGGTTTGGAAAAATGTGTGTTTTTTTTTTTAAATAAAAGGCTGTTTTTACAATTAAAAAATTTCATTCAAAAATGTTCACCCAGCTCTATTTCTAATATTTTTATTGCAAGGACTTTTGGAGTAGTGATAAGCTAACTCCTTTAATCTAAGTATAAAGCCACACAAATACCAAAACTTGTCTTGAATATGCAAATACAGAGAGACTGGAAAAAAAGCATACATTTTATATACACTGCTTCTATACATTATGAATGTTGTACAACAGTGCCTGCCTAGATTTTGCAGTGTGTTCTCCTACCCATAATATATAGTATTTTGCTAATTTTATGAACCCCATATATAATTCAGTTGGAGAGGTTCACAAAACCTTTAACTCCATGACAATTTTCTCATCTCTGCTTCCAGAGGTCTTGGAAGAAATAAGTGGTGTTTTTGTCTTTTAGGTTGTATTGTGTGGTTAGTTAACTTCCCTTGACATTTCTTCTCCTACTGATCAGCAAGCCTTTATACATTTTTCTTTTGAGTTTTACAGGATCACCTGTTTTGGGGTTATCTGATGAGCAACTTGGATCTGCTCCTGCTCCCAGTACTAAAGGCCAGGTAGAAGGAAAGAGAGAGAGGCATTCTCCTCCTCTCACTGCAGTTAAAAAATGGCAGAACAAAGGGAGCTGCTTCCTGTAGCATTGCCTTATAGTAGTCAAGAATTGCATGGTTTTTTTTCTCATTTCTGGATTCTTGGGAATGAGAGGGGAGGCTTGGACCAAGGGCAAAAACTCACAACTGTCCCATCCATATCTGGGCTGTTGGAATGTACATTATGATGAGAGACTTAGGGCTTATTTGCTTGGGACGTTAGTGCGCAGGAAGCTAGGGTGGAATATACAGCCATTTAATTGTCATTTAATTTTTTTGTTACCTGCTCTATCCCTAATTAAATTGATCCACATAAACTGGGGAGGGGGACATCTGAACAATTGTCTGTCTAAAAATTCTTACTCACAAAGGCCTCTTCAGGTTGTTCAGCTGTGCAGTTATATTACTTCAATTAATTCTAAAGATACTACTGAATTAGATGTCCTGAGAACCATCTGGAAATGAGATCTAGGTACACAACACCTGAAATCTGGTACAATATATATTCTATTTTTAAAAACATTCCTGTTCATTTATGTGTATGATTATTCCCATGGAAAAGAATATTCATGATATTATCAAAGAAAATGGCTCCTCTGAGCGTCTTCCACGGTAATGAAGATAATCCTAGCAAAGTACCATTTCTATGCTGATCTACTTCTGCTCCAGACCTATCCCCTGTCCAGACTAAAATACCAGATACCTCCGACATCTCCTAGTGGATGTCTAGCTCTCAGCTCAGGTTCAACATAGCTGAAACACAGCTCTTAATTCGTCCCCCTAGCCACAAACCCTTCCCCTTACTTCCTGTCTCGATCACTGTGAACAACATTTTGCCAGTTACTCAGGACCATAACCTGGGCATTGTCTTCAAATTGGACTATTTTGTAGGTCCTCATGTCCAAGCTGTGTCTAAATCTTGCCAATTCTTTCTGCGTAGCATCTAAACAGCCTTTCCATCTAAACATCCATACACCTAAAACACTTGTTCAGGCTCTCATTATCTTGTGTCTCAATTATTGCAATACCCTTTTCTCTGGCCTTGACAAATGCATTCTTGACCCACTCATTTCCCTTCAAAATGCTGCTGCAAAGATAATTTCCTTGCCCATGACTTTGACCATTTCACCCTTCTCTTTGCATCCCTTCATTGGCTCCCTTTTCGCTATCATATCAAACGTAAGCTGCTCGGCTTCAGTTTCAAGGCCCTTTGTGACCTTTCTCTACTCTACCTATCACCTTTCATTCACTACTGAGATGTTATCTCCTGCCTCCCATCTGCTACTAATGCCAGCCTCCATCACCCACTTGTTCAACTTTCAGACAAGCACCTTCATGCTCCTCATGTTTGGAAGGAGCTGCCCATAAACATCCACAAAGCAGTTCATTACCTTCCTTCAAATCCCGGCTCAAAACTCTCGTTTCCTGTGCTGTCTGTAAAAAACTTGACAAGGATTAGACTGCAGGTGCACTGATACCATTGCCTATCATGCTGGCCAGTATTGTCCTATGTCAGTCTGTCTGCATCCATCTGTTGTCTCTTGCCTTATACTTTAGATGGTAAGCTCTCTGGGGAAGAGACCATCTTTTTGTCCTGTGTTTGTATGGTGCCGAGCACAATGCAGTCCTGGTTCATGACTAGGACTCCTAAGCACTACGATAACACACATTATTATTAATACTCAAGTAGAAATCATCTTATATATCTATGTGTCAGTTATGTCAGATACACCAAGCCCACAGTAATGGAAATAGCTTTCATAATATTGGACATATTAGATTCTTTCACAATATGTTGTCTAATTTACTTGAATGATCTGAATAGCAGTAAAACTCATATATACCTGACCTAGGATTTTCTGTTCCTTTTCTTTAAAATGTGTGTGTGTACACACAGACATTGTTATTTGTTTTACAGTAGCAGCTAGAGGCTTGAACTCAGATCAGGGCCCCATTGTTCTAGGACAAGTACACACATGTGATGAGAGACAGTCCCTTTTCCAAAGAATTTACAGTTTAAATAGAAAGAAACACAAATAGTAGGAGAAAGGAAGTATTATTCCCATATTAAAGATAGAGAAATGAGTCACAGGGAGATTAAATGACTTGCCTAAGGTCACATGGAAGTCCATGGTACATCCAGGAATTGAACTCAGACTTCCTGAGTCCCACATCAATGTCTTGACCTCTGTGTATTATATATATACACACACACGGGTAGTTTACATACCCTAGTGGTCTAAAAAAACATGAATAGGAAATATTAAAAAACAAAACAAAACACATACCACCAATTTGAAAAGACAACAAACCTATTCAACAATCTTGGGTCCCTGAGCAATGACGAATCAAATATGATTTGTAATGTGTTCTAGAAAGACAGTAAAAATATTCAGCTCAGTCAGGGGTGCAGTTAGAAAAGTCTTAGGATGGACAAATTTCTCACCAAAAATTAAAGTTCTTTTCAAAGTTGTGAGCGTGTTGTTTTTTCCTCTCTTCCCGAGGCACTCCCTCCCCATGCTCTAGCTAGTCAGAAAGTGCAAACAACAGAGATGTGGGAATAATGAATTACTCTATTCATTTATTATTCTTGATGAATAGTAAGTTATTCTAACAACATTTACTGTTCTATTCATTTATTACTTGAGAATAATTAGCAGGGAATAGCTGATAAAAAGTTTCTCCAAAATTAGACTTTAATGGTTTTATTGTGTTTATCTTCACCTGTGTGGAAATCTCTGCAGCTCTCCCTTCTTAGATGTTCCCATCTCCTCCTCCACTCAGATATCCATCCACCTCTCTCCGGCTGTCCATTGTCCCTGTCTTGATTAGACATGCCAAATCTCCTTACATTCAGACACATCCCCTTCCCTCTCAAAGACCCAGACACACACCTTCACTTAGATCACGCCCACCACCACATCTATTTCCTCCCTACCCTTCAGATCACCCTTTCTGGGCAAATGAGTAGAGAGGGAAGATGAGTAAACAGCATTTGAATGAGGGAAAGAGTACATGTCTGAGTGAGAGGATAGAAGCATCAAAGAGAAGGTAAGTCTATATAAAGTGAGAGGAAAGGCTACATCTGAATGAGAGGAGGTGAATGTAGGGAAAAATACATGTCTGAGTAAGGGAAGGTCTAGGGAAATAAAGGGAAGATGCATGTCTAGGCAGGTGGGTATATCCAAGTGAGATGCTGAAATCAGTATGCCTCCATGAAGGCAAATAAATCCATCCACATGCAGTTGTTTTCATTGAAGTTGTGCCCACTTATGCCAGCACTTAGTTTGGGCCATAATCATTGCCATAATTGATTTTGCTTTGCCTATGGATCCCAGGATCTTTCTGCTGGGCCTGTTTCCCAGTATTTCATTCCCACCAATTTGAAGAAAAAGGTGTGCATATAATTCCAGAGTAAAAATTCCAGAAAAATTCCGGCTTGTTATCAGGGCTGCAGGAGTAGTACTTGTAGCCTGTTTTGTCTTCCTTTTGAGTTGCTATGCTTATGCCTGTGAGAGGGTTTCCAGCATGCTGTTGCCCATCCAAGCCAAACATGGCCAATGTCCGTGTCCCATGTGCTTTTCGTATGCCATTTGCTTTGCCTTTTTATATCAACTCCATTATCTTGGTATCTGGAGACAAGGTAATCTGAAGCAAAATCAGTGTTCTGCAGAACGAGTAGGGTTTCAGTGAATTATCTGAAATATTATACTATGACAAAGTATCCCACATTACATATACCAAAACTGTCATGTCACAGTATGGCAAACATCATGTAGCACCTGTACTAGACCCCCTTCATAAAGTTTGCCTTACTGTCACTAAGGCTCTTCACCAAGACTTTAAAAATGTAATTATTATTGATACATCTGTTTCAGATGGGGCTGACTCCCCCTAGGGGATGATGACCAGTCTGTTTTAATTTAATTCAGTCTTTGGATCCAATATCCCATGCTTCCAAGCCAGCTGGGTCTGGGTAGCATCCAGTCATTGTTTCTAGCTCTGGGCCTTTAAGGTACACTCCATGGTGCAGACTCCTCATCTAGCTGCTCCTGTCCATGTCCATGCCTTCTTGTGATTCCTTAGATTCAGTCCATGTGTCACTCCTGCCCTCTGCCCTTCCTGCAAGCCTGCTGCTGTCTGGCAGTGGTCGGCTATTGAGAGTGAGGAAAAGAGCTGGAGCAAATCTTGACCTTAAATAAGGTTTCTGTCCCGTCTGTCATGTGCCCAACTGATGAGTTTCAGAGCTTCAGCCTGGGGTTAGCTGGAAAGTCCCAGCTCCACTGAGTTCATGCTGGAAAACACCAATTTTCTTCACTGCTTGTAGCAAAACCATTGTTCTAGCAGGTAAAGCATTTTAATTGATTACCCTTGTGATAGCTCTATAGGGAGTGAAGTATTACAAAAAACTGCGCTTGGTCTGTTCTTGACATCTCTAAGAAGTTATATTTATATTCTCAACATGTAAGTCATCTTCTTCAAAATGGTGATTACAAAGTCAATTGATGGTCACAATTTCACCTGTGACTTTGTACCTATGTACAGATATTATCCCAATGCATCATAACATCTGTGTACAATGGCATTATATAAATAAGTGAGGCTCAAGGCTAACACCTCTGACTTTTGGGCAAGCCACACCCTAAGTTAGGGATTCTTGGACACACATGTACTAGACATATGTAGATGTATCAACTAATATACCTTTTGAAGGATTGCAGGATCTGAGGAAATCACTAGTTGCTTCTGATCTGTTGCCAGACCCATTTGTAAATCAAAAGCACTTTTACTGAAGACAAGGGAGTTACATCAGTTTGTAATCCATGTAAGAGGTCCATATTTTAGTAGTAGCCAGGCTGATGCTAGCTTTTCACATTAGCAAATAATTGCAGGTAGGTGCATGTTATGTTTATATCTGATGGTAGGATTGCACCCTCACTGTGCACTAGAGGCCAGATTTTCAAAGGTATTTAGGCACTTAAAGGTGCAGATTGTCACCTAGTGAAATTTTCAAAAGCACCTAAGCAGGTTAGGCATCTAACTCCCATTGAAATATGGCATAGTTGACCCTGTGCCATGCCCCTGTGGTTTATCAGTATAGGGCTTTGATGGTGCTGAGATTGCTCTAAATTACACCAAGGGCTCAACAGTTCTTAGGAGACATGGGGACTGGAAAGTACAGAGGTGACTTAGACTTTACCCTCCACCCGGGGTCCTGTGTTGACCACAGTTTGACTGGATCTGCCACTCAGGGACCTCAGCTTAAGGCAGACAAATGAACATGCTGAAGAGAAACTCTCATTTGCAGAAGAACATAGGAAAGTGATCAAGAACACTGGATTCTCACTTCTGAGATTTGGTTGTAACGTAACTCAATGTAAGTGGCATTTTACCTTCTTCGGAAGAAAAGGAAACCAATGTTCCTTGTCTCTCAGTGAGTCTTTAAAACGGTGGTTTCTCCCAAATTTCTATTCACTCACTGCAATTGGGGCGAGTAATCAAACTAACAATAAACGAGAGCTCACTAGGTCAACTGACAACTTCATTATTCTGCAGAGAGATCCCTCCAGCGGAGATGCAATACATACTAAGTTTGGAAGAGAATGCACTACAAGAAATTAAGTGAAGAACACTATCTGCATTGGCAGATCTTGTCAGTTGCAGCACTCTTCTGCTTCTGTACTTAAATTGTAAAACATACTTGTTTGCACTTATATCCTCTACATTTTAAGAGTCACTTTAGGCTGTATGGGGGAAAAGGTTAACTAGTCAAAGTTACCCTCGCTACTCTTGTAAAAATAGTGAGAGATGTGTTAGTTTTGATTTGTTTGGCATGTAAAATGTTCTTGGGATAATAGGAGAAAGGAATCCTTTATGCAGCCCTGCCACTGTCAGAAAGAGCCAGCTGGGGCACGGTGAGTTTCTCTTTTGACATTGCCAGAAAAAGATTAAAAATAGATTGCACTTATCTAATATCACTAATGAAACCACAGTGATGTCAGTTCTGATCAGGCTGTAATCGGAGTTGCTGATGGTGTGATAACAGGCTTCCTTTTTACGTGTTTTCTACATGTTTGCAGTGGAAAAGACCATAAATGATTAATTGTGGGTGAGTGGAAATAGTCGAGAAGAGAATAACTCTGCCACAACAACAACAAATGAGAGAAGGAGAGGACTTCAGAGTGAGTGCAGAAGGGAGGGGGAGGAGAGAGAGAATTCTGAGTATTTTTGAATGTGTGAAAGAAGACTCATTTATTTTATAAGAAGTAGATCACTCACATACACATGTTCACAATTTTGTGGTCATTCAACTTTGCGTAAATACTATTAATCAGCTCACCACAACTTATCATCCCTTTTTCTTTGGAAATGTAACCTGAAATTTAAACCTAATGTTAAAAGGGAAAGTAATAGAAAGATGACTCAATCAAACAAAAAGAACCACAACCTCTGCTTCACAGGTTTGTTTAAATGCCTGAGGCTCACATTCTGCCACCTTTACTCACACTGAACAGTATCTTACATACTGTGAGAAATCCCACTGAAGTCAGTGGGGTTACTTGCAGATGGGAGTAACACTAGCAATATCTTCCCCTTATATAGAAGTTTCTCACAGCATCAGGATTCTATAAAAGATTCCTTCCCCAAATCTCTCTTATATTCTCAGGCACAATATAAATACTAATCCTACAGAGCCAGATTCTGATATCCTTACACTGAGTATCTAAGTATGACTTGGACTACTTGTGGATTAAGAACTACTCATCATGAGTAATGGCAGCAGAATCTGGCCCATACAATATATTCATCTCTTACCATCTTCTTGAAGCTGCCAGCATGGAGGGCAAGGAATAGTCACAGGCTTTGTCTTAGCCCTGGTCTACACTAGGACTTTAGGTCGAATTTAGCAGCATTAAATCGATGTAAACCTGCACCCATCCACACGATGAAGCCCTTTATTTCGACTTAAAGGGCTCTTAAAATCGATTTCCTTACTCCACCCCTGACAAGTGGATTAGCGCTTAAATCGGCCTTGCTGGGTTGAATTTGGGGTACTGTGGACACAATTCGACGGTATTGGCCTCCGGGAGCTATCCCAGAGTGCTCCATTTTGACCGCTCTGGACAGCACTCTCAACTCAGATGCACTGGCCAGGTAGACAGGAAAAGAACCGCGAACTTTTGAATCTCATTTCCTGTTTGGCCAGCGTGGCAAGCTGCAGGTGACCATGCAGAGCTCATCAGCAGAGGTGACCATGATGGAGTCTCAGAATCGCAAAAGAGCTCCAGCATGGACCGAACGGGAGGTACGGGATCTGATCGCTGTATGGGGAGAGGAATCCGTGCTATCAGAACTCCGTTCCAGTTTTCGAAATGCCAAAACCTTTGTCAAAATCTCCCAGGGCATGAAGGACAGAGGCCATAACAGGGACCCGAAGCAGTGCCGCGTGAAACTGAAGGAGCTGAGGCAAGCCTACCAGAAAACCAGTGAGGCGAACGGCCGCTCCGGGTCAGAGCCCCAAACATGCCGCTTCTATGATGAGCTGCATGCCATTTTAGGGGGTTCAGCCACCACTACCCCAGCCGTGTTGTTTGACTCCTTCAATGGAGATGGAGGCAATACGGAAGCAGGTTTTGGGGACGAAGAAGATGATGATGATGACGAGGTTGTAGATAGCTCACAGCAAGCAAGCGGAGAAACCGGTTTTCCCGACAGCCAGGAACTGTTTCTCACCCTGGACCTGGAGCCAGTACCCCCTGAACCCACCCAAGGCTGCCTCCTGGACCCAGCAGGCGGAGAAGGGACCTCCGGTGAGTGTACCTTTTAAAATACTATACATGGTTTAAAAGCAAGCATGTGAAAGGATTACTTTGCCCTGGCATTCGCGGCTCTCCTGGATATACTCCCAAAGCCTTTGCAAAAGGTTTCTGGGGAGCGCAGACTTATTGCGTCCTTCATGGTAGGACACTTTACCACTCCAGGCCAGTAACACGTACTCGGGAATCATTGTACAACAAAGCATTGCAGTGTATGTTTGCTGGCGTTCAAGCAACATCCGTTCTTTATCTCTCTGTGTTATCCTCAGGAGAGTGAGATATAATCCATGGTCACCTGGTTGAAATAGGGTGTTTTTCTTCAGGGGACACTCAGAGGAGCCCATTCCTGCTGGGCTGTTTGCCTGCGGCTGAACAGAAATGTTCCCCGCTGTTAGCCACAGGGAGGGGGGAGGGTTGAGGGGGTAGCCACGCAGTGGGGGGAGGCAAAATGCGACCTTGTAACGAAAGCACATGTGCTATGTATGTAATGTTAACAGCAAGGTTTACCCTGAAAGAGTGTAGCCAGTGTTTTATAAAATGTGTCTTTTTAAATACCGCTGTCCCTTTTTTTTTCTCCACCAGCTGCATGTGTTTCAATGATCACAGGATCTTCTCCTTCCCAGAGGCTAGTGAAGATTAGAAAGAAAAAAAAACGCACTCGAGATGAAATGTTCTCCGAGCTCATGCTGTCCTCCCACACTGACAGAGCACAGACGAATGCGTGGAGGCAAATAATGTCAGACTGCAGGAAAGCACAAAATGACCAGGAGGAGAGGTGGCGGGCTGAAGAGAGTAAGTGGCGGGCTGAAGAGAGGGCTGAAGCTCGAATGTGGCGGCAGCGTGATGAGAGGAGGCAGGATTCAATGCTGAGGCTGCTGGAGGACCAAACCAGTATGCTCCAGTGTATGGTTGAGCTGCAGCAAAGGCAGCTGGAGCACAGACTGCCACTACAGCCCCTGTGTAACCAACCGCCCTCCTCCCCAAGTTCCATAGCCTCCACACCCAGACGCCCAAGAACGCGGTGGGGGGGCCTCCGGCCAACCAGCCACTCCACCACAGAGGATTGCCCAAAAAAAAGAAGGCTGTCATTCAATAAATTTTAAAGTTGTAAACTTTTAAAGTGCTGTGTGGCATTTTCCTTCCCTCCTCCACCACCCCTCCTGGGCTACCTTGGTAGTCATCCCCCTATTTGTGTGATGAATGAATAAAGAATGCATGAATGTGAAGCAACAATGACTTTATTGCCTCTGCAAGCGGTGATCAAAGGGAGGAGGGGAGGGTGGTTAGCTTACAGGGAAGTAGAGTGAACCAAGGGGCAGTGGGTTTCATCAAGGAGAAACAAACAGAACTTTCACACTGTAGCCTGTCCAGTCATGAAACTGGTTTTCAAAGCCTCTCTGATGCGTACCGCGCCCTCCTGTGCTCTTCTAACCGCCCTGGTGTCTGGCTGCACGTAACCAGCAGCCAGGCGATTTGCCTCAACCTCCCACCCCGCCATAAACGTCTCCCCCTTACTCTCACAGATATTGTGGAGCACACAGCAAGCAGTAATAACAGTGGGAATATTGGTTTCGCTGAGGTCTAAGCGAGTCAGTAAACTGCGCCAGCGCGCCTTTAAACGTCCAAATGCACATTCTACCACCATTCTGCACTTGCTCAGCCTGTAGTTGAACAGCTCCTGACTACTGTCCAGGCTGCCTGTGTACGGCTTCATGAGCCATGGCATTAAGGGGTAGGCTGGGTCCCCAAGGATACATATAGGCATTTCAACATCCCCAACAGTTATTTTCTGGTCTGGGAATAAAGTCCCTTCTTGAAGCTTTTGAAACAGACCAGAGTTCCTGAAGATGCGAGCGTCATGTACCTTTCCCGGCCATCCCACGTTGATGTTGGTGAAACGTCCCTTGTGATCCACCAGAGCTTGCAGCACTATTGAAAAGTACCCCTTGCGGTTTATGTACTCGCCGGCTTGGTGCTCCGGTGCCAAGATAGGGATATGGGTTCCGTCTATGGCCCCACCACAGTTAGGGAATCCCATTGCAGCAAAGCCATCCACTGTGACCTGCACATTTCCCAGGGTCACTACCCTTGATATCAGCAGATCTTTGATTGCGTGGGCTACTTGCATCACAGCAGCCCCCACAGTAGATTTGCCCACTCCAAATTGATTCCCAACTGACCGGTAGCTGTCTGGCGTTGCAAGCTTCCACAGGGCTATCGCCACTCGCTTCTCAACTGTGAGGGCTGCTCTCATCTTGGTATTCATGCGCTTCAGGGCAGGGGAAAGCAAGTCACAAAGTTCCATGAAAGTGCCCTTACGCATGCGAAAGTTTCGCAGCCACTGGGAATCGTCCCAGACCTGCAATACTATGCGGTCCCACCAGTCTGTGCTTGTTTCCCGAGCCCAGAATCGGCGTTCCACAGCATGAACCTGCCCCATTAGCACCATGATGCATGCATTGGCAGGGCCCATGCTTTCAGAGAAATCTGTGTCCATGTCCTGATCACTCACGTGACCGCGCTGACGTCGCCTCCTCGCCCGGTAGCGCTTTGCCAGGTTCTGGTGCTGCATATACTGCTGGATAATGCGTGTGGTGTTTAATGTGCTCCTAATTGCCAAAGTGAGCTGAGCGGACTCCATGCTTGCCTTGGTATGGCGTCCGCACAGAAAAAAGGCGCGGAATGATTGTCTGCCGTTGCTCTGACGGAGGGAGGGGCGACTGACGACACGGCTTACAGGGTTGGCTTCAGGGGGCTAAAATCCACAAAGGGGGTGGCTTTACATCAAGGAGTAGTTCAGGCAGGACTTCACGGAGGGTTCCAATAAGAAATGGTGCACCTAAGTTATTGTTCTTATTGGAAGAAGGAGGTTAGCCTGGCCTCTGACTGATACATGGCTAGATTTACCTCGCTGCACCTTCTCTGTGAGTGACTGCAGTGTGACCTAGAGGAATGAGTCCCCTAGACAGGGGAGAAGGCAAATGAGTACAAAACAAATCTGGTCTATTTCTTGTTTTGATCCACTCCATCTATCTTTTACATCTTTGGCTGGCAGCAGACGGTGCAGAAGGACTGCAAGCCATCCACATCTCATGGCTGCTCGGCAGAAGATGGTGCAATAGGACTGCTAGCATTCCATATTGCCTGCCTGCTCACCATAAGACGGTTCAATAGGACTGACTGCCGGACTAAAGAGAATGACCTGGTCAAGTCACTAAAAATTTAGTCCCTGCGCCCATGTCTGCCCAGGCGCTCCTGATCGACCTCACACAGGCGACCAGGAACACCTCGGAAATGACGAGGACGGCTACCAGTTGTACTGTACCGTCTGCTGCCACAAGGCAATGGGTTGCTGCTACTGTGTAGCAATGCTGTGCCACGTCAGCACCCAGGAGACATACGGTGACGGTTACCTGAGTGGGCTCCATGCTTGCGGTGGTATGGCGTCCGCACAGGTAACTCAGGAAAAAAGGCGCGAAACGATTGTCTGCCCTTGCTTTCACGGAGGGAGGGAGGGAGGGAAAGGGGGACTGACGATATGTACCCAGAACCACCCGCGACAATGTTTCAGCCCCATCAGGCATTGGGATCTCAACCCAGAATTCCAATGGGCAGCGGAGACTGCGGGAACTGTGGGATAGCTACCCACAGTGCAACGCTCTGGAAGTCGACTCTAGCCTCGGTACTGTGGAAGCACTCCGCCGAGTTAATGCACTTAATGCACTTCTGTGGGGACACACACACTCGAATATATAAAACCGATTTCTAAAAAACCGACTTCTATAAATTCGACCTTATTCCATAGTGTAGACATACCCTTATTAAGTTTCTTTGCCCTTGAAAAAAGTGTACAAACATTTCAAACTCTATGTAACCCTTGTGTTGGGTGTTTCAGATAGTAATGAGGGCCTGCTGTAGGAGACATCAAAATATTTCCTTTTGGTCCTACGTTAGAGGGGTGCCTTCCTAAACTCAGATCATTTTGGCTCAAGCCTCTACCTACAGACACTTGCTCCTCAGTGTTTTTCTCTAGGGACAGAACATAAAAGAGCCTGGATCACCAAAGTGGTTCTTCCCAACTCAGTATTTCTATGGGTATGTCTACACTACAAAATTAGGTTAAATTTTTAGAAGTTGGTTTTTTAGAAATCGTTTTTATATAGTCGATTGCGTGTGTCCCCACACAAAATGCTCTAAGTGCATTAAGTGCATTAACTCGGCGGAGTGCTTCCACAGTACGGAGGCTAGCGTCGACTTCCAGAGTGTTGCACTGTGGGTAGCTATTCCACAGTTCCTGCAATCTCTGCTGCCCACTGGAATTCTGGGTTGAGATCCCAATGCCTGATGGGGCAAAAAACATTGTCGCGGGTGGTTCTGGGTACATGTCGTCAGGCCCTCCCTCCCTCTGTGAAAGCAACGGCAGACAATTGTTTTGCGCCTTTTTTCCTGAGTTACCTGTGCGGACGCCATACCACGGCAAGCATGGAGCCCGCTCAGCTCACTGTCACCATATGTCTCCTGGGTACTGGCAGATGCGGTACTGCATTGCTACACAGCAGCAGCAACCCATTGCCTTGTGGCAGCAGATGGTGCAATAGGCCTGAAAACCATCGTCATCATGTCTGAGGTGCTCCTGGCCGCCTCGGTAAGGTCGGTCAGGAGCACCTGGGCAGATATGGGTGCAGGGACTAAATTAGGAGTGACTTGACCAGGTCATTCTCTTTAGTCCTGCAGGCAGTCCTGTTGTACCATCTTATGGTGAGCAGGCAGGAGATGTGGATGGCTAGCAGTCCTATTGTACCATCTTCTGCTGGGCAGGCAGGAGATGAATGGCTTGCAGTCCTTCTGCACCGTCTGCTGCCAGCCAAAGATGTAAAAGATAGATGGAGTGGATCAAAACAAGAAATAGACCAGATTTGTTTTGTATTCATTTGCTCCCTGCTTCCTCCCTCCCTCCAGGAAGTCCTACCTGAAATACCAGAGGGAGGGATAGCTTAGTGGGTTGAGCATTGGCCTGCTAAACCCAAGGTTTTGAGTTCAATCCTTGAGGGGACCATTCTGTGGGACAGTTGTTTTTGTTTCTCCTTGATGTAAAGCCACCCCCTTTATTGATTTTAATTCCCTGCAAGCCAACCCTGTAAGCCATGTCATCAGTCACCCCTCCCTCCGTCAGAGCAATGGCAGACAATCGTTCCGCGCTTTTTTTCCATGCAGATGCCATACCATGGCAAGCATGGAGCCCGCTCAGATCATTTTGGCAATTAGGAGCACATTAAACACCACGTGCATTATCCAGCAGTATATGCAGCACCAGAACTTGGCAAAGCGAAACCGGGCAAGTAGGCGACGTCAGCGTGGCGACGAGAGTGATGAGGACATGGACACAGACTTCTCTCAAAGCATGGGCCCTGGCAATGCGGGCATCATGGTGCTAATGGGGCAGGTTCATGCCGTGGAACACCAATTCAGGGCCTGGGAAACAAGCACAGGCTGGTGGGACCGCATAGTGTTGCAGGTCTGGGACGATTCCCAGTGGTTGCGAAACTTTCGCATGCGTAAGAGCACTTTCATGGAACTTTGTGACTTGCTTTCCCCTGCCCTGAAGTGCATGAATGCCAATATGAGAGCAGCCCTCACAGTTGAGAAGCGAGTGGCGATAGCCCTGTGGAAGCTTGCAACACCAGACAGCTACCAGTTGGTTGGGAATCAATTTGGAGTGGGCAAATCTACTGTGGGGGCTGCTATGATGCAAGTAGCCAGCGCAATCAAAGATCTGCTGATATCAAGGGTAGTGACCCTGGGAAATGTGCAGGTCGTAGTGGATGGCTTTGCTGCAATGGGATTCCCTAACTGTGGTGGGGCTATAGATGGAACCCATATCCCTATGTTGGTACCGGAGCACCAAGCCGGCGAGTACATAAACCATAAGGGGTACTTTTCAATAGTGCTGCAAGCACTGGTGGATCACAAGGGACGTTTCACCAACATCAACGTTGGATGGCCGGGAAAGGTACATGACGCTCGCATCTTCAGGAACTCTGGTCTGTTTCAAAAGCTGCAAGAAGGGACTTTATTCCCAGACCAGAAAATAACCATTGGGGACGTTGAAATGCCTATAGTTATCCTTGGGGACCCAGCCTACCCCTTAATGCCATGGCTCATGAAGCCATACACAGGCAGCCTGGACAGTAGTCAGGAGCTGTTCAACTACAGGCTGAGGAAGTGCAGAATGGTGGTAGAATGTGCATTTGGATGTTTAAAAGCACGCTGGCGCAGTTTACTGACTCGGTTAGACCTCAGCGAAACCAATATTCCCACTGTTATTACTGCTTGCTGTGTGCTCCACAATATCTGTGAGAGTAAGGGAGAGACGTTTTTGGTGGGGTGGGAGGTTGAGGCATATTGCCTGACCACTGATTACGCACAGCCAGACACCAGGGCAGTTAGAAGAGCACAGGAGGGCACGGTGCGCATCAGAGAAGCTTTGAAAACCAATTTCATGACTGGACAGGCTACAGTGTGAAAGTTCTGTTTGTTTCTCCTTGATGAAACCCACTGCCCCTTGGGTCACTCTACTTCCCTGTAAGCTAACCACCCTCCCCTCCTCCCTTTGATCACCGCTTGCAGAGGCAATAAAGTCATTGTTGCTTCACATTCATGCATTCTTTATTAGTTCATCACACAAATAAGGAGAAAACTGCCAAGGTAGCCCGGGAGGGGTGGTGGAGGAGAGAAGCACCAGCAGGGGTGGTGGAGGAGGGAAGGACAAGGCCACACAGCACTTTAAAAGTTTAAAAGTTTAAAACTTATTGAATGCCAGCCTTCTGTTGCTTGGGCAATCCTCTGGGGTGGAGTGGCTGGGTGGCTGGAGGCCCCCCCACCGTGTTCTTGGGCGTCTGGGTGAGGAGGCTATGGAACTTGGGGAGGAGGGTGGTTGGTTACACAGGGGCTGTAGTGGCGGTCTGTGCTCCAGCTGCCTTTCCTGCAACTCCATCATACGCTGGAGTGTATTAGTTTGATCCTCCAGCAGCCTCAGCATTGAATCCTGCCTCCTCTCATCATGCTGCCGCCACATTTGAGCTTCAGCCCTCTCTTCAGCCCGCCACTTACTCTCCTCAGCCCACCACCCCTCCTCCCGGTCATTTTGTGCTTTCCTGCACTCTGACATTGTCTGCCTCCACACATTCGTCTGTGCTCTGTCAGTGTGGGAGGACAGTGTGAGCTCAGAGAACATTTCATCACGAGTACGTTTTTTTCACCTTCTAATCTTCACTAGCCTCTGGGAAGGAGAAGATCCTATGATCCTTGAAACACATGCAGCTGGTGGAGAAAAAAAAGGGACAGTGGTATTTAAAACGACACATTTTCTAGAACAATGGCTACACTCTTTCACGGTAAACCTTGCTGTTAACATTACATACATAGCACATGTGCTTTCGTTCCAAGGTCACATTTTGCCTCCCCCCACCACGTGGCTAGCCCCTCCCCCCTCCCCCCTCTCCGTGGCTAACAGCGGGGAACATTTCTTTTCAACACAGGCAAACAGCCCAGCAGGAACGGGCACCTCTGAATGTCCCCTTAAGGAAAGCACCCTATTTCAACCAGGTGACCATGAATGATATCACTCTCCTGAGGATAACAAAGAGAGATAAAGAACGGATGTTGTTTGAATGCCAGCAAACATACACTGCAATGCTTTGTTCTACAATGATTCCCGAGTACGTGCTACTGACCTGGTGTGGTAAAGTGTCCTACCATGGTGGGTGGAATAAGGTTGCCCTCCCCAGAAACCTTTTGCAAAGGCTTTGGGAGTACATCCAGGAGAGCCACAAATGCCAGGGCAAATGAATCATTAAACATGCTTGCTTTTAAACCATGTATAGTATTTTAAAAGGTACACTCCCAGTCCCTTCTCCGCCTGGCGGGTCTGGGAGGCAGCCTTGGGTGGGTTTGGGGGGTACTGGCTCCAGGTCCAGGGTGAGAAACAGTTCCTGGCTGTCGGGAAAACCAGTTTCTCCGCTTGCTTGCTGTGAGCTATCTACAACTTCTTCATCATCATCTTCCTCGTCCCCAAAACCTGATTCCGTGTTGCCTCCATCTCCATTGAAGGAGTCAAACAACACGGCTGGGGTAGTGGTGGCTGAACCCCCTAAAATGGCATGCAGCTCATCATAGAAGCGGCATGTTTTGGGCTCTGACCCGTAGCGGCCGTTTGCCTCTCTGTTTTTCTGATAGGCCTGCCTCAGCTCCTTAAGTTTCACGTGGCACTGCTTTGGGTTCCTGTTATAGCCTGTGTCCTTCATGCCCTGGGAGATTTTGACAAATGTTTTGGCATTTCAAAAACTGGAACGGAGTTCTGATAGCATGGATTCCTCTCCCCATACAGCGATCAGATCCCGTACCTCCCGTTCGGTCCATGCTGGAGCTCTTTTGCGATTCTGGGACTCCATCATGGTCACCTTTGCTGATGAGCTCTGCATGGTCACCTCTGCTGATGAGCTCTGCACTCACCTGCAGCTTGCCACGCTGACCAAACAGGAAATTGAAATTCAAAAGTTTGCGGGCCTTTTCCTGTCTACCTGGCCTGTGCATCTGAGTTGAGAGTGCTGTCCAGAGCGGTCACAATGGAGCACTCTGGGATAGCTCCTGGAGACCAATACAGTCTAACTGCATCCACAGTACCCCAAATTTGACCCAGCAAGGCCGATTTCAGTGCTATTCCCCTGGTCGGGGGTGGAGTAAGGAAATCGATTTCAAGAGCCCTTTAAGTTGAAAAAAAGGGCTTCGTCGTGTGGACAGGTGCAGGGTTAAATCGATTTAATGCTGCTAAATTCGACCTCAACTCCTAGTGTAGACCAGGGCTATGTTTACATACTCAGGAGGCTCTTGGATACTAGAATGATGAGGGCTATATGGACAGATAGCAAATGATGGACATGGAATCAAAGTGGGGCAGGTTGTAATAAAAATCTGAATGAATCTAATAAAAGAAGGAAAAGCAAGGTGACTGTTAAAAAAAGTAACTATAAATAGCACTAAAGTACCCAATCAACACATAACTACAGTATCAATACTCAACTCCACCAGCCCTTACCAACTGGATACTGTTGCTACTTAGAATGAAAAATAATCATCTTGAGAGACAGCTCCACTGGTTCATGTGGTGAACTAACTTGGACTGGGACCCTTGGAATGAAAATGTTACTTTATGTCAAGAGAAATGCTAACTCCCCATTGCAGCACAGAGGGGATTAGAGGTCAGTAACAGAAAGTGGATGGAAAGGTATGGCTCGGAATCTATTGTACCTCACTCTTCTTCGCTCTTCCCAATTTTCATGCACCTGGTTGCTCCTCCACTGCAGTGAGGAGCTAAGTAATGCTGTTGCTACAGCAGATGCATACTCTCTCCATGGCTAGTATGGCAGCTGGTTTGAGCAACCAACCTCTGTCTTCCTCTTCTCTCCACTACACTCCTGAATCTGTTGTGGCTATTCAGTTCCTAGAAGTAGGGCAGGGTGGTGGAGTTCTGATTTTTATCATTTCTCAATATAGTGATCCCCAAAAATGATAGGTGATTTACATAACAGTATGGATCCCTGCCCCAAGGACTCCCCTCAGCATCCAAGAGACATGTCTTCCCCTTACAGCCCCAAGTCCAGGTGATCAAAGTCAACAAAGTGCGTTAAAATACTTTGGTTATGATGGCTACCTAAGTAGATAGATAAAAAGAGAGACAGAAGACAAACACTGGGTCTTTGCTGGGGGTGCCCCGCCCACACTTTCCCTTGCCCCTTGGTAGCCCCTTTAGCCCTATCTCCTGCAAATTTTTTGTTCTCTTGCAGCCAGCACTTAGACAAGTCATCAGAGGAAGTAGGTGGAGTTCTATTTCCATGTAAATGTGGTAAAGAGTCCTGTGGCACCTAACAGACATATTGGAGCATAAGCTTTCATGGGTGAATACCCGCTTCGTCAGATGCATGTAGTGGAAATTTCCAGAGGCAGGTATAAATATGCAAGCAAGAATGTTGTTCCAGGTGAGCCTCAGCTCTTGTCCACTCACGCCCCTTCTCTGCCTACTCTACATTGATGACATCTTCATCATCTGGACCCATCGGAAGGAAACCCTGGAAGAATTCCACCATGATTTCAACAGCTTCCACCCCACCATCAACCTCAGCCTGGACCAATCTACGCTGGAGGTCCACTTCCTAGACACCACAGTGCAAATAAGTGATGGTCACGTTAACACCACCCTATACCGAAAACCCACTGACCGCTATGCCTACCTTCATGCCTCCAGCTTCCATCCCGGACACACCACACGATCCATTGTCTACAGCCAAGCACTGAGGCACAACCGCATTTGCTCCAATCCCTCAGACAGAGACCAACATCTACAAGATCTTCACCAAACATTCTCAAAACTACAATACCTGCATGAGGAAATAAGGAAACAGATCAACAGAGCCAGACATGTACCCAGAAGCCTCCTGCTGCAAGACAAGCCCAAGAAAGAAACCAACAGAATTCCACTGGCCATCACATGCAGTCCTCAGCTAAAACCTCTCCAATGCATCATCAGTGATCTATAATCCATCCTGGACAACGATCCCTCATTTTCACTGGCCTTGGGAGGCAGGTCAGTCCTCGCCCACAGACAACCCGCCAACCTGAAACATCTTCTCACCAGCAACTACACACCGCACCATAGTAACTCTAACTCAGGAACCAATCCATGCAACAAACCTCGATGCCAACTCTGCTCACATATCTACACCAGACACACCATCACAGGACCTAACCAGATCAGCAACACCATCACTGGTTCATTCACCTGCACGCCCACGAATGTAATATATGCCATCATATGCCAGCAATGCCCCTCTGCTATGTACATCGGCCAAACTGGACAGTCCCTACGTAAAAGGATAAATGGACACAAATCAGATATTAGGAATGGCAATATACAAAAACCTATAGGAGAACACTTCAATCTCCCTGGACACACAATAGCAGATTTAAAGGTAGCCATCCTGCAACAAAAAAACTTCAGGACAAGACTTCAAAGAGAAACTGCTGAGCTTCAGTTCATTTGCGAATTTGACATCATCAGCTCAGGATTAAACAAAGACTGTGAATGGCTAGCCAACTACAAAAGCAGTTTCTCCTCCCTTAGTGTTCACACCTCAACTGCTAGAAGAGGGCCTCATCGTCCCTGATTGAACTAACCTCGTTATCCCTAGCCTGATTCTTGCTTGCATATTTATACCTGCCTCTGGAAATTTCCACTACATGCATCCGACGAAGTGGGTATTCACCCACAAAAGCTTATGCTCCAATACGTCTGTTAGTCTATAAGGTGCCACAGGACTCTTTACCGCTTTTACAGATCCAGACTAACACTGCTACCCCTCTGATACTGTTTCCATGTAGTGAGAGTTAGGGAATCATTCCAGTCCTGCTGCTCCCCATGGGTGAGTTCCTGTCCAGCTGGGGGATATGGCATACCCAGACTTTCCTTTGCCCCCGGTAGCTCCTGCTTCTGACTGAGGTGCCTATCAGTCAGTGAACTGGGACAATCAGTCATTTCAGGGGCGAAAGTGCTTTCATTCTACATTCCAGCCAGGCAGAGGTCCCATTGTTGCTGAATACTGGACAGGAGTTCTAACAGCTCAATATCTGAGAAGGGCTACTCATATACATAGTATACGTTCAGTCTGCATCATACTTGCTTTTTATATAGTTTTATGAGCATTATTGTCTGCCAAAATATAAACAGAAAATGCTAGGCAATTCTCTATGTACAAACTAATACAATAGGACAGCTGAATCCTCTAAAAGAGGTTATTATTGAAATACTAACTAGTCCATTGTACAAATATCAGACATAGTTATGAAAACCTTTCAGCAGTTTTCTTCTGGGATTCTTTTAAAAGATAAAAGTGTTTTTGATTGTTTCGTAATGAATTGCTATCATAACAAAATTGGCAGGGGGAGGGGAAACAACCAATCTACCAAAAAAAAAAAAAGTTAAATCCCTTGCTCTGTTTAACTTATTAAAGTCTGAGCCTCAGTAACAAGTTAGAACTGGAACCACTTGACCAGTCAAATAGAGAGCTCAGACAGAATTTATTTTTCTTCCTTCAAAGAGATATTAATATTCCAAAGTGGTTAAGAATCGGGCAGAAGTAGACTCTGAATGAGAGATTCAAGCTCAGGTGAAGAAAACAAAATTATGAAGTTTAAAATACCTGGTTTGATAAGGGGGTCACCATTAATGTCCTTGCAGTTTTGTCATTTGCTTAATTTATGCTACCACAGTACACTTAATATTGGAAGTGTATATTTATTATGGGGAACACCATAGCAACATTAATTTGTGCAAATATTAATGATGACCACCTATGTTTCATCTTGTGTACTACAGTCAGGCCTGCAATCTAATCCTTGCTGTGCAAACTAGCCAAACTATCTTATTTGTCTTGACTAGAACTAAGTGCCTTAATTATGAGTTTTTGTGCATTGTATTTTTATGTAGGAGCAGAGCCCCACTGTGTTTGACATTGTACAAAGTTGAAAGACACATTCCCCTGCTCCTGTCTAGGGAGCTCACATTCTAAGGTCACTCAAAATCTGGAATCAGTGACATCATGAGATGTAATGTCATTAAGGGAAGTGCACTACTGTGGGAATACAGTGTTGCAAACTCCTGCACTATGAATAAAGTGATTGTAACCCCTGCTGAAGCCAGTCTACTGGTGGTGGGAGAACCTCCAGTCCTCAGCCTGGGAGAGGGGGTTAATTCCTACAGCAGCAGGAGAAAAGGTGCACTGAGGGGCAAGGGGAAGATGTGTAGCTGGGAGCGGGATAAAGTTGAAGTGTAACTTGGGGGAAAGGCAAAACTGATATGGGGGCTGAGTGGGTGCATAACTAATTGCTGGTTCGGGTGGTGAATAGGTAGTTGTTGGTGGGGATGACACACAAGTAATTTGAATTTTAAGTTTCAGAGATAAGCTAGAAGCTCCATGCCATCTGGCAGAACTTTGTAATTAGATTTTAGTTGGGTCTTCCAGTGAGAATTCCTGTACCAGGAGCCATGATCACCTTACTCTGTAAATCTGGGAGAGACTGTAATAGCTACACATATTGGATATGGGCAGGGGGAGCTAAAAATCACAGAACAGGCCAAAAATCAAGAGATACTTTTAAAAGAAATACCATGGGTTTTGCACTACTCTCATGATTTTTGCAGTCTGATTCATGATATTTGAATATTTGGTGTTGGCAATCCTGAGAATGTGATGAGCAAGAACAGTTAGGTGATGATGTCAAAAGTAATTAGGATTTTTAAAAAGTTTATAATGCCTAATAAAATCATAGGAGAGAAAAACAGGCATAAATAACCCCAAAACATACAACAGCAGGCTTTAGTTATAAAAATTCAGGATTTCTTACAACCAGATCTTTGGCCCTCACCGATTTATGTTTAGCTTTTCTTGCTGTAAGTAACCAGAAGTGCTATCTCTTTATCTACCTCATCCCAGTTTGAGCTGAACTTTTTTTAAAGGAATCAATCTTTTTCACTATGTTCTATTGGTAGCTAGCCCTTTAAATCTGGGGAAGACACTCAGCTGTAACTGTAAGGTAGCCATTTTGCATTTGATTGCTGTAGGTTGCATCACCTTCCTTTTCAGCTAGTTAGACTTGCTGGTTTCTGTTTTGGTTTTGTTTGGCTTTTCCTTCTCTTCTTTCTGACGAGATGGCATATATTCACAAGCACCATAATGTTGCTTCATCTTTGTGCTAATATCCCATGCTCCTAATTAGTGTAGGGACAACTAAAGGGATTGGAGGGAAAGCATGCTCAGATCTCATGATTTTCAGAGGAAAAATTTGGTAAAGGTTTTTGTTTGAGATGGATTTTTCAGTGAGTTCTATAAATGGTCAAGGAGAAAGAAGTTAAATCTCTTTCCTTTTAGGTGCCCTGTTGTAATCATAATGGAAATTTTGTTTTCAGAGTACATGCTTCATATTTTATTTATAGTAAATCCTAATAACAGCAGAATGATGTCCCTTAGGGAGAGCCCCTGGTTTTACCATTACAGCTGAGCCAACTATGTTGTCTGTTGAAAATCAGGTTATTTATCTGGGTTTTATAGAGGCTCTCTCTTTATGTTAGGCATGTGAATGACAATGATTTCTATTTATAGAGGTAGTTCTTTGAAATAAGTGTTGGGCTGTGATATTAAATTAATTTAATTGAAATAATAATCCAAAGGGAAAGCCTATTTTTGGATCTCCTGTCAGAAAGGAAAACAAAAGGGAAAGTTTTCTCCATAGTTTGAAAAGTCAACCCTAGCAGGGAAAGCCTAACCCTTTTGATTTGTACTCTCACTCTCACTAGATAGATTTTTGGTTATAAGTATCTTGAATTTGATAAAAGTGATCAGGTTTGATACTGAAGGGTTAAATGGGCACTGTGCAGTTTGGTAGGCTCAAAATATGACCTACCTACCATACAGAAAATATCATTGCAAAGTCTATAGTCAGAGAACACGTGTGTGTATATATAATGTTTCTATAACTGTATTGTATATTTTATTACTGGCAAGAAGAAAACATATGTTGAAGTATTGGAATGTCACAGGGGATAGAAGTTCCATTTTTTTCAACCAGTTCTACTCCGAATTAATTGAATTGACCCTCAGAACATGCCCATGATGGAGGTAAATATTATTATCCTGTTTTTACTGACTGGGAAATTAAGCAGATTGACATTAAGAGGCTGTCAAAGGTCACACAGGAAATCCTAGCAGAGTTGCAAGTATAATGCAGGGGTGAAACCAAGGCCTCATTGAAGTCAATGGCAAAGCTTACAATGATTTCAGTGGGGTCAGAGTTTCACCCCAGGTATCTTGTCTCCCAGGTCTGTGTTTTAGCTAAGAGACCTACAGAGTAAAGGAATGTGGAAGAAAAAACAGATTTCATTTTCAAGCTTTGTAGGCTATTATCAACAACAGTGAGTAAAAATGATTACAAAAAATGAAGAAAAATACTTTGACTGTGTCATTTTAAAACAATTCTGCTAAGTGGCTTTTTACACATCTCACACATTGTGGATATCCAAGGTGGGTTTTTAGACGGTAATAAAAGAATTATTTTTCAAGATCTGAAAAGCATAAAAAGCAAGAATGAAAAGACAAGGAGCTGATTCTGATCTCCCACTACTTTTTATAGAATCATCAAATCATAGGACTGGAAGGGACCTCAAGAGGTCATCTAGTCCAGTCCCCTGCACTCATGGAAGGACTAAGTATTATCTAGACCAGTTCTTAACCTTTACTGCGGCCTGCAACCCTTTTGTTCTCAAAATATCTTCTCGCACCCCTTACCAAAAATCAAAATATCTTCTCACACCCCTTATCAAAAATCGTTGAAGGAGGTCAGTTCTTTAAACCTAGATATATATTTTTGTTTGTATATTACAGTAATCATTAAAAAATGTATAATGTTAATAAATACATAGGTTTGATGAAACAAAGTAGTTGTACTTAAGTGCCTGTGCCTAATTTGTGTGTTCAATGATTTACCTTCTAAAAAAATCTGGCATGTCTCGCACCCCCAGAAAGGGCATCTCGCACCCCCAGGGGGTGCATGCGCCCCAAGTTAAGAACCACTGATCTAGACCATCCCTGACAGGTGTTTGTCTAACCTGCTCTTAAAAAATCTCCAATGATGGAGATTCCACAACCTCCCTAGGCAATTTATTTCAGTGCTTAACTATCCTGACAGTTAGGCAGTTGTTCCTAATGCCCAACCTAAAGCTCCCTTGCTGCAATTTAAGCTCATTGCTTCTTTTCCAAGCTTCAGAGGTTAAGAAGAACAATTTTTCTCCATAACTAGAGTGCTACAGCTATCACCTCCATGCTGAAGACTCACAAATATCTTTCTCTCTTCAATCTCTTGTTCTCTGTCTGGTATCTCAGATATCTCCATTTAGGATGATGGACTATCATCACAAATTCAATCTGTCCAAAAATTAGTGTAACTTTTCTTCTAATTCTGCTTTACCAGCACCCATCTGAATAACAGCTGAGAACTCCACTATTCTTCCTCTGTCTTAAGCTTGTAACCTCTGCCATTTTTGATGGTGGTCTTATTTCCCAATATCCAGTCTTTAAGTCTTGGGGTATCTATCACTTTTGGTTCTACTCTATTTGTTAGAACTGCTTAAAATTTTTTCATTAAAACATTTCAATGAAAACGGACTTTCTGACACACAATTTTCATTTTTCAACAAAAAATGTTCAGTTTTTGACAACTGAAAAAAATATTAAAATTGTCTTACTCCTTTTTTAGCTGTGGAAGGGCAGGGAAGAAGGGAGAGAAAATGGAAAAACATAAAATGAAAAAAATTCTTTTCATTTTATCTCATTGAAAAATTCTGTGAACATTTTTGAATGAAATGAAATTTTGAATGCAACAGCCATTAAGAGGTTGACAGACACTTATTACTGGCTCATTTTCCCCAGAGTACAGTATTTATGCATCACCTATATATGCTTGTAGTTGTACTGATATTTTATCAGAAGTTTATTTATGTCTATAAGATTACTATCTGTGTCTCTTCATGCACTGTAGATCATTTGACCCTCTCAGTGCTCTGGGTGTCCCTCACCAATCAGTCTATGGTGCCATTTTTAAAAGGACTAGTCGTTGAAGTTCTGATGCTCTGTACACAGAGTCACCTTCTGGCATACAGGCTGAGCACACCTGGTTCTCCTTTCTACAAGGTGAAAATCCAGCTTCCTTTGAATTGCCTTAAACCATGAGTGAAGAAACCATAAGTGAAACACTAAGTAAGAATACAAGGATCTGCCCCTGTATATGTTAAATTGTGTGTAGTTGAGACAGCTTCCTTTTTATTTATGTAGCTTAGGTGATACTTGTTCATTGTTTGGTCCGACGAAGGGAGTTGTGTGACTGAGGGACTTGCGTGGCTCTAAATGAAGATAATACTACATGCCTTTATCATAAGTTTAAAACAAATAATTAATGTCTAGTATATTTTTAAAACAGTGTTTTGTATTGATCACTGCATAGAAATTATATTACCCATCTCTGTATAGTACTTTGAAATCTTTGGACAAAAGGTGCAATAGGTGCTGTTTATTATATTGATTTTATTTATTATTTACAACTCACCTGCCTGCCTCAAAATGGAGGCTTTATTGTCCAAATCTTCCTTTGTGAAGCATTGCCTATGGAATCTCTCTTCACAAAACAATCTAAGCCGAGTGTGGCTTAATATTTCCATAACATCTGTCTTTTTCCACTATGGAACGGATTAACAATTATGCTTTTAAAAAAAAAAAGAAACAAAAATGTGCAGTTTAGACTGTAATAGCTTGCTGTGCTACATGTATGTCAGAGGAAAAGGTCTCTCCCACAGTGCAGCTGGTAGGGTTCACACTTTCCCATCTTATTGTACAAGAGAATACTATATTATTTCTATTACGAAATGATTGTCTGGAAAAAAAGACAGCAGATCAGCCCCCCTTCCCCCCAGCTTTCCACGCATGCAAAGCTTTTTTCAATTGTGTTAAGCAGTATAGCAGAAGGATTTTTTAAATTAGTGTTTTGTTTTGGCAATCGTTGCTGATGTGTACATGTAATACAGTTTTAATCAAATCCCAAATGCTGAGGACCTTTCAGCAGTATCTTAGGCAGAGCTGTGCAATGCTTACTCCACTTGAAGTGGCCACTAGGGAGGCACAATTAGCTGTTCCCATGGAGAAGTTTGTTATAGTAATAAATAATAAGTACTGTAGGTAGAGATGGAATCAATTAAAGATATTTTTGACCATCTAATGGTTTATGGGAATGCTGAATAATTGAAACAAGAAGTTTTTGACTGTGTTCAGAAGTATATTTTATTGTAACTAAACTGCGACCATAGAACTGGGGAGCCCTCTGTGTTTACAGAGTTATAAAGGTCAGCTTGTACTGTTTTCTTAAAACATCACTGCTCATAATATTATTGCTAAGAACGTATTGAAAATGGAAGCAGCCCTTCTATTAGCCTGTTTTAAACGGATTTAAAATATGGCCATGAATAAATATTTGCTTCAGACCGACAAAGCTCAAGAGCAATTTTATTAACATTTTCCAAACAGTCTATGTGCTATCAGTAATCCTAGCAATGTAAAGAACAATAGAAGTTTACTAGTGCATAGGGCTTTTTGTGTGCGTTTGCTTATGTAACTCAGAAACCATTTTGATATTTATATCTGTTTTGGCAAACGTATCTATGACATTGTCAAATCACTTTTATTTTTCGGAGGGGATAAATATTGACATAGGCTCAGACCAGAACCCCAGATCCCACAATCCCATAGGAAGAAGAACTGGTTGAATAGTATTTCCTGAAAGCAACGTTAAGCAAATTTAAGGCCAGATTCACCAGTCCTTTAAGTGTCACTCCAGTGGCACAAAGCAAAATTAAAGCTGGTAGCCAGCTACCTGAACTTCTCCCAGCATAAGGGAATTTCTGGGTGTCACTGTGCCACTCCCCTCCTCTCCTTCAGAGTGGAGGCTGTGGCTTGGGGAAAAAAGGTTATGGATGTGGAAGTTCAAAATCCCAAACCAGATCTAACTCCAGTTCTGAATTTTGCTGCTGCCTAATCCCCTTGAATTGTGTAGAGCTCAAAATCTGAATTGATATTTTGCAGTTTGGCTCCATCTGTACTAACAACAGACAAAATATTATGGTTTAGCAATAGCTGTCATGTATTCACATTAAAATTCAGGAAAAAAATCAGTTTTACATGATAGACCATAATGGCTCTTTCAGAAATGACTGAACGAATAATATGTGACTTCTGTGTTATCTGGGGTACCACATATCTGATGCCTGATGAATTGACGCATATACTAGCTAAAAACATTTTAAATTATAATAAATATTTTATTAGAAGGTTTTGCACACTATAATAGTGCTAAGAAAGGTTCAGTGTAATATAGTTAGAAGTAACAAAGGGAAATATTTTTAAATTTAAA
Source organism: Natator depressus (assembly GCF_965152275.1). NCBI lineage: Eukaryota > Metazoa > Chordata > Testudines > Cheloniidae > Natator > Natator depressus. The sequence goes on along the minus strand of NC_134235.1, from coordinate 197,835,965 downwards.
AGTTGTATTTATCTGATATGAAATAAATACCATAAATGTGTGCTACAACCTCAGACAGATAATATGGCCTTTTATAAAAATTTTCATATTCTTATCTTCATCAACCCACTGTTAATTGATGTGCTGATACTTTGCACATCACTTTCTAAGAGAGGAAGTTGAATATGAGGAGCAAAAAACTCAAAAGATTTCACAAATGCTAGTGCTTGAGTTTGATTTTTCCATATTCATACACTTCATTATTAATGAATTTGAGAAGCTTTAAAACTGGCCTGTCTTATTCTGTTAAAGATGCACACATTCTATATCAAATATATGTATTTGATTGTGAATATGCATTCAACATGGAATATGTGTGTTCAACTTGCTAATGATTTGGGTGACCACTTTTGAAGCTCCAGAACTGAATACTAACATCTGATACTTTGTGAATAATCCATGAATTGTTCTTTTTACTTATTTGTAATATTTACCAAAAACAGGGCTGGTGCTCAAAAACTGAAATTTGCTGAATTTTGTATTCAGTAAATACCATGTGACCGATTGTACTTCTTAAAGAAGGATGATTCTATGCCTTGTCATTGCCATTTGTTTTCATTATTAAAAAGAGAATGCTGTAAGGATATGAAATGTAAAAAAGGCCAAGGACATACACCTGTGGTAGCTGTCTTTTGTTTGTCTGCATGTCATCTACTTTGGCTGGCTGTCATCTAAATCATCTTTGGATATGGTCCATCACGTTATTTTACTTCAGAGGCTATCCAAAGATTTTTCCTTTTTGATTATCCTGTCATGAGTTATAAGACAGCAGAGGCTGGGATAGCCCTTATTTATGTTCCATTGTTGATGTTATGGTACCTCAAAGAGACATTTATCCAGGTCAGAGAGAAAGAAAGTGAATCCATCTCTTGTATTTTCAGAAGTTTTTAGATATTCTGGAGAAGCTGTCAACTCCTACAATGAGGTTCTGTCCAAAACAATGTTCTGTTGGTCACTACAGAAATTTACTACATGAATCTCTGATGCTTTTGGATGTATAGTTACAACTGACATCCAAAGGTAGGTTATTACTGGGCTTTACTGCTATGCAGCATTAACTGAAACAGCTAAACCTTGATCCTTAAAACTTGGCATGCAAATAGTCTTCATTGAGTAGATCTCAGCCTCACTAGATTTGAAATAAATTAGCTGGCTATTAATGAAAAAATAGCTGGACAATTAGTATTGTGGGTATTGTGCCCATGTACTGCATTTTTGGGGGTTAAATCTGAATGTTTGCTCTCACAGCGAGGTGCACTGTGCCTGAATGCATTCTATCAAAAATGTGCACTACGGGCCTGATTCACTACTGCATTACTACAGCTTTAATTCCATTATTAAACAGAAAACTACAGTAAAAGAACATTATTAAGGTTGCAAAGTCAAGCACTCAAAAGTTAGGACATGCCAGAATTAAGATTGCCTATGCAACCTTAATTTGCCCCCCAGGCATATGCATTATGAGGCAGTCCTTAATTATGTGATCACATACTATTTGTTCCAGAGAACCGCTCCCTCATTCAGTGCCCAGGATGGGCCTGGCTTAGGGGATGAATAAGAGCTGTGCAGTGAAGGAGGCTGTTGTCTGTAGGACTCTTGCTTCATTTGTTGTAGAAGTTGGAATGCGTGTAGTGAATGATTCAGGGTATTGCAGGAAGAGAAAGGACAGTGTCATGGTTAAGGTAGTTGAATGCTCCTCTAAGGAACTGGATTGTATCCCTGTCTCTGCCACTGAGAGCCTGTGCAGTACTAGGCAAGTCACTTAAATCAAACTTTTCACATGTGGTCACTAATTTTGTTGCTTATTTTCTGGGTACCTGACTTGAGATCCTGATGTCTTTGCAGAAGTCCTGAGCAGTCACAGCTGCAATGAATCATCACTCTGGCATGCTGCAATGTCTCAGCAGCTCTGATTTAGCCTTCCTACAGAGCCTGCAGTGACTCAGCTTTCAGGCATGTGGGAGCAACCTATCCCTGAGCAGAGTCTGGGTCAGATGACTCCCAGGCTCAGGTATTTTCCCAACCACAGCAGAACTGCAAATCTGTGTGTGCAAGAGCACTACCTGCCCAAGAACACTCCTGCTGCCTCACAGTGTATCAGATGCGTAACCCTCCCAGCCTGCTCCTGATCCAGTTCTTGTTCTTGCCTCAGCCCTGTCAAAGCCCTGTTCCAGTCTTGTCCTTGTCTTACACACCTTGCTGCAGCCCTGTGACTGACCCTCTCCAGTCTTGCCTCTGCCTCCTGACCTCCCTGGATCCTTGGACTCTGGCCATCTGGCTTTGCCTTTTTGGCCTGTATCTGGACTCTGGCTATAGTACTGGTTTGGTTTGTCCATGCATGCTGACTGCCTGGCTTCAACTTTTGGCCTACACCTGGACTTTGGCTACAGTACTGATTTTGGCTTTTCTGTGAACTCTGATCTCAGTTCTGATCTCAACCCAGACCTTGATTCTAGCATTACCCTCACTCCAGTTCCATCCTTACATCTGGCTTTGATCTCTGCTCCAACCACTAAGCCTGACTACCAGGCGGCAATGCCTGAGAGCTGTGCTGGAACATATAAAATGCTATATAATACTAAGTACTCAAAAAATCTGTTCCTAGATGCCTCAAATTAAGCATCCTAAATTAGTGAATACTTTTGACCTTAATTTTCCTGTGCCTCAGATCTTCATCTGTAAAATGGGGATAATACCACCATCCCACCGACAAAGGGTGCTGTGAAAATTAATGTGAAGCACTCAGACACTACAGCAGTGAGCACCATGGAAAAACCAATGAAGGAATTATTAATTCTATCTTCAAAGCAGGATTTGAACAGTCTGGTATGTAAGGCATGAGGCCATACATAGAACAATGGGGGGAAAAAACAATACTGCATAGCTGCTCATTAAATGAGCACTGAACATTTTGTGTGCTTAATGATTCAGGGGTCTTGTGAGGGAAAAATATGATCATGTAACTAAGACAATATCATAATGCATTGGCACAAGGGGGGGCTAATTATTGTTACCCAAACAACCCTTAATTCTGGCATTTCTTAACATCTGAGTGCTTGACTTTCAACCTTGATGATGTTCCTTTAATGTCGTTTTTTGTTTGTAATTTCTTAGGTTTTTAAAAAAATCAAACTGAAAAATTTTTTTATCATATGGCATCATGTTAACATCCACATGGTTCATCAAGTTAGAACATTTAAATCCATCACACAGACATCTGCTACTTGATTTAACAGAGTAACTGAAAACAATAGTAGATTGTCATCCTCTATTTGGACCACAGTATTAAAGGATGGGACAAATATTTTGCCAGTGGGTTTCATAGATATTTGCTGACAGCAGAGGAATGGTGAAGTTCTGGAATCTTGGGTACCATTCTAGGCTCTTAGGGGGAATGTGCTGTAGTGGGCACAGACCCTTCAAACCTGCCCCTGTCCCAGTCCTGTCTCCTCTGCTCCCCTAGCTCTTTGTCCCACTCCCTGTCTCCACTCCTCAGGCCTCTTATCTCATTCCTAGTTTCCTTACTCCCAGCTTCAGTGCCCATCCCCATTTCTCTTCCTGTTTCACAATCTGTCTCCTTGCCCAGCTAGTCTTAGTTTCCCTAAATCCCCAACTCTCAACCAGTCCTAGTCTCCCCCTCCACACTCCCTGTCCCAGTACCAGTCATCCCACCACCACTCTCAGTCCACTCTTCTTGACCACCTAGTCCCAGTTTCTGCTTCTTCCAGCTCCTCATCCGATCTGTCTCTTTCTCCACTCATCCCCCATTCCCATGTTCCCTGTCCCCACTGGCTCCCAGTGCCAGTTTCCCTCCCTGGTCTCCTCATCCTTCACAGGAGAAGCTCCCTGCTCTCAGTTCTAGTGGTTGAACCCAGCATGACTTGGAGCAGTTGGAAACTGCAATTGTAGGAAAAGTCCTGCTCAGCTCTCCCTGGAGCATGCTCAGTGTGGATGCAGTCTTTGGGGGAATTAAGCTGTGAAGCGCTACAAGACTGTACTGAGGATATGCACATTGAGATTTTTCAATGGTTTATAATTTGGCCAGATTTGAGCAGATTTTCAGAGATACCGCAAAAGGCATATCCCTAACATAAAGGTCGCAGCCTACCAAATTCAAAAACCTGCTCCAAAGCATGGGGGTGCTAGAGCTCAATGGAAAGGTCACCTGAATCTTTTAACGTGAGCAAAACAATGTATTTTCTCCCCTAAATTCATTCGCAGAAATGGCTGAACCATTTTGAATGAAATTGTCCAAAGAAAAAAATAGTAATAATCAGCCCAAATGGTTAAAGTGTGACAAAGTTTATATGCAACGGAAAATGGTGTCTTATAACGAGAAGTACTGAACAACCTTAGAAATAGGTGGTGCTATCAGCCCGTAAAACTGGAGTAATGCAGTGGTGAATCGAGCACTAAGCAATGTATATCAAAAGAGCCTTAGGTGCTAATTCCACTTTCAGGACCTTTTAAGAATAATCTACTATAATGTGCTTTCCCATGAAATAAAAGCTCCAGAAAACTCTAGGTTATTTACATTGCTGAGTGTCCTCTGAGTACTCCCTTTGGGGAGGAAGGAGATTGGGTGTTGGTTTCTAAGCATGCAGAATCAGGGGATCCACAGGGAACTCAGCTCTTAACCTTATAGATCCTAAAGCTTCTGAATTGAGGGCCCAGTTTTCTGTTATGCCTACTTCTCCTACACCTACCTGGCAGCATGACTCCTAGAATGGCTGTGCTGCTGTTGACTGCATTCCACTGTCCCCACCCATGGCTGCGCCGTACACTCTATGAGGGTACTCTGTGAAAATTAGATGTGCTTTGGAGCAACATTAACTCCCATGTGGCCATTTGTAAGCTATCCACCCCAGCTGGAGGAAACACTGTGGACTGTGTGATGCTTTCTGGCTCCCTCCCTCTCCATCTCCCCAAACAGGCCTCCTCCTGACCAGAGCTCTGAAGTGTGCCAGATTTAGCAGGATATTACCCTTTTCAGCTGCCTCAAGCTCCCTGTTTCTCTTCACTGCAACATAAATTAATGTTCCAGGGAAGAAAGAGAGAGCTTGCACTGCAAAATATCCTCTAGCCTAGGGGAAGGTGAGCTGAGCTGGATGTCTTGACACTAGAGTTCTGGTCTTAGTTCTAGTGAGTGCTATTTGTATTGTTGCCTTTTGTTCAAATGGTGATTAATCTCAGGGCTTTGGTTTTCTGTTATGGGAGGGAAATTGATGTCATGGAATCAAGTCTGGTGCAATTTATTTCCTTTATGTGTATAAGTCCTGCTTTTCTTAAACTAAGATAGACCCATCTGTACACAGACAACTCTAAGGCCCAGTTCAGTAACCCTAAGCAGCTGTCCTCATTATTGTCCCTCCAGACCTCCATCCATCTTTCTACCTGCCACAGACCTTTCTCTTCCAGGCTCAGCTGTCACTTTCCGATCAGAAGAGCAGAAGCAGTAGATTCATCACACTGCCTTCAGCTGAGCTATTATTGCTCAGCAGATTCATCCCAACATTTCTCTTCACTTCAAAGTCATTATTTAGCAAGGCCTCATACCTTACCCTAGAAAGCAGTCAAATATAATTCCCCACACTTTTACAAATAAATTAATTGAGCATTTGCATAAGGCAGCTGATGGCTGAGCTGGGAATAGAACCAACCCTCTGATATAGCAGGCACAAGTCTCAGGCACTCAATCACACTGCTCTTCAGAATGCATGGGCCAAATAGCTCTTTGGCTAGCCGATTTCTAATGACTAGACTACATTCCCAGAAGCAGGGAGAGAATCCAGAGCTCCTGCTCTCCAATTTTATACTGTTGCCTGGCAAATAATTGTGTAATCCATTGGTAAAATATACATTGTGTCCCTGTTTAGTAGCTGGTCCACAGAGAGGCTATTCAACTTCTTTCTTGGTAAAAGTCTGTGTGGGGGATCTGAAGCTTCAAGGTTGATACCTTGCTGAGGACTCATGCTGGGGGTCTTTATGATTGCACATGATGTAAGTTTTGTTTTTATATTTTTATATATGTGTGTGTGTGTGTGTGTGTGTGTGTGATATATATATATATATATATATATATATATATATATAACTGGTTTATGTAATCCATATAATGGGAAAAAAAACATTATTTAAAACTTCCTCTTCAGTCAGTTTTCAATGAATGTTCAAATGATTGAGTTTATAGTCAGGAATGATTTTGGAAAGTAACCTATTTTAAGACAATATTAAAGAATAATCAGGGAAAGCAATTTTGAACTACTATATTAGGTTTGGGATGAGAAAAAACTCCCTACTTAAAAGTTACATCTATTCATCTGGGAAACAGAAACAAAACAATGTGACTGATGTGTCCAATAAAGCAAACAAACAAACAAAAACAGGAGAGACTGAGTTTTTAATACTAATACTGAATGGCTCATGAGCAATCTACAGGTCAAGAACTGTGCCTGGACTTATTTGGAAATTAATTTTGACTAACCAATACATTTAAGAAAATGATAAGCTGCTTTTGGACAATTCATTCACAGAAAAAGAAGCTAAATTTGTCAAAAAATTCACTAGGAACTATTCTCCCAGTTCAGCTTTAAACAGCAGCAAAGAAAATACAAAGGTAGCTGCCAAATTATGTTAAAAAAAAATAAAAAGGCCACCAAGTGAATCAATGATATAGAAAAAGAATAGCAAGTGTAATTCAAGTAGCATGTCAGAATAAAAACAAAATAAAACTTGGAGCTGAATGGGACTGGGCTAACCTGTCTAATGCATTAGAGACAAAGAAACAACTAGTGAAGCAAAAGGTAGATTTTACCTGTATTTATATTTCATCTTCCAAGAAGTATACTGTGTCTCCATCTGCTGGTCAGCGGTATAACCCTGTTATCTGCTAGTGAGCAGGGGGAACATAAGCCAAACCAAAGGTTGCTTTTGTTATGTCCGTTATCATCTATGGACGTTGCATTTGGAAAATCTGCTTCCCCGTACAAAAAGGACGTTGAAAATACAGCATCCAAAGGGCCCCAACTAAGAGTTTACAACAGAAAAATATCCTTTTATCCTGCACTTTTAAAGTCTGATTCATCAGCATCACACTTTTGGTTTTTAACAATGAATCACTTTTATCCCATTTGAAAAAGAAAACTAAGGGCACTGAAGCATTAAAACTCACAGGGAGCTGCAACTAGCCTTAGATTTCATTAAAGCCATTAAGAAGTGAGAAGCTTGTTTGATCTAAAAATACACTTGGTAATCAACTGTACTGAAAGAATAAAGATTAACCTCTACAAGTCTCCATTTAATATGTGATTGTTTCATTAAAATAGATTATTTGCACAGATGAATGTAACATTAAGTTGGGCTGGTAGTTGTTTTACCTGTGACCCTTATTTTGTGCTGAAAAATCTTCTTCTATTTTTACATTAAACTAAATTCATTAGTGTATTTTTCAGGTCCATGGTAAAAGATCATATAGAAGTAATTGATTTAATTTATCAAAATTCAAACATTGCACAAAGATGTGAAAAGACTTTTAAAATCATTATATAAATATAATCATGCTGCCAATGTAATAAGGCTTGAAATATTGTTTTAGATTTAATAGGAAAGCAGAGGGGTTGTGCAATTCGGCTTTGGAATTAATTTTTTGTTATTTTAATCTCTGCTACAGGGCATTTGAAGTATTCATAATAAATAGCAAAAGTACTCCAAGATCATGCTTTTTTGCATTTTGTTATAAACTTTTAAATGGAGCCCATTTCTATAGAATAGTTAAATCTTTCAAGTAAAAATAGGCCCATTTGTGCATGAAGATGCACATCAAAACATATGGAAGCTCCCGTTTTTAATGTTTCTGATGTGAAAATAGCTATTTCGTAAAAATGTCACACTTAGAACCTTGCCATTGTAGGCATCTCTGTTTCACCAAACTCTCATCCTTGATAGCCTGTCTTCCTTTAGCTATTGTGGTATGGTTTTCTTCTACTTACATCTTTGATTGCTCCTTCCTTGTCTCTTGCCGTTGCCCCTTCCACATCTCCTTCTACACCCTATCATTGTAAGCCCATATCTTCTAGCATGTCTGCGATGATGACTCACATCTGTCTCACTGTCCCTGCTCTGTCTGTCCCACATTCCAACCTGCCTCTCTGATATCTCTTCATGGCTGTCTGTTGCCCTCATTCCCTTTCTCTTTATGGCCCCATCCTCTGACGGTGCTGCTACTACCTTTCTGCCAGAGATTGGATAGAACTTTCACAGGCATCCATCACTCCTATTCCCTAACAGCAACAAGCAGCAGCTTACAAATATTGTCTCATTGTTTCCTTGTGCTCCTTAGCATATCTGTATCCATCTGTTGTTTCATATCATATCCTTCGATTATGAACCCTTTGGGGCAGGGACCATCTTTGTTTCCTGTTTGCACACAACCTTGTACAATGGGGTCCTAGTCCAGGACTGAGACTCCGAGGCCCTGCAACAATGTAAATAGTCAATGAGGGTCTCTGTCGTGAGATGCAAAATACTCACTCCTCCCTCAATGGCACATGCTGCTTTTATGCTGCAGCCAGCTGCTGCTGACACAGAGCAAGAGACCAAGCAGTCTAAATTTTTAAAGACACTTTCCCTCCTGTGTGAGCTTGGTACCACTGGAGCAGGGCAGTCCAAAGATTGTATGGCCATGCATGAGACTCCTCGTGTGTCACAGTCAGAAAAGGGCTTGTAAAGAATTACTGAGACATGTTCATGGTTAAAAGAAACTTTTCAGAGGTAGAAAGAATATTACATTTAATATACCCTCTCTACATCTGAAAAGGTATTTTATGAATATGTTCCAGTAGCTCTTTTCTGACTGTTAACTTTAAAGACTTACAGCCCAATTCTACTCCTGTTATAGTGAATAGTAAGGCTTCGGTTGGGTTCATTGGGAATTAGATCAGGGCCCTAGATCAAAATACTCCTCTCCAATGGTTACTGCAGGTTTCCATTGTATAATATGGATTTGTGCCAATGATATCAATAGCATCTTATGAGCCAGATCTTCAGTTGGTATAAAGGTGTGTATCTCCACACTGAACCTACACCACTTTGCACAACAGTGCACCTGGCCCTAAAAGGATATTGCATGCAGAATATGCACTACAGATCTCTATTCTGGATAAGAAATCTGCAGTGCAGATTATAAAGGAGAATTCTACCCTTAAAATATAAATCTCTGAGTAATAGTACCCATCTCTTGGATCAAATGGTAATGCTGTGGCTTGATGTATCATAGCTAAACGTTTTATCTGCTTCCCTCCTTATCTCTTCTCGGAACATGAAGTTTCTTTACAGATATTTTTAAGATGTTATATCTAGATGATGTTGAAAATCAGATTTTTATAAAATGTATTCACTGCAATAAAATTATTATAGCAGGAATATACTAAAAATCAAAAGTTCTGAATAATTTTGAATGTAAAGCTTTGCATGATTTTTTTTTTCTAAAAAGACTTTACAGCTGCTTTGCTTTTAAACAATACAAACTATAGCAGCATTTCACAGTGCTGAGACTATGGAATATTGTGGATGCATCAAAAACATAATGACATTGATGATGCTGATTTAAATCTACAGTTTCCCTGCATTTTAACTCTGGCACAAGAGTGTGAATCTGGAAAAAATGGATTTTTTGCTTATTAAAAAAGTAGGCTACCTAAAGTAAAATTAAAATTAGCCTGACCAAACTGTAGTTTATAATTTTGTTTTTTTTTATATTAAATCTGTAATTGCAGTGCTTTATATACTTTTTAGCACTGCAGTGAAAATGCAGTTGGAATGGACGTCTCAAGACTGTTAAACTGCCTCTTATTAACATTGAAACTATATTTGCAACATATTATCTTAGGCTATTTTTTTTTTGTATAAGGGAATTGCCATTAAAGCATAGTTAATCTGAACTGAGTTAGATTATAATTGGAATCCTTATGAATGGGGATTTAAAATTATTCTGTATTGTTGTAGAGTAACAATACATTATTGGGATATTAAAAGTATTTGGCAGTAGTATCATAAGGGTACATTTCATATTATCGCTTGGTGTAAAGTTAAGTCTCCATTTGTTTTCTGCATATCACTACAATAGTTTCACTTAGTAACAGATTGTGGAAATTTTGAGGCATTTTTCAACTTTAAAAAAAATTACAGTTTAAGATATAGCTCAAAAAAGGTCTGTTCCAAAGCCCATTGATATCAATGGAAAGGCTTTCCGCCTTTGGATCAGGCCCATAGTGCACTTGTTTCAAAGTAACAGCTGTGCAGGCCTTTGTTTACAAGAGAATCAGAAGTCTTAAATGTGGCTGTTAGAATGCAGTGAAGTGCAAAAAACAAGCAAGACGGAGGCAAAATAATACATGACATTTTTAAAAATTAAAATGAATTCTGTTTTTCTCAATTTTGTAATGCATCATAAGGCTTCAGCGTTGCATTGTTCTACTCTAAACATTTTGATTTAAAACATCTGAAGGGGTCAGACTTCTTCTATGAAATTTGACAATGGTCTATGAATATCATGCTGCAAGTGAAGTGGGGTGATATCTTTACATCTCTTTGATATAGAAATTAATAAGGATGGCAGTTTCCATTCATTTTCTAACACATATATTTGAGATTGTTTCCCTCTACTCTCTCCTTACATAACACCAACAGAAAGTACCACTGGATCAGAGTAGTTTCTCTAAGTAAAGTGCCAGCGTTTTTTTCATATCACAGTGTGCTGGATAACCTTTAGATATAGTTAACACAGCAAACATTGACATAATGCAGTCAACTCAGTGCATAGTGAATAAAAATAAATATGAGAAGTCCACATTATATGATTAAAAATTTATATTCTTTTAAATGTCTAACTAGGTATGCAGGTTGACAGGCTCCAACTGTCCTCTGTAATCTTATGGATGTAAAAAATTGAAAGACATTATAACTATAGTAGGGTTGACTTCCTCTTGATGAGGGTGTAGTTATACTATTTCCTGAATTAGAAGATCTTTTAATAAATAGAAAAGTAATGTGTTTGTTTTAACACAACTTTTGTTAACATAAATTGAGTGTATTTCCCATCTCTGTCTTGCTATAAAATCTAAGTGAATGCTGCTAAGAGGCAGTGGTAAGGTTAGCTCTTCCACTTGATATTTAGGCTATTGGTACCCATATCAGTTGATAGCTATGTTAGTGATAGATCTGGGGAAGTGGGGCAGTTGCCCCACCCCACAATTGGGTTCATCAGCATATGCAGAAACTAAGCTTTAAAAAAAAGTTCCTAGACCTTATGGTTGTGAAGAGAATCTTCCAAATGTGAACTGACTACAAACCAATGCAGTACTGAGTCTGCTGCCAACAGCTGCAACAGAGGTGTGAGCTACCACATCCTTTCTCCATTCATGTTGACTCTGGTGGCTATCTCTGGAGGACAATTTAAATGTCCATGTAGGCTCATGTAAGATACATAGTTGCCTACATTGTCAAATCCCAAGAGACATGAGAAATGGAAATTTATGGGGTTTGCAGAGTCCCTGAGGCCTTGTCTACTCTAGCAATTTTAGAAGAAAATTCCCATTGCTACTATCTCTGTTTCAGCTGAACAAGAGTTAACGCAGTTGGGAAGCCTGATGTTGATAAGGTGCTAGCAGCTTCAGGCTTCTTTACTACCATGTCAACTAAACCTGCTGAAAAACTCAGTGCTGGTGCTTGTGTCTTGTCCTTTGGCTGAAGTAGTTGAGGTTCTCAGGTCTATCCGTGCGCTTCTAAGTATTCTTGAGGAGGATTATGCCAAAGACTTGGCATTTACTCTGGTCCCAATTAATCATATCAAATCTTTTCTGGTTGTAGAAATGGAGGACATATGGTAGCTTTCAGTGTCTTCTTTTTTAATGAGATGTTTAATGAGATTTTTTTAAAGATTGTTTTAACTATCAGTTTTTCATTTCCCCCCTGTCTTAGGTTGTATAAAACATATGACTAAAGCAAAGAATGTGTTAAGAATTGTATTTGTTTCAGATTACAAATACCTTGCTGTGAGTAGGTCTTGCAATGTTTTTCTTCTGAGTTTTTTTCATCTTTCTTATCACTGTCTGTGTAATTCTGAATAACTTGTCTGAAGTTAAAATACTTGAAATACAGAGTTTCTTAGCTGATCAAATCTGGACAAAAAGCATCTGAAATTCCATTGTGAATATTGCACTTGAAAAAAAGTCCGGGCTCCCTATAACTTAATAGCTGTACCAGGCTTTGTCTTAATGTTTAAAAGTCTCTGAAGGAAACTTTATTTTTACTTGAAGCTATTCTTTTCGTTTCCCTGATAAAAGTTCAATAGAGAATGTGCATGTTTTGGATCAGGCACATCTATGTATTTTTCACCTCAAATTATATACTAACAGAATCTCTTTTATTTTAAAAAAACTTTTCATACGGGGCTGGGGAGGAGGTGGGGCGGGAGAAAGCACCTAGTCCCTTTGAGGCAGGCTTTTGAAATGTAATATTACTTGACAATGGTTAAATTCAGTGCATATGCTTTTCAGGTAAGGTATATAAGTTTAATGGGCCTTAAGAGTGTACATAAAGTAGCACATGCTTAAGTGCTTTGCTGAATAGGGATGGACTTAGATATGTGCTTAAAAGCTTTGCAGTATTAGGGTCTTATTGGTCCTGCCAAAGCTAACAGCCTAACTGTATTTAGTTTTAAGAATAACTTTGTACCACAGAACTCAACAGTTAGCCATTCACATATGAACATGCAGCAGAAGCTACAAATATGGGGAATCATGCACAATATGTCAACTACAGTACAGATGATATAGTGGGTTCAAACAATAGATGGTATGCACTGGGATGGTCTACTCTCATATGTCTCTTTTCTCTTTTGAGAATGTGATGGAAAAATACAAAAATGTAGCCCCTTGTTGAAGTGAAGTCCCCTGGTTTTGTGCCATTATTATAGTTTATTCAGTTATCTCCTTTTCCTCATCCAGAAGCCTTGTGGTGCTCGTCTTTATATGCAACCCATCCTTCTATCAATATTGCCCATAGTATTTGGGTGCCTCTCAAGCATCTTGGTTACATCTATTCAACTGTTGTAAACATATTGAACAGGAACAGTCAAATTAGGCCACGTGTAGAGCTTTGGGGTTTGTTTGCTTCTCAGATGGATTTATGTGAGAGCTGTTTGGAGTATGGTGAGAAATGAAGATGCATTTTTTGGCATTGATGCAGAGGATTGAAGAGGATTGCTGGTGACTAAGACAAAGTGGTACAGATATAGAGACATTGAGGTAGAGGAGGTTGGAGTTTCAGTGGCGAAGCAGAAGATTGGTATTGTGCTGAGCAGCTTTGGTCATCAAAGAGGAGGTTGGATGTTTGGATGGTAAGACAGGAGTTTGGGGGCTTGGTCTTTCAATGTGAGAAGCAGTGTTTTAAAGGAAAGCTTGGATCCTTTTTGTGAGGATAGAAAGTGTAAGACTATTTGCTTCTGTTTGCTTAGCTACACAGGATCAATTTCGAACAGACGGTATTTTCCGTTTTTCTTAGCTAATGCGTCTGTACAGTACTTTCAGGGTTCATTTCTATAGTGTCTAACTAGAGAGGTTACATTTGAAAGAGATTAGAAAGGACTGGGTTTCGCACATAGGAAGTTAAATAATATATAATAATATGAAAATGTTTACATGGTGATTACAGAGAAGTAGCGCTTAGAATTCAAGGCAGATATTACCCACCCACAGCCCAAATGAAGAAAGGACAAATGCAAGAAGTGAGGAAAGGAGGAATTGCCAGCTACCACACTAGAGAAAAAATACATACTCACCAGCAACCACACACTACACAACAAAAACACTAACCCAGGCACCTATCCTTGCAACAAAGCCTGTTGCCAACTGTGTCCACATATCTATTCGGGGACACCATCATAGGGCCTAATCACATCAGCCACACTATCAGAGGCTCATTCACCTGTGCATCTACCAATGTGATATATGCCATCATGTGCCAGCAATGTCCCTTTGCCATGTACATTGGCCAAACTGGACAATCTCTACATAAAAGAATAAATGGACACAAATCAGACGTCAAGAATTATAACATTCAAAAACCAGTCAGAAAATACTTCAATCTCTTTGGTCACTTGATTACAGACTTAAAAGTGGCAATTCTTCAACAAAAAAACTTCAAAAACAGACTCCAATGAGAGACTGCTGAATTGGAATTAATTTGCAAACTGTATACAATTAACTTAGGCGTGAATAAAGAGTGGGAGTGGATGTGTCATTACACAAAGTAAAACTATTTCCCCTTGTTTATTTCCCCTCCTACTGTCCTTGTCAACTGCTGGAAATGGCCCACCTTGATTATCACTACAAAAGGTTCCCCCCGCCCCGCCCCCGCTCTCCTGCTGGTAATAGCTCACCTTTCCTGATCACTCTTGTTACAGTCTGTATGGTAACGCCCATTGTTTCATGTTCTCTGTGTATATAAAATCTCACCACTATATTTTCCACTGTATGCATCCGATGAAGTGAGCTGTAGCTCATGAAAGCTTATGCTCAAATAAATTTGTTAGTCTCTAAGGTGCCACAAGTACTCCTTTTCTTTTTACGGACACAGACTAACATGGCTGCTACTCTGTAACATTTCCTTTCTGGTATCTCTATATACAATAGACACTTCAGAAGAGAATTTCTTTTATACCATCTAGTTAGTAGAATCACTTTTAATTTCCATGTTATATATGCATATGTTGCTTCCCTAAGATAAGACATTAAACTCTTTTTTTCTATATTACACTCATTTTATATTGTAAACACTCCTGTCTTCTATTCTGAACTTCATGCTTGGACATACATTCTATAGATGGCTGAACCAAAACCCTAAATTTGAACACACTGGCAGTTTGGGATGACTTGAAATCCAGATACAAATTTGGCAGTTCAGAGCCATCTCTGTGTAAAGCTTCTATAAAGGCACTACAGGATGAGCAGGCTAAGGGAATATGTACTCTAGAGAGGTACTGTACATCTCAGTGTTTTGGTAACAATGTCTATATTAGAGAAGTCTTTAGATTAGGGGTTACGAACACTGATAGACATAAGTCTTTTTAAACCTCCAAACAAAGTTTGCCTACCAGCAAATCCAAATGCGTCTTTGAGGGAATGGAATGTTCACTAGCGTTCTAAACAGAGTGCTAAGTGCTGAAAACCTAATATCTTTATCAAAGAGATAGTGATCACGTAGTGGAAAAACTCAGTGGATAAAGGATTAATAGGAATAATTGTATTTATTTCAACACTTCGAGAGAGACCCTGTATCAGTTAAACAATTCAGTTTTATATTTTGTACATATCCCACTTTCTGAATTCTGGACTGAATTAACAACATATTTTAATTCATGTTTGGGCTTTATGTTCATTCCAAATCTCACACTTAAGTCTTTTCTTTAGAGTTTATCATCAGTAGTTCTGTCATCTTAACAGTACTTCGTCAAATGTCTAAATGCTCCTGTCATAAATATAAAGGGAAGGGTAAACACCTTTAAAATCCCTCCTGGCCAGAGGAAAAATCCTTTCACCTGTAAAGGGTTAAGAAGCTAGGATAACCTCGCTGGCACCTGACCAAAATGACCAATGAGGAGACAAGATACTTTCAAAGCTGGAGGGGGGGAGAAACAAAGGCTCTCTCTGTCTGTGTGATGCTTTTGCCGGGAACAGAAAAGGAATGGAATCTTAGAACTTAGCCCTGGTCTACACTAGGAGTTTAGGTCGAATTTAGCAGTGTTAAATCGATGTAAACCCATCCACATGACGAAGCCCTTTTTTTCGGCTTAAAGGGCTCTTAAAATCAATTTCCTTAATCCACCTCTGACAAGTGGATTAGCGCTTGAATCGGCCTTGCTGAGTCGAATTTGGGGTACTGTGGACGCAATTAGACAGTATTGGCCTCCAGGAGCTATCCCAGAGTGCTCTATTGTGACCGCTCTGGACAGCACTCTCAACTCAAATGCACTGGCCAGGTAGACAGGAAAAGGCCCGCAAACTTTTGAATTTCAGTTTCGTGTTTGCATGATCACCTGCAGCTTGCCATGCTGGCCAGAGCTCATCAGCAGAGGTGACCATGCAGAGCTCATCAGCAGAGGTGAACATGATGGAGTCCCAGAATTGCAAAAGAGCTCCAGCATGGACCGAACGGGAGGTACGGGATCTGATCGCTGTATGGAGAGAGGAATCCATGCTATCAGAACTCCGTTCCAGTTTTCAAAATGCCAAAACATTTGTCAAAATCTCCCAGGGCATGAAGGACAGAGGCCATAACAGGGACCCAAAGCAATGCCACGTGAAACTTAAGGAGCTGAGGCAAGCCTACCTCAGAAAGAAAACCAGAGAGGCAAATGGCCGCTACGAGTCAGAGCCCCAAACATGGCGCTTCTATGATGAGCTGCATGCCATTTTAGGGGGTTCAGCCACCACTACCCCAGCCGTGTTGTTTGACTCCTTCAATGGAGATGGAGGAAACACAGAAGCAGGTTTTGGGGATGAGGAAGATGATAATGAAGAAGTTGTAGAAGGCTCATACCAAGCAAGCAGAGAAACTGGTTTTCCCGACAGCCAGGAACTGTTTCTCACCCTGGACCTGGAGCCAGTACCCCCCAAACCCACCCAAGGCTGCCTCTGGGACCCACCAGGTGGAGAAGGGACCTCTGGTGAGTGTACCTTTTAAAATACTATACATGGTTTAAAAGCAAGCATGTTTAATGATTCATTTGCCCTGGCATTTGTGGCTCTCCTGGATGTACTCCCAAAGCCTTTGCAAAAGGTTTCTGGGGAGGGCAGCCTTATTCCACCCACCACAGAATCATAGAATCATAGAATATCAGGGTTGGAAGGGACCTCAGGAGGTCATCTAGTCCAACCCCCTGCTCAAAGCAGGATCAATCCCCTATTAAATCATCCCAGCCAGGGCTTTGTCACCATGGTAGGACACTTTACCACACCAGGCCAGTAGCACGTACTCGGGAATCATTGTAGAACAAAGCATTGCAGTGTATGTTTGCTGGCATTCAAACAACATCCGTTCTTTGTCTCTCTGTGTTATCCTCAGGAGAGTGATATCATTCATGGTCACCTGGTTGAAATAGGGTGCTTTCCTTAAGGGGACATTCAGAGGTGCCTGTTCCTGCTGGGTGTTTGCCTGTGGCTGAACAGAAATGTTCCCCGCTGTTAGCCATGGAGAGCGGGGAGGGGCTAGCCACATGGTGGGGGGAGGCAAAATGTGACCTTGGAACGAAAGCACATGTGCCATGTATGTAATGTTAACAGCAAGGTTTACCGTGAAAGAGTGTAGCCATTGTTCTAGAAAATGTGTCGTTTTAAATACCACTGTCCCTTTTTTTTCTCCACCAGCTGCATGTGTTTCAAGGATCATAGGATCTTCTCCTTCCCAGAGGCTAGTGAAGATTAGAAGGTGAAAAAAACGCACTCGTGATGAAATGTTCTCTGAACTCATGCTGTCCTCCCACACTGACAGAGCACAGGCGAATACATGGAGGCAGACAATGTCAGAGTGCAGAAAAGCACAAAATGACCGGGAGGAGGGGTGGTGGGCTGAGGAGAGTAAGTGGCAGGCTGAAGAGAGGGCTGAAGCTCAAATGTGGCGGCAGCGTGATGAGAGGAGGCAGGATTCACTGCTGAGGCTGCTGGAGGATCAAACCAATATGCTCCAGTGTATGACTGAGCTGCAGGAAAGGCAGCAGGAGCACAGACCGCCGCTACAGCCCCTGTGTAACCAACCACCCTCCTCCCCAAGTTCCATAGCCTCCTCACCCAGACGCCCAAGAACACGGTGGGGGGGCCTCCAGCCACCCAGCCACTCCACCCCAGAGGATTGCCCAAGCAACAGAAGGCTGGCATTCAATAAGTTTTAAACTTTTAAACTTTTAAAGTGCTGTGTGGCCTTGTCCTTCCCTCCTCCACCACCCTTCCTGGTGCTTCTCTCCTCCACCACCTCTCCTGGGCTACCTTGGTAGTTTTCCCCCTATTTGTGTGATGAACTAATAAAGAATGCATGAATGTGAAGCAACAATGACTTTATTGCCTCTGCAAGCAGTGATCAAAGGGAGGAGGGGAGGGTGGTTAGCTTACAGGGAAGTAGAGTGACCCAAGGGGCAGTGGGTTTCATCAAGGAGAAACAAACAGAACTTTCACACCGTAGCCTGTCCAGTCATGAAATTGGTTTTCAAAGCTTCTCTGATGCGCACCGCGCCCTCCTGTGCTCTTCTAACTGCCCTGGTGTCTGGCTGTGCGAAACCAGCAGCCAGGCGATTTGCCTAAACCTCCCACCCCGCCATAATCGTCTCCCCCTTACTCTCACAGATATTGTGGAGCACACAGCAAGCAGTAATAACAGTGGGAATATTGGTTTCGCTGAGGTCTAACTGAGTCAATAAACTGCGCCAGCGCACTTTTAAACGTCCAAATGCACATTCTACCACCATTCTGCACTTGCTCAGCCTGTAGTTGAACAGCTCCTGACTACTGTCCAGGCTGCCTGTGTATGGCTTCATGAGCCATGGCATTAAGGGGTAGGCTGGGTCCCCAAGGATAACTATAGGCATTTCAACGTCCCCAATGGTTATTTTCTGGTCTGGGAATAAAGTCCCTTCTTGCAGCTTTTGAAACAGACCAGAGTTCCTGAAGATGCGAGCGTCATGTACCTTTCCCGGCCATCCAACGTTGATGTTGGTGAAACGTCCCTTGTGATCCACCAGTGCTTGCAGCACTATTGAAAAGTACCCCTTATGGTTTATGTACTCGCCGGCTTGGTGCTCCGGTGCCAGGATAGGGATATGGGTTCCGTCTATAGCCCCACCACAGTTAGGCAATCCCATTGCAGTAAAGCCATCCACTGTGATGTGCACATTTCCCAGGGTCACTACCCTTGATATCAGCAGATCTTTGATTGCGTTGGCTACTTGCATCACAGCAGCCCCCACAGTAGATTTGCCCGCTCCAAATTGATTCCCAACTGACCGGTAGCTGTCTGGCGTTGCAAGCTTCCACAGGGCTATTGCTACTCACTTCTCAACTGTGAGGGCTGCTCTCATCTTGGTATTCTTGCGCTTCAGGGCAGGGGAAAGCATGTCACAAAGTTCCATGAAAGTGCCCTTACGCATGCGAAAGTTTCGCAACCACTGGGGATCGTCCCAGACCTGCAACACTATGCGGTCCCACCAGTTTGTGCTTGTTTCCCGAGCCCAGAATTGGTGTTCCACGGCATGAACCTGCCCCATTAGCACGATGATGCCCACATTGCCAGGGCCCGTGCTTTGAGAGAAGTCTGTGTCCATGTCCTCATCACTCTCGTCACTGCGCTGACATCACCTACTCGCCCGGTATCGCTTTGCCAGGTTCTGGTGCTGCATATACTGCTGGATAATGCGCGTGGTGTTTAATGTGCTCCTAATTGCCAAAGTGATCTGAGCAGGCTCCATGCTTGCCATGGTATGGTGTCTGCACAGAAAAAAGGCGCGGAACAATTGTCTGCCATTGCCCTGATGGAGGGAGGGGCGACTGACGACATGGCTTACAGGGTTGGCTTACAGGAAATTAAAATCAACAAAGGGGGTGGCTTTGTGAGAAATTGAATGGCACCCTCAAGGATAGAACTCAAAACCTCACGGACAGAACTCAAAACTGGGTTTAGCAGGCCGTTGATTTCATGGAGGGAAGGAAGGAGGGAGGAGAAAATGAATACAAAACAAATCTGGTCTATTTCTTGTTTTGAGCCACTTCATACACTTCTTTATACATCTTGCTGGCAGCAGACTGTGCAGTACAACTGCTAGTCGTCATCATCTCCTGGGTGCTCGGCAGAAGACGGTGCAGTATGATGACTAGCCATCATCTTCTGCTGGCTGGAGGTTAAAAGACAGCGCTCTGCCGGTAGGACTGAATTGCCATGAGACGAAACAAGGGAAATGACCCGGCTGAGTCACTCCCATGTTTTCCCAGGCGCCCGATTAAAAGAGCATCCAGGACTACGTTGATGACGGGTACCAGTCATACTGCACTGTCTGCTGCGAAAAGGCAATTAACTGCTGCTGTGTAGCAATGCAGTACCATGTCTGCCAGCACCCAGGAGACATACGGTGACAGTTAGCTGAGCGGGCTCCATGCTTGCCGTGGTATGGTGTCTGCACAGGTAACTCAAGAAAAAAGACGCAAAACAATTGTCTGCCCTTGCTTTCACGGAGGGAGGGAGGGAATGGGGGCCTGACGATATGTACCCAGAACCACCCGCAAGAAGGTTTTAGCCCCATCAGGCACTGGGATTTCTACCCAGAATTCAAATGGGTGGTGGAGACTGCGGGAACTGTGGGATAGCCACCCACAGTGCAACGTTCCGGAAGTCGACGGTTGCCTCGGTACTGTGGACACACTCCGCCGACTACATGCACTTAGAGCACTTGTGTGGGGACACACACAATCAACTGTATAAAACCGCTTTCTACAAAACCGACTTCTATAAATTCGACCTAATTTCGTAGTGTAGACATACCCTTAGTAAGTAATCTAGTTAGATATGTGTTAGATTCTGTTTTGTTTCAATGGCTGATAAAATAAGCTGTGCTGAATGGAATGTATATCCTGTTTTTGTGTCTTTTTGTAACTTAAGGTTTTGCCTAGAGGGATTCTCTAGGTTTTGAATCTGATTACCCTGTAAGGTATTTACCATCCTGATTTTACAGAGGTGATTCCTTTACTTTTTCTTCAATTAAAATTCTTCTTTTAAGAACCTGATTGCTTTTTCATTGTTCTTAAGATCCAAGGGTTTGGGTCTGTGTTCACCTATGCAAATTGGTGAGGATTTTTATCAAGCCTTCCCCAGGAAAGGGGGTATAGGGTTTGGGAGTATTTGGGGGGGAAAGACGTTTCCAAGCGGGCTCTTTCCCTATTATATACTTGTTAGACGCTTGGTGGTGACAGCAATAAAGTCCAAGGGCAAAAGGTAAAATAGTTTGTACCTTGGGGAAGTTTTAACCTAAGCTGGTAAAAATAAGCTTCAGGGGTTTTTCATGCAGGTCCCCACATCTGTACCCTAGAGTTCAGAGTGGAGAAGGAACCTTGACAGCTCCTATTATCTAAACTGAATGCCTAAAGTTTGGCATCTGAAGCTATATTTAGACCAAGATTTTTAAAAATTACAGCCCTAAAGTTAGGTTTCTAAAAGCCATATTTAAGCTTATAAGGTTAGATCCACAAAGGGGAAGGAGACTCATCATTGCAATGGCTAACTTCTAGGTGCACAGATCCTAATGGAATCCACAGCCCTGAGTTAGCTGCCTAAACAGTGGATGGGGAGAGTGTGATGCCTAAAAATGTGATCCACAAAAGCCAGCACACTGGCAAGCTTAGGTGGCTCCCTGCTCAATGGGAAGCGCTGAGGAGAGGGGTGTGGCCTAAACCACAGCCCTCAAAAGGTTTAAGCACCCAAGTCCAGTTTGTCAGAGGCGGTAAAAATAGGAGTGGAAGAGCAGGGGAGGTTTCACTACACCAGGCAAGGAAGAAGGGTAGCAGGCAGCAGGAGAAATAGAACCAGGTGAAATGTTTGGAAATTATATACCTTTCTGAATTTTTCCAATGAAAAATTAAAATTTGGCAATACTCTAACATTTTTTAAATTTATGTTGATTTCACTGAATTGTTTTGGTTGGGGGAACAAAAAACAGAGAGAAAAAATTCTGAAAGAATGGAATTGTTCTGTTTCCACATTTTTGAAACAAATTGTTCTGATTTTTTTTATTGAAAATTAGGTTTTCTTTCAGAAATTTCCTTTAATTTTATTTTTTTAAAAAATTAAAGAGGTTAATTCTTGAACCTGAAATGAAATGTTTTGGTTTAGATTGAATAAATTTTTTTTCAACAGGAGATGAATTTTGTTTAATTTTTTTTTAAGAAATGCCAGCAGACTGAAAAATTCTGTTATTTGCCCAGCTCTAGTGGGGAAGTGCCGCTTTCCCAAGCAGGGGAGAATTTAAAGCATTCCCTCTACTTTTTCAAAGGAGGGCAGATTGTGCTCCCCCTTGCTTTAATCCCCTCACTGGGCTAACTGCTTGGCAAATGCTGACTTTTTCATCATGCCCCCTTGTAATTCTACTGATTAAAAAATTCTCTTTATATGCTGGATCCCTCAAACGTAATTTATGTTTAATAGAGGCGTCCTGCTACAAAATACTTAATCAGACCAACAAGTTGTTTGCTTAAACAGATTCTTCTACAGTATTTCCCTTATCTTGCTATATTGTCTGAAAACATAGATAAATGCTACAGTACATCAGAAAGTTAGGCACCATTTTATAGAAATTTCACGAAGAAATCAAACGAAAATTTAAGTGTATTGATTGGTACACTTTGCTGAGAACAAAGATGCTAAAGACCATTTTGACCTACTGACATCTGAATTGGAAAATGGTGACTGTAACTACATAGAGAGAGGAATGTTAAACTACACACATGGGCTACAACACTACATAAATAACTGTAGGGGACTTGCAACTGTTTTTTACATTATACACTTTGTCAAGTCTGATGATTTTAAGATGATCCCTTGATACAGAAGCAGGTTGTGTTTTTATCAGTGCTGCAATCAGGCGGCTGGAACATTTGAGTGACTATATACTAATTATCCCCCTTAGTGTCCTTGGGTAACTGTTCCTGAGCTGGTGACTCCATTCCTCTCTCTCTCTCTCTCCTGTGCTCACTCTCTTTTATTTATTTATTTACTTATTTATTTATGCACCTCCTTCTTCTATCTTTTTTTTTCTTTTGAGGAGGTATTGGAGGGAAGGGAAGCATTTGTTTCCCCTTTACTGGCCCCTATTTAAGCAGGATTTTTCTGAACAGTAAGAAAAGTGGACAAAATACATGTTACTGGCATCAATAGTTACAATTAATGAGTAGAGAGGGGCAAATTTTTTCAGTCAAAACTTTTTTTTGATGAAAAATGCTCATTTTGGACTGACTGAAACATTTTGCAAATTTGTGTCACTTTGGGCAGATTATTTCAGTAAGGGTTAAAAATGACAAAAAAAAACTGGAAATGGCAAAATGATTCATTTCAGCATTTCTGTAATGAAACATTTTGATGTTTTGAGCTAGATTCACAATAGGTGCTATTCATAAGGAGTAGGAGGTGGTGTTGGTCCCTTATATGCAATAGCTTGGGGGTTAGGGCATTCATGTGAGGTGTGGGAGACCCAGCTTCAAATTTCAGCTAGCCAAAACTCACAATTCTTAGTTTGCAAAATATGTCAGCATTTTGACATTTGGTTTCATTCTGAATCATTCCTATTGGGACTGCCCAACTCCTGAGCAGGCAATTCAGTAAGCCAGCTAGTTCAGGAATCTGGCATCTCTGCTGCTGAGGCAGTCTGAAGAGTGGGGCTACCCTGGAGTTCTAGACATTTTGGGGTCCCACAGGAATTGGTTCTTGGCCATAATCTATGTAACTTTTTTATGAGTGACCTGGAAAAAAACACAAAATCATCACTGATAAAGTTTCCAGATGACACAAAAATTGGGAGAGTGACAAATAATGAAGAGGACAGAGCAATCTGGATTGCTTGGTAAACTGGGCACAAGCTAACAGTATGCAGTTTAATACGGTGAAATGTTTGATGATGGGCTCTTCAGTCTAGTCGAGAAAGATATAACATGATTCAGTGGCTGAAAGTTGAAGCTAAACAAATTCAGACTGGAAATAAGGCATAAACTTTTGACAGCGAGGGTATTTAACCATTGGAACAATTTACCCAGGGTCATGGTGGATTCTCCACCACTGTCATTTTTAAATTGAGATTGGATGTTTTTCTAAAAGATATGGTCTAGGAATTATTTTGGGGAAGTTCTGTGGCCTAAGTTATACAGGAGGTCAGGCTAGATGAGTACAGTGGTTCCTTCTGGCCTTAAAAATCCATGACTATAAGGCAATCTGTCCCAGGACCTGCAGGCTCCCAGTGAATCACACTTAGATCCATTTGTGAATCTAGCCATTCAATTCCAAATTTTCTTTGCTCTTATTAAAAAAAATCATTTAAAGATGTCCACAATCAAAGCAAACTTTTTTCCTGATATTTTGATTTGCCAGATATTCAGATTGACCTGAAATGACTTTTAAAAAATTGTTGGGAATTGACAGTAAACCAAAAAATAAGTTATTCAAACAACTCTATTAATGAGCTCTTACCAAACAGAAAACAAAACAGTTGTCATAACTGGGTTCAGTATCTTCTATGGAAAAGTCCTATGAAATTTAATAGGGGTGGATCAGCTAAAGAAATTACTCTAAAATTATAGGATTTAGTAGAGCATAGTATATTTTTCAAAGGTTTCTTGAACTCTCCTATAGAATTCTAGCGCAGGTTCATAATTTCCTGTTCAAATGTATAAGTTGATCAGAAATATGTAGACAACTTAATGGGTCTTATTCTGTACCCAGCCTCAAGGGCTATGTCTACACTGCACTGTAGACCAGGATGTGTGGGATCTGGGCTCGTGGACTCAGTGTTCCAAAGCCCGTGCGTGAGTGGGGCTTTGAGGAGAGGGATAGCTCAGTGGTTTGAGCTTTGGCCTGCTAAACCCAGGATAGTGAGTTCAATCCTTGAGGGGGCCATTTAGGGATCTGGGGCAAAAACTGGGGATTGGTCCTGCTTTGAGCAGGGGGTTGGATTAGATGACCTCCTGAGGTCCCTTCCAACTCTGATATTCTATGATTCTATGTCCACACTGCGTTGTAAATCTGGGTTTAGAATCGCTGGACCCATAATAAATAGATTATGGCCAAGAACCAATTCCTGTGGCACCCCATCTCACAGCCATGTTAACGCTTCCATACTGCACTACACAGACCTTCTGACTCACTCTGCAGCTAGAGCTGCATCCACACTGCAAAATGACAGGGTTTGGACTGAACTCACATCAGGACTCAGGCACTAACCCACTCCTGAGTGCTTCCTGACCCAAGTCAGATTGATCTGTGTGTGGACGGAAGAGGGGCTTGGGCTCTAACTTAAGTTACAGCCTGGGTTTAGTGTGCAGCACAGACACACCCTAGGAGGTGCAGAGCAAAAGGAGGGGAAAAGGTGGCTTTACATCACCTGTGCATCCTCCAGATTCTGGGGTGCTTGGACTCTGAAGGCTGCTCTAATTTATGACAGCCAGTCCTGAACCACCTAAGGTATGTGGTGCAGCCCAGAATCCCTGTAGCATCATGAGCTATGGAACCTCTCTCTCCTACCCTAACCCTGATCCTCTCCCCAGTCCACCCCTTATTTCAGGTTTTGTAAGGGGGACAGCATAGAGGCTCTTACAGTGACACTATGCCTGCATCAGGGAATTCTCATTACCAATAATAGGCACTAAAGTGGTGTGTAGGGGCCTGATCATGTCAGAGACAGGATCCATCCCAAAATTTTCTGTTGAATTCTGTAGAACTCTTCTGTAATTTCAACCAAGTAATCCTATTAGTTAAACTGCTCATCAATCTCATTAGAGTATCCACTGTACTCCTCTGAGATCCTGTTCAGACATGCTTTGCAATTCATTCAGTCAAGGGGCAGATATGTAAAGTTGGTTGGACATGGTAGGGATTTTCCATGAAAATTTTAAAACAATAAATGTTTTTTTCTGTGTTTTTTTATAAAATAATTTTTCAGACATTTTTGTGTTTTGTCTATGTGAAAGCAGAACATTTTAAAATTTAAAAAAAAAAGTCCATAAAAAAGTAAAGCTATTTTCATCACAAAAGTTTGATGGAAGATTTTCTACCATCTCTACAGATAAAAGTAATATCTCAGGATTCACTATCACATTTCCTATTCTGATCAGGTAGCTGAATGTGTAACCATTAGTTTATCTACAGACTCTGGTTATTCCTGCCATATAAAGTTCCTGACTTGAAATTAGCCTATCCACGTGCACTTTTTTGTGTGTGTGCTTTGAACTGTGTGATTGGCAGTGTGTTCAGCTAGCGCTCTCTGTCTACATTGAAGCTAAAATTTTTTTAAGATAGATAGCCTAAGCTTCCTTGCACAAAAACATGTCAATGACTTTTAAACCACGTTACTATCCCTAAAATGACTGAAAACCTGTGGTACAGAAAAGCTGTTGGGTTGGGGTACCAAAGCTGGGGATATGTCCTCCTGTATGTTTGCGGAACATTGAAATTAGAGTCCAGGCTGCAAACCTAGTGTGCGCTCAGATACTGGCAGAATAACTGTAATTAATAGTGATGGGCAAAAATGTTTCATATGCTTATATTTTTTTTGCTCCTTTGTGATGGTACTTACTGTTTGGACCAGTGGGCTACTAATTACACACTGACTTTGGTAGGCTCCTGCACACTCTCCAGTGATTCATGTGTTTGCATTGATTTTTACATAAAACCAAAATGAAGCTGCACTATTTAGCACTTGAACTTGGTCATCAATGAACTGTTTTGGACTTAATAGGTTTAATAACATTTGACAGCCCAATATTGTGTTTTTATAATTATTACTTGGATTAAATGATATCTCTCTCTGTATATATATGTATATATGTATATACATGGACTGATCATGTCATACTGCTTATACATGAGTATTAATAAATGGGTTATTTTCTGCTTGGTTATATAAACACCGAGGCACTAATTCAGCTAAAAGAAAAAGGAGTACTTGTGGCACCTTAGAGACTAACCAATTTATTTGAGCATAAGCTTTCGTGAGCTACAGCTCACTTCATCGGATGCATGTAGCTCACCAAAGCTTATGCTCAAATAAATTGGTTAGTCTCTAAGGTGCCACAAGTACTCCTTTTCTTTTTGCAAATACAGACTAACACGGC
The DNA here is from genome assembly GCF_965152275.1 of Natator depressus. NCBI lineage: Eukaryota > Metazoa > Chordata > Testudines > Cheloniidae > Natator > Natator depressus. The sequence goes on along the minus strand of NC_134235.1, from coordinate 197,809,023 downwards.
TGTTACTCTGAAACCTGTCGTAATTCAGCTAAGGTTCTTAAGTATATGCCTAACTTTATTCACAAAAATAGTTCCATGTTAAAGTTAGGCAGCTCCTTAAGTACCTTGCTGAACTGGGTGTCTAATATGCAAATAGTTATTATGCAGGATCTATCTGTGTGTTTCAACAGCATTCACCCATTGCTAGGGACAGATTCAATCTAGTGATCCCAGTTTGGTAATAAACCTAGGCTCCCAAATCCACTCACTGGGGGTGAGAAATTCTGGAAAAAAACCTACATGAGAGAAGACCCCCCTTCAAAGCAGCTTAATCCTACCTTAATCTGCCACTGTCACATTGTCTTTTGAGTATTCAGGAGATTTAATTTTCACACAGTTTCCCCTTCTGGATTATATTTTACATTGCAGCAATCTGCATCCCCCTCACCCTACCCCCAGGAAGTAGTGTTTTTGAATTTAGGCATTTTCCAGTGGACTCAAACCCTTTGGGGGTGAAAATGAAAGCATGCAAGTTTGTCTCTCAGCTAATGGAAGCTTTGAAGCAAAATGCTGAAACTCTAGTGAATCCAGGTTTAGTTTTCAGTGGTAAAAGACTATTTCTGTCTTCCCAGTAACTGGTACAGAACCTGCACTAACCCAGAACAGTAACAATTAACCACAGGCAGCAAACTGCAAGAATTACTAATGTAGACAGGTGGAATTGGGCTAATTATCATACAGGGTTACACAAGGAAAAAAAGGCCTGAGGTCTCTCTAAGAGAATTACATGTCTGTGATGGCCCCCTCCCTCTTCTGCAATTATTTCCAAGTCACACCTGCTAAGCTGTAGGGAAGCATTCCCATTGTTTGTGGGTGAGAACACAGTCAGGTAAACTGTTGTTTTAGTTGGATTTTAAAAAACAACACCCTTCACATCTTTTAAATAATATTTTACAGTGCTTATTTCTTGCATTGAAGGGACACTGTGAGGTTAAAAATCACATTTTTAAAAAACAAAAACCAATTCTTAGTTCTGTTACTGAGTGCACCATAGATGATGGAAACTTTTTTTAAAAAATTTGATTCAATTTTTTACCATTTATACTAATTGTTACCTTTAAGCTGAGCAAAATGCTTGGGTAGTGAGGCTAGACTGGTCAAATTTTAGGCAGGTTTGCTTTCTGGTATTATATCAGCATAAATATGCAGCATTTGGATTAAAATGTTTCAGGGGAGTTTTTAGATTAAGAATACTTTTTCTATTGATATTTGTTTTAAATGTAATGAAAGTCATTCTACTAATTTAGCGTTTGCAAAACTTTCGTATTTACCTTTGCATAATCTAAATTTGGGGCTTAAATGATTCCACAATATTCTTTTTACCTTATTAAAAAGGAATTTGTATGTATTGTGAGTGATAATAGGTACATCCTTTCTGTGGAAAACGTGAATACATTTGTTAAATGCTTTACTAATATTTGTGTAGCACGAGCATTTATAAGTTTGTTATGGAAAATCATGACTCGATAATTGTTATTGTGTATTCAGTGTGTTAAAAATTGTTTTATCTAATTTTGGAGTGAAATCATATTTGACCCCAATCTGGCAAACATCTGTGCACGTAAGTAACTCATGGGACTACTCACATAAAGTTACAGAAGCATAGCTCTTAGCCTGTCAATAATCAAATGTGAAAGAAAATCTGAAACGACCTCCCCCTCCCAAACATAGGAGTGGGAGACTGGGAAGGGGAGAGGGAAGAGAAGGAAATTAGACATGGAAACGTGAAATAATGTGATTCTGACTTCCACTGTATGAGCCAGCAAGCGCTTCAGATGTAAATAATTTACAATGATACCATTGGATAATAAGGGGGAGCTGATGGTGACACCTCTATTTAGTTTTTTGGAAACCGTGTTATAAAAGTTTCTTGCAACATTTTTTTTTTTTTTTAGAAACTCTTAAAACCTCTATTGTATGCAGCAGGCCTTTGAATTTCATCAAGAAGAAAGACCTTGGGCTACAGAAATGGCCTTTGTCCTTATGTACACAGGAGCGGGGGTGTATAACCTAAAGTTGTGAATTTATACTGATATATTTATACCAGATAAACTCCCAGGCAGACATTATTCTGGTATAAGAGTTTTTTTATTCATGTAGGCATATGTGGATTGGGAAAGGGTTAAACTAAACTGAAAAAAACTACTTTTATACTGAAATAAGAGAGTTTACATGTAGGTTTATACCAGTATCACTTTACCTATGTAACCCCAGTAATATCACTGCAGGTAAAACTTTTCCATGTAGACCAGACCTTTATCCCATGAAATTCCATTCAGGTTTATTGGAGTTTATGGACTGTTAAAATTAATTATTTCCCTTTTCTCACTTCTGTTGCACCTGAAAGATGTGTCAGCCTGCAAAAATAACAACTCAGTGTGAATGTTCTAAAGAGCAGAGCCCATGCTGCCGTAGCAACAGTGGCAGCCCAGACTACACTGGGAATGCCTGAGAGCAGCTGTGGGATTCAAATCACCACTCCTATTCCCTCTTTTGCAACTGGAAGTGGCACAAAAATTCCTTTTCTCCTTGTGAACCCATCTGCAGTACCTTCTGGGAAAGTGATGTGGAGGGGAGTATAGAGTGTTCAGTTTTTGCTCAGTCTCTATTCCCAACAAACTCCCACTGGTGTGGGCTAGATCCTTTCATTCTAGCTTGCACTATAATGTATGATCTAGGTATCCACTGTGAGGGTATGTCTAGACTGGAGCTGAAGGGTGTAATTTCCTGCTTGAGTAAACATACCTGCATTATCTTTGATTTGGCTAATGTGCTAACCATAGAAGTGTAGTCATGGTGGAGTAAGGGGCTAGCTGCCCCAAGTACAATCCTATCTGAGACCCTAGGTATATATTTGGGCAGCTAGGCCCTCCACCGTTCGCATCGTCATGGCTACACTTCTGTTTTTAGTGTGATCAGAGCTAACACAGTGTGGCTATTCGAGCTGGAAAGTATATCTTCCAGTTCTAGTGTAGACACAAAGTAATAGAATCATAGAAATGTAGGGCTGGAAGGGATCTCAAGATGTCATTTAGTTCATCTCCCACCCTGAAGCAGAACCAAGTATACCTAGATTATCCCTGACAAGTGGTTTTCTAACATATTTAAAAACCTCCAGTAATGGGGATTCCATAACCTGCCTTGGAAGCCTATTCCAGAACTTAACTATCCTTATAGTTTTTCCTAATATCTAACCTAAATCTGCCTTGCTACAGATTAAGCCCATTACTTCTTGTCTTCCCTTCAGTGGACATGGAGAACAATTGATCACCATCCTTTTTATAATAGCCCTTAACGTATTTCAAGACTAAACATGCCCAGTTTTTTTGAACCTCATAAGTCAGGTTTTCTAAACCTTTTATCAATTTTGTTGCTGTTCCCTGGACTCTCTCCAATTTGTCCATCTTTCTTGAAGTGTGTGGCTTCCAGAACTGGGCACAGTACTCCAACAGAGGCCTCGCCTGTGCCAAGGAGAGCAGTACAATTACCTCCCATGTCTTTCATATGACACTCCCATTGTTAAACCCCAGAATGATAGTAACCTTTTCTCTAACTGCATCACATTGTTGGCTTATATTCAATTTATGATCTGCTATAACCTCCTGATCCTTTTACCCAGTGAGAGAGTAAAAGACAGGATGGTAAGATGAAGAACATTGAAGTTTGACAGGTTTCAGAGTAGCAGCCATGTTAGTCTGTATCCACAAAAAGAACAGGAGTACTTGTGGCACCTTAGAGACTAACAAATTTATTTGAGCATAAGCTTTCATGGGCTACAGCCCACTTCACTGGATGAAGTTGGTTGTAGCCCACAGAAGCTTATGCTCAAATAAATTTGTTAGTCTCTAAGGTGCCACAAGTACTCCTGTTCTTTTTATTGAACTTTGAGTAGCTCTTGAAGAAAAATATAGAGATTAAACCTGTGTTATTTTTAGTAAAATAGCAAGAACTACTTTCATTGTAATACAATTATGATTTAGTTGGGGTTGGTCTTGCTTTGAGCAGGGGGCTGGATTAGATGATCTCCTGAGGTCTCTTCCAACCCTAATCTTGTATGATTCTATGATTCTATATACATCATAGCATTTTATTTTAGAGTGACATTATATATACTGTACTATTCATACAGTGTCAAGATAACCTAAATATAAACCTTTGTGTTAATTGAATCCCTAGTGACAGCAGATTTTAGAATCAATCTTATTTTTTATGTGATCTAATTATCTCTGTTGTATTGACTGGTATTTAAAAGTTGGATTGATTCTACCATTAAGCTGCTATTGGAAAGGACTTCAGACAAACAGTTAGTTCAAATTAAAAAGCATGTCTAGAGTACAATATAGCTAGATCTTCTAAACTTATGAATTCCTAGGCCTTGATTCTGCAATCAGCTCTTTGTAGGTAAACGCCCGTGCCCGGAGTCTTGATTAAATCAATGGGGTTCCATATGGTACAAGTGTACTGTACAGACAACATTGCAGGATTCAGATGAAACCTGGAACTAGGGCTGGCTGGATTTGTTTTTAAATTAATGAAAAAATTTTCCTGCCAGAGAATGAGATTTCACTGAAAATGAAATTTTTGACAGGAAATTTGTAAACAGAATGAAGTTTCCAATTAAGTTTAAAATTTTAATTTTTGAGGGTTTTTTTGTTGTTGGAAATGTGGATTTTCCCCCCTTTCTCCCCTTTGCCACTGAATACAGTTGAACATAGGGATTTTTTTTTCATTTTTTTCAGTCTTGCCCTTTTTTCCATTCTCACTTTTCATAACTTGCTCAATTTTTGAAAAGGAAAAAATGAAACTCAGTAATTTTGCCTCTACAACTTTTCCAAAGATGAGTCTGTTTTGAAAAGTTAAAGTGTAACAATAAGCAGGGGGAAATGAAGGGGGCAAATAAACTACAAAACTTTGGATACTATTAACTTTATTGCCTCCAGTGCCCAAAAAAGGGGAGAGGGATTAAAATTCAAGATTTAAAGGACTGACATCTTGAAAATTTTCAAAAAGTAGACATTTTTTAAAAAGATTGACAAAAAATGTTGAAAACCACATTGCTCTATTTCAAGCTCTGTGAAATGGCAATTGCTTCAAAAAAATTTGTTTTCTTTTTTCCTGCCTCTCCCCCCTGCATTTTCGGACCAGCCCTACCTGGAGCTCTGTTTGTTTCTCTGAAACCAAATGAAAATCTGGGTTCAGAAGACCTGCAAAAAGTTGTACCTCTCATTTTAGAGCTAAGCCTTTGTTCCCCCTACTGAGCTACTACCCAGCTCGCTGTGGCACAGCATTCCCTAACATGGCACCAGGATCAGTACTTTCTGCAGTACAACTAGTATCGACGAGGATCCCGCAAGGGTCAGCAGTGACTACAAAAGGAGGGCACCCTGGCTGAGCCCCCACCCGGCTCTGTGTCTTTCTTTAATGAGTTCGGTATGTTTTAACTTTATTGAATAGAGAGGCTTTGTAAAGAGACAGTACTGCTGTTTATCCTGTTTAGCCATTTAGCCTCAATAACCTTTTATGCTCAGCAAATTATGGGCATTAATACATGCTTTTGACTGTTGGATTGTTTCGAATTTTCAATAGAGGTTCAGGTCAGTTCTTACTTTATCTCTCCCATCTTTAATCCTAACTGGCCACATCACAGGGTTTTTCCATAGGGATATCAGGGACAAGCCCTCCTCCACCAGGCAATTGGCAGACTCTGTAGCAGCTTCTCTGTATTAGCTCTGGCTATTGTAGCCCTTCTTTATAAGGGGGAAACATCCTGGTGTGTCCATGTAGCTGAGAGCCACAGGGGATGCCAACTCTTTGTGCCTATCCAAATCCTGCCCAACACCCTCTTCCCTTCCTCTTCCATCAAAGAAAACCATATTTTCTGCTTGAATCTGCGTCTTTTGTCTACTTTTGCAATTCTGTACATTGGCCTTATTCTTTACCTGCAGTCTACCAAGGTGTTTGAACTCCTACCTCCTCTTGCGTCAGCTTTCACACAAAAATTCTTTCCATCTATTCCTTTCAAAGATTGGAGTTTTCATGTCAGAGATGTTGGAACTTGTCAGAATAACCCATAGCTGTATTGCTTCTTTGTGTGATTAGAGTCTACTTGATATATGCCATTTGAAATATATGTCTCTAGACTTATGGAAAAATTAATAAAACAGAAATTAAAACTGACAGCTCTGAAATGATATGCTACCCTTAGCATATGGACTACCTCACATGAACATTTTACAGAGTTTGTATCGGGATTATAGACAGTTATCCAATTGGGAATAACTTCTAGATATATTCCTAAATCTCACCTGACAAGTTTTGGATGCTGTACGATCCCTATAGTATTATAGCATCATACCAGTGATGCAATAATTTTTGTTAAGATGGTACTTTCAGTCTCAGCTCTGATTTTGCCTGCTGACTGCTTTTGTATTGAAATTCATTTCCTATGCTTTTTCTCAGCACAGAAAGTAGTTTTTTTTATTTTTAAGATTTTGTTATCCACCAAGAAGTGTGTGTTGAAAATCCAGTTAACTTCAAGATGGTTATCTGAATATGGGGAAAATAATTCAGCTTTTTATACTCTGATAATTTAAATACAGTTATGATTTAAAAGTTCAAACTTGGCATCTCCATTAAAATTGGTTAAGAGATAAAGATGTGAAAATAACATTGATTTATCCGACACTGTATGCTAATTTACTACCAATGTAATTGCACAACAAGAGCCCTGTCTGAGTGCAGGATTGAGCCCAAGCTGGGATATCTATGTAAACGAGGGACAGATCTCTAAGGTTACAAACTTCTCTACTCCCTGAAAAGATATCCTGCCCTGAATACTCTTCATCTTTTAAGAAATCTATCCAAGGGATTCAGGTATTGCTTGAAGGCTCTCTGCTAGGTCCTATGGCTACAGAAGTGATTAACGGGGCTTGTCAGCACACACAAATTGTACCAGTTCAACTGAAATCAGTTTTAAAAATATTTTAGTTCAACTGGTACAAACCCCTGTCTTATAGTGGTTTAAACATGGCATGTATCATTTTATAATTGCTTTGTAATTAAGGCCTTGTCTTCACATAAATATGCACTGGTTTAATTAAATCAGTTTAGTTAAACCGTTGTAAACCCCTTGTGTGGATGTTTAAACTTATTTCAGTTTAAAAGGGGCTTATTTCAGTTTAACTGAAATCTGTTCCTACACACAAAGTTACACCTGTTTTACTCTACCATATCTACTATAAACTGTGACTGATGCAAGTTACGTCAGTGTACAGCCACCAAAGATTGTAAATAGCTCAGGCGTGCGCATACTTGGCTACTTGCGTCACTGCTGTGCGAACTCACCAGGAGTGCTTGTGTCGATGTCAACTGCATTGCACCCCGAATAGGTATCCCAGTGTGCTATGTGCTGCTATTAAGTGCAATGCCTTCTGGGAAATTTTCACAATATGTTGTAGAATAGAAATGACTTACCCAGACATCTCTGGAAGTGAGGGGTTAAGTTCCCAGAATGCAACTTTCTCCATCCCATAATGCCATCCTTATCCCATAATTTTCACACCTTTTAAAAATAATCCCACAAACCCACATGGCACTTTTCGGTGTTTGCCATCTGTGACAGAAGCATGGAGTCTGCAGGACTCTGCATTATTCTCATGAACATGGTAAATACAGGACACATGATTCTCCTGTATTTGCTGATCCATAGGAAGTACCACAACAATGGGGGTCTTACAGATTTCATTGAGGACAGTTTGCACAGTGAAAAATAATCCAAGGTTGTTGGTGGCATTCACAGAGCAGCTGCAGACAGAGGAGCACCACTTCCGAGCCCAAGAAATGAACACTGATTGGTGAGACTGTATCGTAATGCAGGTTTGGGGCGACAAGCAATGGCTGCAGAACTTTCATGCGGGAAAAGCCATATTCCTGGGTCTGTGTGGCAAGCTCACCACAGCCTGCCTGCCTGCCTGTGAAGGGGCACCAGAGTGAGAGCTGCATGATGGTAGAGAAGCGAGTGGGGATCACACTTTGGAAGCTTGAGACACAGGATTGCTACTGGTCAGTGGGAAATCATTTTGGAGTTGGGAAATCCACAGTGGTGGCTGTGGTCATGCAAATGTGTAAGGCCATTAATTGTCTCCTGCTACTTTTGTATGGTTGTGGATTGCTGGAGATGCTTCATCGATATCATTGTGGGCTGGTCAGGGAAGATGCATGATGTTCACGTCTTTAAGAACACAGGACTGTTCAGAAAGTTGCAAATGGAGACTTTTTCTCCTGACCTATGGATTACCATTGGCAATACTGAAATGCTAATAGTGTTTCTGGGGGACCCAGCCCACCCTTGCTTCCCTGGCTCGTGAATCCGTATGCTGGCCAACTCCACAGTACTAAGGAAATATTCATCCACTGGCTCAGCAAGTACAGAATGACAGTTGAATGTGGTTTTGGTAGACTGAAGGGACGCTGTCAGTGTTTATTCATTGGATTGGATCTCGGTGAGAAAAATATCTCAATGGTTATAGCTGCCTGCTGTGTCCTGTATATTTGTGAGGCAAAGCTGCCATCAGGGTGGAAGGCAAAGGTTTAGCAGCTGTCTGCTGATTTTGAACAGTGAGACGCAAGGGCTACTGTAACAATCCAACATGGAGCCATGCGGTTGAAGGAGGCTTCGAAAGAGCACTTTAATGTCAGCACAGGAGTGTTCTGAGGTGGAGTGTTCTCTGGGCCTGGAGCTTTGAGTGCTGCTAAGAACTGTGTAGTGCTTGCTGTACATTCATAAATAGGACTGGGTATTTTCCTGAAGCTATGAATTCTGTGGTGCTTGGTGTGCATTTAAAAGAAGTTGTTGCTCTGATTGCCACTATGTACTCCGTAGCATTTGTTGTGAACTAATAAAGATTATCCAAAAATAGAACTTCACTGAGTGGGGGGGGGGGGAACAATGCAGAAAACCAATGTGCAAAAAACACCAGGGGCAATGTTATACACATTTTTGACATAACTTAATGGAGTGATAATTTAAAATTAGAAAGGAAGTAAACGTGTCCATTTGAGTATACAAATGTGGTCCATTGTGGCTACCCACATGCTGACCATGGTTCTCACAGGTTCTCAGTGTATGTGAAGCTGCGGTTTCCCTTGTTGCCCCTGGCATGGAATGGTACAGGTTCTGATGAGCCCCATGATGCCACATGGTATGGTGGGCAGTGTAGGGAGCGGCAACTGTGGAGTTCTCCAAGGACTGCAAAGTGTGGAGAGTCTGCGATTTTTGTACCTGCAGGTCAACCACGGTCTGCAGCATTTGAATTTGCTGCCTGAGAAGACCCATTATGTCCTGGTGCATTTCCTCTTCTTGTCTTGCTGGGTCTTCTGGGCCTTTTTCCTGTTCTTTCTGTCTTTCTCCATACCATCAGTCATATTGGCCCTCCAAGACCTTTGTTCACAGTCTGATGCAGCACTGATCTCACAAAACATACCCTTCCTAGGTGTCATCTTTTTCCTCCTCATCAGGGTCAGGCATTATGCAGGTGTATAGGGGGCACCTGTCAAGGTCATCTTACCAGAAGTTGCTGATTAAAAACTGTATCGTTGAATTTACAGGCACAATAGAAAGAGGAAGATTCATTTAAAAGTCCCTTCCCTTAGTCCCATAAACACTTCAATAAGAAATTCTTACTGACATGTTGGCTTTGGAGTGCCTCAATACAGCAGCACTCTCCAGCCCCAGTCATGGTGAAAATAGCCCCCCAGGAAGAAGGGGGGGAAGCATTTTCTGTTGCATGAAGCTATCAAATTTTGGTCCCTATTTCATGGGTATGAATACAGAACAATGGCATTGAAATGGGCACTATTTTCCACAGGCAGTGATGATTTTAGCTGATATCTCACTCCTGAGGATCACAAAAGCACAGAACACAGTTGCTACTGGTATCCCAAAGCCACCTGAGCCCATATACTGCTGCCTATTTGCTGCAATGGTGCCAGCCAAACTCATTGCAGAGTGGGGTGTGAAAGTGTCCTACCACAGAGGAAGAAATAAGGCAGCCATCCCTAGAAATTTTTTGGGAGAGGATTGTAGAGTATCTCCATGAAAATTTCATTGAGATCTCTCAGGAGAATAAAAGGGACATCCCTAAATACATAAACAAAGTGCTCCTCCTCCCACACCCCTCTGCCTAACCCAACAGGAGAACGAAAAGCAGATTCCAACTCTGCCTCAGTTTGTTGTACCTCTACCTCTTTTTGTATAAGGAAAACTATAAGCTGATACCTGTGTATCTCGGGGATGGGCCAGACACTGCATTTAAACTTAAGCATTGTAAAGAAAAATGCATGCTTATCTGAGATCGCTTCCCCTTCATCAGGTTCATCTGCACTCATATGACAGGGCTGGCTACACTGCAGTGAAGTGTCATACAGGTCCTGGCTCATGGCCTGGCTGGAGTCATTGTCCTTTTCCTCCTCACCATTCATGGCAGAGGTCTCTGTCTTGGGCTTCTCTGAGGTACCGACAGTGGTCTGCAGGGTGCTGGTGGAGTCTCCATCAAGTATGGCATGCAGTTCCTTGTAGGAACAGCAGGTCTGTGATGTTGCACCAGATCTATTGTTGCATTCCCTGGCCTTGTGGAATTCCTGGTAAAGTGCCTTTGCTTTCACATGGCAGTGCAGATGACCCCTGTCATACCCCTTTGCCCGCATCCCCCTTGCAATCTGCTCATAGATGTCTGTGTGTCTCTGGCTCATCTGTAGTGGTGCTTGCATAGTCTCTTCTCCGCACGCACCCAGGAGATCCAATACTTCCTGTCTATTCCAAACAGGAGCGCATCTAGTGAGTGGAGTTGGGATGGTTAGCTGGGCAGTTGCATACAACAAGGGTGAGCTGCTAGGTGTGCTTGCAGGTTTAGGCAGTCAGAGAAAGGCATTTCTAGGGGGACTGAAAGGAGGTGGTGGGGTGGCTTCCGGTCCCTGTGACCACTGTGCAGTGAAGTTTAAAATTGTGACCAGAGCAGTCACTATTGCAGGGAATTGCAGCATCATGGGACAGCTGCTGAGGTTAGGGCTAACATAGGTGATATAGTGTATACACTCTCTCACTGCCTCAACCTCAGTAGGTCAACCATGGATCTAGGCCAGTCCAGGAGGTGTTTTTACTGTGTCACTGTAACAGGATCGTTATGTTGGACAGAGACAAATTTGAGTGTAGATACATGTGCACAGTAGTGAGTTGAGTTAATTGGTGAGGGCAGTGGCTGACAAACAAGCTCTTTTCTGTAAGAGGATGTTTCATTGGCACTTGAAAGTTCATTCATTGGTTGCTTCAATTTGTTTTGCAAAAATACCATAGGTATCTGGGAGTAATGACTCTGACATCCAAGGACATGATTTTAGCTAGAGCTGGATAAATAATTCATAATTGTTCACTTAAATTATTCAAGTAGTTCTTGGTCTCCAGCTTGCTGGAGAGCAGTTGTGAAGATTCAAAATATGAAAGCTGAGCTATTTTGACTGGACACATAGGTGGTATGGTGTGGTATCTGTTCATTGGCTGGATGTGCAGAACTCAGACTCACACTTCAGATGCAAGTACAAAACCAAAACTCAGGTTTTGTGAACATGCTAGATTAACATTAAAATTCATTGTTTTGGCAAACCGGCCTCCCAATAAATTCATTACTAGAATATTCATATGAAGTGATGACAAAAAAGGGTGTGGACACAAAGTGGATTTGTTTAATATTTGAACTGATGTAAAAAATGTTTGGAGTATTTGGCCAGCTCCACTTCTGACAAATGACTTTGTTGTGTGGTCTGGGGAAGGAGTTTGGACAACCACAGCAGTGAATGTGCCCTGGGAGCAGCAGCCCTCACAGGCCTGTTTGGGAACTTGAATGCAGAATTGTTTTGCTGGGATTTTGGGTAGTTATATTTGTGAATTATAAGCTGTGCTTTGATTTTTGCCATTGAATGCCCCTGTTCAAAAGTGTACATGCTTATGATTGTTAAAGTATACTAGAAATACAGAATTCTGTCTTTGTGTCTGCTTGTTGATTGCCACCCTTTGAAAGCAATCAGGTATCCTTTCTGACTTCTTGGAAACCAAAACAATATTAAATAATACACAAAAGTAACATAAAATCAATTGAAATACTATATACTTGTATTTAGATTTATAAAGTTACACCTGTCCTTCCCTCTAGATGTAATAGCTATATGGTTAGTAAGACAAAACATATTGTAGAATTCCAGTTGCTGTGGATACCATAATTTTGTCTTCCCTAATTCTGGTGTGTTTGAAATCCCAGTCCTAATGCTGCACTAAAGGCCAAATATACCATCCACCATACAGCTCAAGTAATGGGCTAGTTGTTGAGGAGAAGGGAAAACAACCCCGTACCAATCACATGGAATAGGTGTGGTGCTGTTCCCTGGAGGGTGTTTGAGCTCAATGGCTGAAATAGCCATGTGGGGGAAGGATCCACCTAGCAATGGATTCTTCAGCACTATCCCCATTCTCACCTTCCTGCTGTGAGCTACTGCGCAAGGATGCCCAATGAAGCTGGGTTCCCTGCTGCGCAGGGCATATGTATCCCATAAAAAGGTCTCTGACCATGGAATACTGTGGAGTTCATCTCATCCTTTATAAAACATATGCTGCCTGTACTGTTGTTGTGCCTGCTTTTTCATATATGTGTCTCAGGGCAATACTGAGTTGTGCCACATAAAGGGTTAAGGGAATCATGATGCACAAAAACAGCAATGCCAGCACAATCCCCCAAAGAATAAACAAAAGTCTTAACTGTTGCAAACAATAAATTGTCCATACCTTGTAGAAGCAATGGATAATTAAAAGTTATAATGCCTATAGTTAGTACCCTCTTTAAAAGAATTTACACAGTATATGAAATTAAATTCTGTTCACAGTTCTCTTAATTTGTCCTTAATTAAACAATACTCCATAAATGGTGCATTCAGTGACCAAATGTTCAGAGGCAGCAAAATTGTGGGTCCCAAGCCATTAGGAATGAAATAAAGTCGGTCCCCTGAGAGCCTGCTAGAATCTGGTCTATGTAAGTGACAACTGATGGTTTAGGAAAGATAATTAACTTTGCAATTACAAACCCCAGCTTTCACCAATGCTATTTCTTCCAGTATCATCTTGTAAATGTTCTAGTATTTTTATAAAATGAGATGAAATGTTCATGGGGGGAGGAAGGGAGAAATGCTGAGTTCATAGGGGATTAATTCTTCATGGATAAATGTACTGGGAATATTATTTTAAAAATATTTCATAAATATTTGATGTGCAGTGGTTTTGTAGATTATAAAAGAATGAAATATTCAATTTTTTGTTTACTGCCAAGATTTTATTTTGTACCGTGTAAGATAAAAGGGAGAATATTGGAGTACATGTTGTATCAAAGAAACGTGATTTTTTTCTTTTTTGCAACAAAGGCATGGAAGTTAAACGAGGTTTGTTCTGTAGCTCTGCAGACTGAGGTTCTCCATCTCTAGTAGAAAGTGCAGCATAGGGGACATCAGTGTTTGCTCCCCAATTCCACACTGTTAACGTGCCTTAATACTCATCTAGAAGATCCACCTCTGAGGGTATGGCTACACTTGAAGTTCTGGGTGTGATTCCCAGCTCACGTAGATGTACTCGTGCTAGCTGAACTAGTGCGCTGGAAATAGTAGTGTAGCTGTGGTAACAGGTGCAGTGGCAATGGCAGCATGTACTAGCCACCGTAAATACATGCCCGTGGGATTCAGTCGGGTTTATACTCGGGGCTGCTAGCATGGCAGCATGGTGCCATAGCTACCACAACTACACTGCTATTTTTAGTATGCTAGCTCAAATGAGAGCTAGTATGAGTGTGTCTGTCTGAGCTGGGAATCACACCCCTAGCTTGTAGTGCAGAGATACTCTATGGGGGATCGGTAGGGCAATTTTATACGCCCATCCAGCCCTAGCTATCTATGCCAAAACGCTCTACAAGGTTGCTAATTAGTTCCTTTTCATAGTCGCCTTCATATTAGTGAATTATAAATATTGCAACATGCTCTTGTTTACATTCACAGATACCAATGTCTAGATACACTCTAATTAAATAACTGTGAAGGAACCTTAGCTTAGTGTGTATGATGATACATTTAGGGCTTGCCTACGCAGCCCTGCAGTTCAGACCATTGGGTGTGTAAATGGCAGCACGCACCAAAGTGCTGCTTTGTAACTGACCCATGTGGACGCCGCTGGTGTGCACTAGAAGGCGTCTAGTTTGCGTTAATGTGGTCCTGTTAGAAGAGGACTACATTAACGCAAAGTAGGTACCTTTTAGTTCATGCCAGTAGCACCCACATGAGGCAGTCACAGTGCAGCACTTTGGTCTGCACTATGGTGCAGTGTAGACATAAACTTCCTTACAGTATGTTACTCAGCCTCTAGATGTCTTTGTGTACTCTCTGATAATTGGAGCAGGTAAAGGCTGAATTCAAGCTGCATGGAAGCCTGTTTGTGAATCTGTAGTTATAACTGTTTTCTCTAATAAATGCCTCCTGTGATTTCATATATGGTGAATCTGAATTCATTTCCCAGCTCCGAGAATTTGGAGAGCAGATTCTGTTTCTGGTTTTGCCCTAACTTGATGGGCCACTTTATGCTTAACTGAGCTCAGTTTCCTCATCTGAAAATGTGGATAATAAAGTTTATATAGCTTTGTAATGTTTTTTTGAGATCTACAGATAGAAAGTGCTGTATACTTTTTATGAACTGCGGGATGCATGTATAAGAATGAATTTTGTTGCTGGTGTAAAAACAGGTCACATGACCACTCCCTGAATGATGCAAAAGTAAGATTCCTTTTGTAGCACTGATCTAAAATAGCAGTAGAATGGTGTCACAAGAACTAATTTGCATGTGACCTCAATCTATATGCCCATTGTTACTTCAGTCTCATAACTACCATCTTTTGCATTTTGTTCCTTTAAAAAAAGCAAAGCAAAACTAAATCTTTGTCAAGCAGAAAAAAAAAAAAAAAGAAAAAATAGAGAAACAAATGAGCAGCAAACAAAATATTTATACTTACGCATTTATATGGCCTTCCAGCTAAATCACTGACTCCAGTTCTGGAATTAGTTCTTGGCTCTGCCATGGACTTTCTGTGAAACCAGATAACCTATCTGCCTCAATTCCCCATCTGTAGAATGGTGATAGTAATACTGCCTTTCACCCATGTTTTGTCTGTCTTTTAAATGTAAATTTTTTGGGAGCATGGAATGTCTCTTATCAGTCATATGTACAGAAACTAGCACAATGAGCCCTGATCTCAGCTGAAGTTTTTGGATGATCCTGTAGTACAAATAATAAATAAAAACATCTGTATATTGTTATTATGGTAGGAATGAATTATTTTTAAAATAGGTATTTTTCATTGATGAAGTTAACTTTTTGTGGGTTGGGCTATGTATCTGAGATTACAGTGGTCACCACGGTAAAACTTCACATTTGCCATTTGTATGTAGTTAGCATTACCATAGTAGTCCCTTACACATAGCATAGGGAATGCTGTGGTAAGAGTTCAATATTTAGTTACAGTACTTTGCAAGAGTCTGTTTTAAAGAACATAATGACTGTCACTGCATACCAGCATGTAAATTTGTAAATGGTCAGGAGGAGGGATGTTACTCCAGATAACTTATATATTCTGTTTTCCTAACTGATGTCCCTTCATGAACATACTTTTTAAAATATTCAGCTGCTTTATATGCCATTTTTTTCTAACTTTACTGCTTGTAAAGCAATACTCACATATGCTGCATCACAGATAATGGTCCCATCATATGAAGGGGCTTAGAGTTTTAATGTAATATATGAAATTCACATGGAAGGAAGTGTTGCCTCAAATGGGCAAGTATTGAGTTTGTGGGTACTTGCGTGGACCTGTGGTTATTGTGGTGATATTCATGTATAGTATGTGCCAGCCCTCTCTGATTTGACATAGTTCCCCAGAGTACCAGTTCTAGTGGGGATTTTAAAACTCCACCAAATCAGCATCACAGATGCTGTGCTATTCTCAGTATATCATCTTCCAATTTTGATTTGTCTGGGGAAAACACACTGGTGGGGAAAAGACAAGGATATCAAAATACATGAGTCAGCAAGGATCCCCTTGTTTGAAGGTATCTGATGTCTATATTTCTGCTTTAGTTCCTCATAAGTTGTATATAATTACTACCAATTGATATGAATGATTTCATATTTAAGAGCTACTTGCAGGATAAAGTGTATGGGCCAAATTCATCCTTGGTATAAATTTAAACTAATTAGAGTTATACCAAGGGTAAATATGGCTCGGTGAATCTGGGCTCTTGTACATAGTAAGAGGAAAATCAATGGTAATGTATAAGGAAACCACTTGTGCTCTTGGCTGTCTTTCTGCAAACACTTTCTAATGGGTTACAGTAGATGGTTTTATTTTTATTATAAATCTTTTTTCAGACTAATGCTCCACCTGGCTTTTTAAAAAACAAAATTAAAGAGATGGATTCATGCTTTAAAAAACATCAAGCAATTTGGAAAGGAGGAAAGGAGGCAACATGGTGTTAACCAACATGGTTAACCAACTTGCTGGAGTTTGTTATTGTGGGAACTCGTCTTCCTGGCACCCAATACTGAATTTCTTCAGGGAGGAAGACTTCCATCAATACCAGCTGTCTCCACCCTTCACTAGGATGTGCAATATTAGATGCCACTCATTGAGAGTGGAATACAGTTACATTCATTAATATGTCTAAAATAGAAAATCTTGTTGTCAATACACACTTATTAGTACTAAGCTGCAAATTAACTGTATTCTTATTAATTAGGTGGCAGACTAGAAAACAGCTCTGCTTCTGTTACACCAGATGGAAGGACACTGGGAGTGATGACCTATGTTGGGCCTTTCCGAGTGGATTTCTTTGGTGAATCTATGTGGTGGCATAGATCCTGCTCCAATTTTCCATTTAAAATAATCATTCTCAAACTTACACAAGTGAGCACTCAATTTAAATTCTTTTAAAAATGTGGTAGTTTTGTTTTGTTTTTTACGGTCAGCTATGCATCACACTCTTAAAACCCCAGAGGGACTGGGGCACACAGATGTAAGCTGAACAGATCTCTCTAGGAAGAGGTAAGCTAGACTGCTTTTTTTGCTATATTATCCAAAAGTACTCTGCCACATAGTTCATTCAGGTGAAAGGTGTTGGATTACAAACTTTAAATTGCCATTTACTGATGTTGCCTTTGTCAGCTGCTGAGAACTATAAGAATTCTAAGATGGGTAGGGTATTCTTTTGTTCTTCATTTGGTGTTGCTCAGCCTATGTGAAAAGTCCCTTCTTCTCCAGGAGCTCTGGCCTCTTAGGGTATGTCTACACCACAATTAAACACCCAGGGCTGGCCTTGTCAGGTGACTCGGGCTTGCAGGGTTTGGGCTATAACTGCTGAATCTTGCAAGTGGAGAGGGTCCCAAAGCCCAGGCTCCAGTCTGAGTCTGAACATCTACACCACAATTAAACAGCTCCATAGCCCAATTCAGCTGACATGGGCCATCTGATGTCAGTGTGGACATACCCTTATTGTTTTAATGCGTCTGTACACTCTTAAGAGTCATATTCAGCTGTGCTTATTCCACCTTATGCTCTGCAATATAGATATCAACATTTGCATAGCTAGACTGTGGCCTCAGTTCAGCAAGATACTTAAGTCTGTACATTGCTTTAAGCACATGAGCACTCCCATTGAAATAAATGAGATTACTAATCTGCTAAAGGTTCACATGAATTTAAGGACCTTTCTGAATCATGGTCTATGTAATGACATGTGTGGCACCATTGCATTGAGAAACACTCCCACTTCTTTTTTTAAGGTTATCCATGATTGCCTCAGCTCTGTCAGGCTATAGAAATAATTATTTGTTTATTAGTAATTCATCTCCAGGGAATAAACTGTTGAGAAAAATATTCTATGATAGTGAGTTGGGGAACATATTTACAGATGTGCTGTATACCAGAAGAGGTCATACATAACTGAACTGATGTAGTTTCTTGCACCTGCTTTAGTCAGAAGAGAACGCTGTTATGATATTGTAAATGATTTTTTCCCATAAGTGTTCTGTTTTATGTAAGCAAACAATGGAGGTTGGTGCCCAAAATAAATGGTGGCACTAAAATGCCAGGAAACCCATCATCTCATAGCCTCTGCAAAGTGAAAAACTAGTGAAATAAGGAAGCCTTAACAGGCCATTGTGTTAGTTACTGTACGTACATATAATACGAGTTAGTACCTGACCCAAAATGCTTGCGGTCTAAGTAAAAAGTTACAATTCTCGCAGTCTACTGATCCAAAATAATTGGCAGAATAAATTTGAGAATAATTTCATATAACTAATAAGCTTAAGAATTTTTTGACTAGAAACTAAAAGTAATATTTGTTCAATAAATTGTTGAATAAATTAATCCTAGTAGATTATTCACTTAGCTTTAAGTAAAGGCAACTTTTCAATGGAAAGTGGTAATGGTACTCAATAGTTTGTGGATCTGAAATCATGTATAAAGGACATGCAGTAGCTACACTATGATACAAGTACTTATAGGGGAGCGGAACTCTGAAAAAGTGACTAAAAATGCATTGTGTGCATTACATGTTTACTGTTGATTAATAATTCCCATATCCTCAGTCAGCAAGCGAAAAGATGATTTTCTAACTGCCAGTACAGCATACTTCCCTGGTGTTGAGATAGTCAAGATTATGATCTAGGAAAGCAATTTGATTTAGGACAGCACTTAGTACTTACGCACGCTTTCCTAGTTGAGTGCCCTGATTTGGGGCCCAAACTGGGTTCTTACCTCTTTGTGCCTCACCAGTAATAAAAGTTCTGAAGACTAAATTAGGCTCTTAGGACCAGATTTTTAAAGGTGTTTAGGCTTTGTGGCACACAGCGTTGCAAAGTCTAACTGATTTAGGAGCCTAAATCTAAATTTTCAAATGACAGCCAATGAGATTTAGGCTCCTGATTACCTAAAATACATTTAAAAATCTGGGCCTTACTGTCATTTAGGCTAACCTACTGTCTTCCAGTTTTCCAGTGTTCTTGATGATAGGAGAGTTGCCCAGGTGTGACTGGTTGAAACTCTGTAAACAATTTTGCTGATAATGCACAAAACTGAATCAAATTTTGTTTGATCTCTTAGCAGTTTTATCTCTGTGTTGTTAACGTGACTAAAAAGCAGTAAAAAATTTTTTTTATTTCAATTGCAAAAGTAAGCAAATCTGATTCTGAATACAGAAAGGAAGCAGATGAGAAGTAAGAAGTCATTTTTTCATAGTCCCGTTTCAAAGAAGAACTGCACTTTAAGCATTTTTACAGACATGACTAAATAAGTGCCTGCCTAAGGCCAGCCATATCAACTTTGAAATCATCTAAAAGCTGGGGAGAGAAAGATTGGATACTAGTCATTGGTCACTTTCAGAATAATGTAAAAGGGCATGACTCCCATGAGATCCATTTTTCAGATCCCTACATAATAGGTCATTTTTTCAAGCTAACCCTTCTATCGGGCAGAAACACTGAAAGTACAAGGGCCGTCATCTATCATGTCTGCCCATGAAGTTCAAAGAAGGATAAAATAAATTTCGCTCTCACTTTCTCTTTGTTAAAGCTCCCCCCCCTTTTATTCTTTTACTTCTCTTTAAAACATCATGGAAAATACACGTGATGAATGGTTAAAGGTCAGTGAATATTGATCTTTTTAGTGCTCTCTGTATATGTGTTTTGTATGTCTGTCTTTTTGTCGAGTTTCCTTATGAAAAAAATATACTCCTGAACCACTGAAAATCTAGTGCTGTTTTTTACCCACCTCTGAATGATTTTCCAATATTTTTTAAATACTCATCAGTAAAAGATTTCTATGAGGGTCTTAAGTCCTTCACAGTGTATTGAAGGACCACTTTACCAGGATCCAAGAAAATGCATTAATAAATTCTGCGGCGTGAAGTAGGTTCAAAATAATATGTACACTGTAGATAATGGAAACATGTTGACATTCTTAAGGTTATAAAAACACTTGAAGTTATCATAATCATAACATTGAGCAAGATTGAAGATTATGAAGTACAATGTCCCTGAAAATCCTAGAGCAGCATCTTTCCCATTTTACTAATTGCTGAGACACTTGAGATCTCAGTGTGATTTTTTTCTCTCAGCACAAATGAACAAGTGGAGGCCACAGCACCTCTTTAAAAAGGCAGATGTGCTAAATAATTAATTTATAAAGAATCTCAGGGTGGGTACTAGAACCAGGATACTGTGACTTTCCAGATGAATTCTCGGGTAGTTCAACTAAAGAAGAAACTTTGTTAGTGCGAACAAACACTTGGATACATCTCCTGTTTCTTCTTTGAGTACATGTCAGTGTGGATCCCACTATAGGAGTGCATGTGCCTTGTGTATGAGATCACATTTATTTTGAATAGCAGTGTGTTTGGGATTGTGCATGCAACCTGTGCTGCCTCGTGCTCTGGCATGGGGGCCATAAAGGGCCGGGTAGCAACAACCCTTCCTCAGTTCCCTCATATCACTCATGGCAGTGAGATGGAACCCAGTGAGTGTCCAACCCCCTACTTTCTTAGAAGCCCTAAGCTGGTTCATTTTCAACCCTTCAGATCACCCTCCCTCATGCCTACAAAGAGGAAATACCTCTCCCTACTGGCTTTGCCCACACTGGAACTGGACATGGGCCCACAAAAGTGGAAAATGCTAGAGGGACAATAACAATGATTTCCATATCCACTCAAGGAATCCTCCTCATTGGTGGACAAGACAGTGACAGGACCTTCCATGCCAGCGATCAATGTCTTCAGAGCCTTTCCAGGACTTCCTGTGGAGAATTGTGACGATCCTAGACATTGAGACTATGTTGATACAGGAAAAGTATCACAAGGTCTTTGACATTATGAGTGTGACAACACTGGCTAGGATTGCCGTCCCCATTAATGAGGGGAGCCTGAAAGAGCTAAAGATCTATGGCAGACCCCAGTCATCCTACTTCCCATCTCCAAGACCATGGAGAAATGGATCAGGTGCCCCCAAAAGGCTGTGAGCACTTCTATACCCAGCCACACCCTTCTTCATCTCCGTAGTTCAAGGAAAATAAAAATCCTCTAAAGGCACTCTGATGGCCAAGGACCCTAAGAAGTTAGATCTGTTTGGGCACAAGGCCTATTCATAAGGTGCTTCCAGTGATTAACTACTAGACATTGTCTGCCATATGTAATTACCCCATGGAAGAGAGGTCATCCTTTTCTTTCAAAAATCCTGCAGGAATGTAGGTCTGAAATGAAAGAGCATCAATGAGGGGCTATGAGAACATTGCTGCAGATGGCCATGGACATCTCTAATACAGTGGCTAGGTCAATGGCTACAGCCATCACAGTGAGGCAGGCGTTGTGGCTCCGGGCATCATGCACAAAGCACAGGCTACAAATGAGGACCTGTGCTTTTGAGGGAATAGAGCTCTTCAGCTAGAGGACAGATGAAGCGCTGCACTCTTTCAATGACTCAAAGTCTACACTGTGGACCCTGGGAATTTACACACCGGCTCCATAGAGAAAGTCCTACAAGTATCAAGCCCAGCAAAGGCCTTTTTAGTCCTGGAGCTGAGATCCTGAATTTCAGCAAAGGAAGAAAGCTAGGTGCTCCAGGGGCACCCATGTCCTTATCTTACTAACCCAGCCTACTCCTAGAGGCAGCAGATTTGACAGGTGTGTTGGGAGCCACACTGGAGTGGATCTGAAGCCGACCACTACCTTTGAGAATCACCTTGCCCCATTCCGCCAGGCCTGGGCGCGGTCATAGCCAACAGGTGGGCATTAGACCTCATTGTCAAGGTCTACCACATACAGCTCGATCCACTAACCCCACTCTTTCTCGTTCTTCTTCATAAGAGCCTGTTACAATCAGAAATAGCATCATTACATTGTCTAGGAGCCATAGAAAAGGTACTGCAGGATAAGGGGGAAGAGGCTACTCAAGATATTTTCTTATCTTAAAGAAAAGTGTTATTTGTCCTATCCTAGACCTAACGATATCTGAGACAAATTCATACTCCACTCAGATTCAGGATGGTAATGTTTGCTTCCATCGTTCCATTCCTTCAGGTTCAGGATTGGTTTGTGGCTTGCAACTTACAGGATGCATACTTCCATGTAGCTATCCATCCGATGCAGAGGAAGTGCCTAAGAGTCACAGTGGGGCCCAATTATCACCAGTATAAGGTACTGCCATTTGGACTTTCCACATCACTGAGAGCCTTCCCAAAATGTCTAGTAATAATAGCACACTTCAGAAGGAAAGGCATTCATGTCTACCCTTACCTGGACAATTGGCTGATCAAAGGCAGATCCCAGCAGAAGGCGGGCAACCTTAAAATTCATCCTCCCCCTGTTCTTTCAGCTAGGCCTCCTAGTAAACTACAAAACATAGTCTCTCCTACCATTACAGATTGACTCCCGCTGACCTTCCCCAAAACAGGTTTCTGTTGATGCAGTTGCTTGTATGTGGGATAGAATTAAACCTGACACCAGTGGTGCAGCTGTGTATGGGGTTGCTTGGCTATGTCCATGTGCACATACATGATGCAGCTTGTCAGGCTTCATATGCTACCGCTCCAATTCTGGCTCAGGTCAGTCTATTCCCTGAAAAAACACGATATGAACAAGAAAGTTGTGGTTTTACCTCAGAAGAAACGCAGAAATGTGCATGGAGGCGTACCATTCTCTCCCCCCTCCCTGACAAAGACATTAGTCATGGGACAGAGAGAGGTTGGAAAGCCCATCTGGACCATCTATGAATGTAAAGGATTTGGTACCCAGAAGACATGGGGTCCACATCAGTGTCTTAGAGCGCAGAGCTATAAGACTAGCCTACATGGCCTTCCTACCTGTTCTTCACAATCCCACGAGCATATCCTGATGGCCAACACCTCTGTGATACACTACATAAACAAGCAGAAAGGTGCACAATCATCTCCCTTCTGCCTGGAACAGTGGTGAGCTGGAGCCGGTTCGCACTGGTTTGCTGGAACCGGTTGTTTAATTTAGAAGCCACGGGACAACCGGTTCTAAAAGGGCTTCTATATTTAACAACTGGCCAAAAGTGGCACCTTAGGTGCCGACTCCGTGGGTGCTCCGGGGCTGGAGCACCCACGGGGAAAATTTGGTGGGTGCAGAGTACCCACCAGCAGCTCCCCACCCCGCCCCGCGCCCGGCCTTAGCTCACCTCCACTCCGCCTCCTCCCCTGAACGCGCCACCCCACTCTGCTTCTCCGCCCCTGGCTTCCTGCGAATCAGCTGTTCGCGCGGGAAGCCTGGGAGGGAAGCGAGCGGCAGCTTCGCGCTCAGGCCCAGGGAGGTGGAGGCGGAGTGGAGGTGAGCTGGGTTGGGGGGGTGCGAGGAGGGCCGCCCGCACCGCAGCAGGTAACCCCGGGGGCACAGGGGAACCGCTCCCCGCCCCAGCTCGCCTCCCCCTCCACCTCCCTTTTGGCCGGTTGTTAAATTTAGAAGCCCTTTTAGAACCAGTACAGTACACTCCTCTTAATAGCAACCCTTTGGTTGCCAGAAAAAAGTTGCTAATCAGAGGAAGGCAGGTTTGTAGAGCTAAAGCCAGGGAAGAAAGTGCTGGAATGTGCTTTCCCTGGCTATAGCCTTGCAAGCCTGCCTGTGGACAGGGCAGCAGCAGGGATGGGGCTTTTTACAGGGACCACAGGTGCTGGAGGCCCACGGACATGCACGGTACCTCTCCGTGCTCTCTCTGGGGGTTGGAGCTTAGCACATCCCAGAGCAGCTCAAGGAGAAGTATTGTGCCCTGCTGGCAGACTCCCCTCTCGGCCTGCAGCCCCTCCCTCCTGTGCCATGCCTGTGCACAGGCAGGCTTGTGGGGCTGCAGCCCCAGAAGGAACTGCTGGGATCAGCTGAGCACTGGCTGCAGGCAGGTTCCTTCCCTGGCCGTAGCCCCGCAAACCTGCCTATGGCCAGGGCTCAACAGGTGCACCATCCAGTGCGTCCTTCCCTGGCTGCAGCCTCTAAACCTGCTTACAGCCGGGGCCTTTCTTTGAAAACTACTGTTAGGAAGTGGCATGCTGTTGCCAGCATTTGAGTGGCATTAACAGTAAAGTGAACGGACTGGGATTCGTTCCCAGCACAATGTTGCTGTTAACGGGAAGGTGTTACTGTCCAGATTGCTGTTAAGTGGCTCTACTGTATCCTGCTAAGTCAAACTAAATTCTGTTTGCCTTTGTTTCTTACACAGGTGGTATCATTCTTCTGCAAGATGAATAGCGAAAAAGTTAATCTCAGGATTGAGGACAGTCTCCTAAAAGGGCCACTTAATAGACTGTTGTACTTTTAAAATGGCATTATCTTTGTTTTGTTTGCTTAAACTTATTAACACTAAATTTAATAATAAACTCTCTGGGACCCTTAGAGTTGCTATCCTATAAAAATGCAAATGATTTTTACAAACAATAAGCCTTTCAAAACTTTTGTATGGTACGGTAGCTAAGTATCACAGCATCACCCTCGTTTTCCAGATGAATAACCTCAGAGAGGGTAGATAACTCTCGTGAGGCCACACAGCAAATCAGTTGCATAGTAGGGCCCATAGTGCCGAGTGCTCTCTTCTAACAACTAGACTAAGCACCCTCTGTGTTTAATGTTAAAGTATTAACTTCTTCCCTGTCACACCATTCTCAAACTTGCAGGCATAATGAGATACACTCGTAACAGTCATGTCTACTGTAACATTGTCTGCTAGACCTGTTTTTGCTAGTCTTCTCTCCAACACTCATTGCAGTGCTTATTACTAAATCTGACACTAGGGATATAGGGCAACCAGCTTCCAGGTTCACTAGTTTGCATTAGTGGGGGGGAGCAGGGCTACTGGGTGGCAGCAAGTATGCAAACTCTTATTTCACATTAGTTCCCCCAGGTAGGAAATTCTTCCAAAGGAGATCATTGAATTTACCTGTTTCATATTTCAACCACCATTGTACAATGCCCAGTTGCACATAAAGCATCTGGTGTAAGCAAAACTAATTTGGATCTTCTTTTGTAAAATGTTAGCGGGATTAAAGGATCAGGTAGCCGGTTTCCTTACAAGAATCACTAGAGGGAACCATACTGAGGAAGAGATAAAATAATTAGGACAGCAGAAAACAGGCAGCATGCATCTCAACTGCAACTGTTCCTGTATAAACTCACCCTATAAAATTATATTAGTTTGCTTATCAAGCAAGCTTCTTTCCAAATTTAATAGCTACCTATATTACACTGACTGTATTAACACCTGTGACTTTTATATTGTAGACAATTTCCAGATCTTCTGAGCTATAGTTCTTAGCACATTGCCAAAAAGATTAAACTACTAAGGCTAGCCCAGTGGATGAAGATATTTTAAAATAAGTGATATGTTATTTTTAATTATATACATATATATATATATATCATGCTTCATCAGATGCAGTATTTTACACATTTGTTGTGAATTTAGTAATACATACATAATTATAATACAATTTGCCAAATTTTGGATCCCATGACTAGAGTTCCTAAGTGCGACAGTGATATAAATAATAAAATACAATAATACATAAAATAGTTAAAATATTTTTCAATTTATTTAAAATATAGTGAGGCAGATATTCACTATAGAAGGTGTGCTCTAGTGAAGAGGCAGTGTCAGGGAGGGAATATGGACAGGATGTTCTGCACTCTGCTCTCCAGCAGTCAGCATGGGGGACATTTACATGTAGCTGTAAATTACAGTAGTCCCAAGGCTGCCCTAACTTGAATCAGAGGCTGGACTTTTCCCTAGGAATGTAGGCATCTACCTTTTCCCAGGCCCCATTTTGTCCTACATGAAGACCATCTGTCCCAGCTGGGCTCAAGGGCAGTGTTATACCATAAATATGCAAAAATGTGAAAACTGGCCTCTTCAATGCTATTGCATGTGTGTGTATAATATATTTAAACTATCCCACCTTTAAATAAAAAATAAAGTTGGACATATTTTTACAAGGGAAAATATTAAGTATCTTCCATTTAGGGTTTGCTACCACTTCCCCTTTAGTAAAAATGATATAATGCATGCACAGCACCCACCCGTATACCTAAATGAACCACCTTTTAAAAAATTATCAATTTGGACTCAGGAAAAAAAGAATACGGATACCTGAGCATTTCTCCTTTGCTATACTTATGTACATTACTCTGTATTACATAAAATGTTTCAGATATTGAAGAAAGGTTGTTTGGATATCTAAGCAACAGGCAAGTTTTTAGTCATGGGCACCATGTAGAAATCAGTCAACCGGTAATGGCTAGGTAGCTGGTTACAAATTGTCCATAATAGTATTAAGGCTAGTCAACATTTTTCATAACAAAGTCATTTTCATCTAAAAATTGGCCTTTTCTTGAAATGAAAATTTTCATGAACACTGAATTATAGATAATTTGGGGTTTTTTGCATTTGTGCTGCTTTATGTGTTCAAATATTTTCAAATCAAAAACCTTATAGAAAGGTGGCAGTGTTGGGGGTGGGGGTTGGTAAATGAATTTTTTTTTTGATAGCTAACATTTTTGATGTTTTAGATTTCAAAAATGGAGGGAAAAATCACCAAAACAAAACCAGTTTTTGTTTTTTTGAAAATTTTCAACATTTCCAGTGAAAAGCAATTGTGATTTTTTTTTTTTTTTTTATAAGACTACTTTTGCATTTTTCAACCAGCTCTAATTATTATTTGTTACACAGGAGCATACACACACACACACAAAATGCTGTATAGAGTGATCCCATTCCCTTGAGCTTTAGATTGTACATTATTCATAGCAGGGAGGGAATTTTTCTGTGTTTTGGAACATGGCTTACACTTTTTGGGTGCTACCTCATAATTTGCAGAATGAATCAAATAATTATGTAGGGAAAATATATTCTGCTACATGGGAAGGCCTAGTCCTTGGTCCCCTACAGTTAGAGCTAGCTCTATGTCAACCATAAAGATGTTACTCCTCACTACCTACTAGTCAACACAATTAGCAGTAATGGAGTGGTTTTTTGGGGCCTTTTTTGGTTTTGGCCTGTGATATTTTGGTATCTTGCACTGCTTGGTAGATCTGCAACAACTAGTCTCTAACGTCGCTGTTCTCTTGTAAATACATTTTTTTCTCCCTACTCGCTAACCCGGTGGGATTTGTTGTAACTAATTCTGGAAAAAGAGCATGCAAACAGTATGGAATGTTCCATCCATCACACCATATTTGCAGCTGTCCAAGGAATACTCAACCTTTGCTTATTATATGATAAGGTACAATATTTTGCTTATATCACTGCAATATTATAATTAAAGTTTTGTATCATCATTTCTATTATAACCCTTTATTTTCAGTAGTTTAGTGCTTAGTTATTAAAATTCACTCCAGGCTGCAAGACAACATAGTAAACATTTTTAATATAGTTTCTGTTTTTCTGAATGTGAAACTAAATTATTACTAGCAGAAACAAATGCTAACAAGATATTAAAATGGACAGTTAATCTTCCTGCCTGGTGTTCAGAGCTCCCTATGGGCTCACTCTGCACTACTGCACTGAACTTACATCCAGCTACAATCCTGACTGCTCACTTTCTCCTCTCCCCTCTTCCATCTTCAGTGAGGGAGAGACCCAACCTCTTATTTGTGCTGCTCCCTGTATTTGGAATTCTCCCACCTCCTCTCTTTGAGTGACAGAGTCACTTGCAGAGTCAGTTTTTAAACCTCCCTTTAAACTTCATGTTCAAATGAGCTTGTTGTGATTTCATGTTTGAAGTTATAATATCTAAGTATTCTCCAGAATTGAGAGGAAATGCCTAAAAAACTGTGAGAGAGGCCCTTCTGCTGTATTTCTAGCCTGACCAGAAATGAGTAGTAAAAATCTAGCAAGGAAGCCTGTGGTTTTGGGATTTGCAGCTTGTAATATTCCAATACTTTTATCTAATAGAACTGACATATCTCTGGTCCCCATATGCTAAATCTTCAGCTTAGCTATTATGATAAAAGCACTATGCTTTTTGTATGAGGAAGGTACTTACTTACCTTTCCGTTGATTTTTGCTCATGCTTGCTTCCTAACATTTGCCTATATAGAAAGTACATAAGAGCTAAAGTTGTGCAAATCTTTATTCGTTCCTAAATTTAAAAAGTCATTTAACAGGAGTCAGAACATGCTTTGAGGCTGAGCCCCTTAAGGCATAGGAAATACAAGAGAAATGTGGTGTAACTCTGAAATGTTGCAATAACCTATATTTACCACAAGGTGGCACAAAATTGTGTCTAATGAACTAATGAACCCTTGTGAGTTTGGGATCCAGAGCTTCAGACTGGGGCTCAGCCTTATTTGTTTTCTGTATAGCAACTTCCTAATATCTGTGTGTTTGCTCAGCAAAATCAGTTAGCTCCTATACGCAGTCTACACACACTGCAAAAATAACGGAGTGCAGTTTGGGAGGTTATTGTTGTGGTGAAGATATGGAAAAAATAACTTTTCCCTGTATCTCTGTGAGAAGGTTCAGAAGCAGATCCCCTTGGGAGACCACTAGCAGCTAACAGTTAAAAGTCTGGATCCAGTGTCCTGGCTGAGTTGTGCTTGGTACAGGGCTGGGAGCGGAGGCAAAGGTGGCTGTTTTTGTGCTTCCCCAACAATGAGAGCAATAAGGACTGAAAGACACAATTTAAAAGCCAAAGTCAGCTCAAGACAATCTGCCACCCTAGGCAAAGCTCGAGAATGCCATCCCCCTCCAAACGCCTAGAACAGAAGTTCTCAATTTGGCAGGGGGGAGGGTTGGCATTGCCTTAGCCTTCTGATGGCTCACACCGGCATTCACACAGGTTTGACGTGGCCAGCCCTCCATCATGGTAAAGGGGGAGGGAGACGGATGGCTGGGCCAAATTTAAGAGGGTGATATTGCGACCTGGCATACAGCCAGGCAAATCTGCTGCTCTAGGAAGCTGCCTAGTTTGCCGATAGTTAGAGCAGCCTTGAGGCCATTTCAGCTGTCCATTCCCCCTGCACTGGGTGCTTAGGGTGGTTGGTGTAGAGATAGTATAGCCCTACACTACCTAGTGATTGTCTCCAGGTTGAGGGAATGATCAGTGTAATAATGAATCCAACTTCATGGGCTCTTTGCATTGCTAGAGCAAAGGTGCCAAGAATCTGGTCCAATGTCTTCTGCTTGACAAGAAAAGTTATTCAAATGGTTTTCCTCTTATCATGCAAAACAGCTGTAGATGGGTGAAAGGACACACCTGCCCCCGAGTTTTGGCCCCCTCCAGCTCTAGTATGCTTTTGACTGACACCTGGCTGGGCTAGTTATAATATACTTTTGAGTGATAAGTGAACTCATGTTTGATTAAGGAGTTTGTGTGTTTGCAGTGGAGTTGAGAGATCGGGAGAAGTGAGAAGCAGCAGTCAGAGCAAAAGTTTGCTTGGGACTGGAATATGGAACTATATTTTGCTGGAGTCCTGAAATGAAGCTACCCATGTCAGTTTTGCTACTTTTGCTGTTAATCCATTCAACTTTTTCTCTTAGTACCTAGGACACACTGAAAAATGGATCGCAAGCCCTATTCTTCAAAAATTATCATTAGATAGAGAGCTTTCTTGATTTATATATTTATTTGTACGTGTCCAACATTTAATAGTGAAGTTGATAAATAGAAAAAAAATTGCAAAGGCAAGCAGGTAAAATGGTCATTCAGGACGTACCAACAAATATAGTCCTACATTTTCATAAATGAATTGCAAATCTTAAATGATCAACATAATCACAAAATCTGCTAAAATGAGCCATAAATAATTAAATGAAAAATTGTGTACATTGGGTTGCAATGGCATTCACACTCCACAGCTTTTTGTAAACTTTTAAACAGATTACAGAACTGTTTTTCATACTAAAAAAAAAGGAAAAGAGTAACCATATGCAGATGAGTAGTGCTTCACAGGGGACAGTGACAAAGCATCAAGTATAAGCATAACATTTTAATATAGTGTTAAAAAATCTTTTTAGAGTAAAAAAGGTGTTTTTCTGTATACCTTTCTATGTATATTAGGTAATCTTCTCTCTTTATCCCGTAAATGCACCCCCATTTCTGGGTGCTGTGTGGTGCAGAATAACGGGTTACAAAATGTTCTTCTGCAAGGACAGAAACCTTTGTGATCTCAGCAAATAAACTGTGGACTAACAGAAAGTACATCATGAGCTACAGGGAAGACAAAGCAGTAACTCTCAAACATTCATGAAATGTCCTTTCGGCAAGATGTACTAAGGGCAAAAGTGTGAGGCAACAACTGTCACAGAAGTTTGCAGTTTTCTTACAGGCCTAGTTTTAAAGAGAAAGAATAATATTTTTTGATGGTGAGTGTACTTAACCCATAGTTGCTTATACCTCTGGCTGTCCACCAAACAAATGGGCCAGTCTACCTCCATTCCCATTGCCAAATCCTTCCTCTACCACTTGGCAAACATCTCAGCCCCCAACAATAAGTTCCCTAACAGCAAATACCAAAGCCATTCTTAGCACCATCACCAGGCATATGCCCTACCCAATTTGACATTTGACACTTTATATACTTACACACATGTGCTCCATTCAACCAGCATGTTACCTCTGTTTTTCCAGACATGCATTCCTATTAACTCTTCCAATTCAACTTCCTTTCCCTGTCCAAAAGGGATTGGCCAACTTGGTCAGATACAATAAGGAAGACGAGGAAGAATGGCAATTGGTTAGGATGCTCACCTGGGTCTCAAAAGAGCTGAGTTCAGTGCCCTGCTTCACCACAGACTTCCTGTGTGACTGCAGGCAAGTCACTTATTCTCTCTGTGCCTCAGTTCCGCATCTGTAAAATGGGGGATAATAGCACCTTTGTCCTTCACAGGCTTGTTTTAAGGATAGATACGTTAAAGATTGTGAGGTGCTTAGATACTACTACTACTACTATGTAGCTGGGTCTAAATAAGTACCTGAGAGAGAGAATAAAAACTCTCCTGTAAATAGTATTCTTAGAGGCTCTTTTGCAGTATTTCCATCTTGAGTAGAAATGGAAAATACTGGAAATCTAGCAAGAAAACTTGTGCTCAGTACTACCAGTGTAATTTTGCAGACTTAAGAGGTTTGAGTAGTTCCACTTAGGTCTGAATAAGTACACAAGTGGCAATTTGTTTTAGTTCATTTAGTTGAGGTTTGCAATCCTTCCACTACCCCTTCATGTTACCACTGAAACTTTCCCTTGACTTCCAGATGCACCTCTGCCATAGGACAGAATTTCTTGTCCCCCTGTGCACATTTGATTTTTGACCCCTGCACCAGGAAGTATCCAGTGGGGTTACAATAACTGCCGCCTGATTAGTGAACAGGAGGAAGTGGTCTTCACTAGACTCCTTTGGTGCTTCTTCCCTATCGTTACCGAGACAGTAGTTACTTTCTTTTCTCTTCCCTACCTGGGGGTCTTGGCCCAACCACAAAACTGGGTTTCCATCTATGGACAGTCTCTCTCTTTTTATATGTCCTCCACATCCACATTGCAAATATACTGTGGCCTGAGCCCCTGACAGAGTTCCTCAGGGTTCTTCCCTCTTCTTCTTGGTGCCCTGCAAACCCCTTCATAAATTTAACTGTGACATCCAGATGAACTGGCTGGTGCTGCCTCACCCATACTTGGATATTCTCAGGGAGACTTTGAAGAAAGTGTTCCAGAATCACAGAGCCCATAATCATCCCCACAGTTCACGGATCTGGCCTTACCCAGTGAGAGGTCCAATCTGTTGATTTCTGTGCAAATGCATGGGGCCATATTCCTGCAGGCCATCTTGCTGCTCTAAATTTCTGGCATTATATTTCTGGACAGGCCCGTCTGGTCCAGGATGGCTACCTTAACCACAACACTGGGGGCTAGGTCTATACTGGGAGTTAGGTCGGCTTAACTATGCCACTCAGGGGTGTGGATTTTACACATTTCTGAGCAATGTAGTTAAGCCGACTTAATTTTCTAGTGTAGATCAGGCCTTCCTGAGCTCTCCTTTCTGTGCCATTTTGTACAACACTTCCCCGTTAATGGGCTAATTGGCTCATTGACTCACTAGTCCCAATCTGTCCTAGTAATCAGTTACACCTCTGCCAATTGGGCCTTCTCCTTGGGAACCTAATTAATACTAACAGTGACCTGAGTGCTGGCTCAAGTGCTAGCCCTGAGCACTCTGTCACAGATTCCAATATGAGTTGGATTTGGTATATTATTTTCTTTCTTGTATGTGATTTTTCAAATGCTCATAATTTGATGAAATCAAAATCAGTTCCTTCCAGAACAAGGCTATGCATTGCTTCTCTTTGGGGACTATTTCCATGCTAAATTGAAGCTTTCAAACCTTAGCCCTTTTGGCTATAGGACTGTTTGAAGAAGAATCACAAGAATTTTACTAAAATCAGAAAAGCATTTTTAGTCTCTTCTGAAAGGCTGAACTATTTTTACTAAAACTTTAGGCAGAAAATTGCACAAACAATTTCTGTCCAAAAGGTGAATCTTTCACAAAGTTCTGATGGTCTGCAAATAGGATTTTTTGTGAAATAGTTTCCATCTCAACTAACTACAGTGTTCGCTGCCACTGCTTTTCCACTATAATAATAGTCTTCAGTGAGTTTGTAGCCAGTCTACTTCACCATTATAATAGAGGTTACATCATAACAGACATACTTACAGTCAGCACACTGTTGAGTAGTGCATTCTCTTCATATACAATGGGATTTTTTTTTGCCTGGAAGATTTTCTTAACCACCTTTTGAAAAATTGCAAAGTTCACAAAAATGAGATGGGCAATCTAGCTGCAGAAAATGAGTGTTGGAGAAGTTACAAAGCTATTTTGCTGCATTCCTTCTGCTACCTGCTTGTACATGTTTCTCTGAGAGTCTTATTTATCACCTCGTCTGTCTGCCTGGACCTAAATTTTAAGTCCATATATTGCTTTTGTTTTAAACTCAAATTTCAAATTATTTGTTTTGTTTTGTTTTCATTTCCTAAAAGTGCAATCCATTTTCAGGACATACTGTTGCACACTTCAATTTTCTTCAGAACAAAGCACTCTTGGGTCTTTTTTTGTATCACAAACACACAGTAAGAATACCACAAATGAGGCAGCATTGGCTAGGTTTTAAATTTTTTGTTGCCATTGTGAAAACAGTAAATTACTCAATGTCATCTTGGCCTTTTCCATAATGCTGACAACCTACAATTTCCTCTTCCCCTTTAAGTATCAAATTTTTTTTACAGTAGTCTATAAACTACCTCGTTAATCAGATAGTGTAAAATCCAATTAGAGACATTAGAATCCAGAAATACAGAAGTGTTAAGGAATTTATTTCTTGATTGACAAGAAAGCCAAATAGACTCATCTATTTAGAATCTTAGCAACAATTAGCTGCCTTAGTTTCATTTATTGTGACATAAAAAATCTGGTTTATTGAGAGCTCTATTGAATAAGATTTCTATGATATGCACCATGAGAAAATATCTTCAAACTAAAATGATTGTTTTGCTGTAATAAATTGAACCATATGTACACTATGTTATTCAATCTTTTTTCTTCAAGGCATAAATTGATATTAAAGAACATTTAAGTCATAACACATGGTTATCCAGGCATGAACGAGGCAATAACCCATATAAGTTGTCAAGGTGAAGCCAAAGCATTTATTAGAGGTTTGTGTTGTTTTTGAAAAGTGCACGGTTGGATAAACATGGATTAGTGCTATTATGCTGCTACGATGACTCAAGTGTGTTTTTACAGTGTCAGTAATTTTTATGTTTAAAAATCACTGGTGCAGTATATTAGCTATAATTTATGTTTATCATCTTGTGTACTCTAATAGGTTTCAACAAACCATTTAACACTTCAGCTTGTGCATATACATTACTTAATAGGTATTTATCTTAAAAAAGAGATACTTAAATGGGACTTCCAAAGCTTGCAACTGAATGCTAAGAGCAAATACTGCAGTGAGGCACATTAACTTTTTTTTTTTCCAGTCGGCATTTAACTTTGAACAGTGTGACCATGCAATTGCTTTGTACACTTTGTTCCCAAGTGGTGCAAGAAAGATAGATATATCATCTTCAAAGCCTGGCAGCATGAATGACATCAAAATCCCTGACATGGAGTGTCCGTCACACTTACTAAGTAGAGTGGATGTGATAAAGCCAACACAGCTGAAAATATCAATAACTTCCTGTCATCAGAGGTTGCCCTTTGAAGAGGGCGTAGCGCTTCATGTTTTCCTGATGAAGGGATATTATCAATAGCAGCCACAAATATTTATATTTCTTGTCATTATTATTTTTTCAGTGCTTTGTGTCTCCTGTTTTTAATAACCCCTCCCAGCCCCAAACACCCAACACTTTCTTTGAGGAACAAGCTTTCCCACAAACAAAAGAGACAGAAATGGGGAGGAGGGGCAGTCAGGGAAGGAGCTCAATTAGAAGTGTCTAGCCACACTAGCCTTTTTGTGGTAATGTATGAGTAAGGCTTAATTTATTGTGATACTATTGATTCTTTCAAGCAACACATTGCTTACTGAATGGGCTGTGCACATGATATATTTCTGTTCTGGACAGGCTTGGTGTATATTACGAGTGTTTAGTACTTTCATAAAGGAGATTGATGCTAATTTAAAAATCATCACAAACTGGTCTCTCTCTCTCTCTCTCTTTTAAGCTATTACTCTGGAACTTGGGGGAAACCACTAGACAAATATAAATGTAACTTCTGGTTATCAACCTGAAAAAATACCAGATTTATTTGCCAGTGAGGTCTTTTTGGAGGGGTAAAAAGAGTTTGTTTAGAATCCTAAGACTATGGCCATGCTGATCTGCTCTGTAATAGATTTTTTTCACAAAGAAGCTATCAATTCTCTTGACTCGATCAAGCATATCAGTTGGCTGAGTTGGCAAATAGAGAGGATTTATTACTCATGAGGGAAAAATTGACCAAGATGGACTACTTCATATTGCAAACTACCTTTTTCATATAACCTCTTTCTTAAACATAATTAAAGAAACATTGGTATAACTTGGAAATTATTTTTAATTTCCAAACGAAGGTATTTATTTTCTCAAATTTTGTTATTTTTCATATGTGAGCAGGGAAACTATTTTAAGAGTTTGGGTTTTGATCAATGTACTTATCAAACTATAGATACATACAAATACCCTTTCTTTTATGTTGAGCCACTTCTAACACCTCTATTTCTACAAGATACACCTAAGGCTTCCCTGCATATAAACACAGCTGGCCAGTTGCAGTGCTTACAGTAAGTCAGTGGATTCAGCTCCAGTAACTTCAGTGGCATTGTGCTGCTTATACTAGTTCTGAATTTTCCCTTGCTTGGCTCACTGTGCGAAGTACATCCAATTCACACTTGTAACAGTAATAGTGTTCAGTCCTCTTCAGATGTAACATGTTTACTTGGAGTATTAACGGGACCCCAATGTTCAGGAGCTGTAAAAACATAGAATAAGAGACAGTCCTTGACCCAGAGAGCTTATAGTCTAAAAATTATGCAGCCACTAGATGTCTGTGTGCCGTATAGAATTCTAGACGGTCTGTGGTCCTTGGCAAACAAGGATAACAAAGCTGGAACTTGATCTGAGTGGAAGACTGTTTTTGTGTCTATATTTCATAGTTGTTTTTGTTAATAAATGTCCCCAGTTTAAGGAGGATTGATTTTATATGTCATGACATCAGGAAAAGGGGGCATTGGAGCAATGCTAGTATCACCACCTTTCTGCCAGCAGTGCTCTTCAGTTTCTGCAACAGCACTCTGCTGTCCTTGTCCCTTGCTGCCAACAGGCCCTTTCTCCGACGTGCTCCTATTCTCTGAAGCAATACTGAACTCTTTCCCCTGTCTTGAGTCAGGATACCTGAGCCACTTTCTCTGCTTTCAGCCTCACTCTGCTCTCCATGCTTCCCTTGAAATGTATGCTATCACTGTCTATTAATTTTTTCCCTACAAGGACTCAAAGACCTTACAATCCCCTCCACCACTGGGCTGGACACTAAGAAAGATAGGGTTTCTGGTGTCTCCTCTTCCTGCTTTCTTTGTTGATGTTAATATTTGTCACTCAGGCTTTCAACATCAGCGAGATTGGTAGAAACCATATTATTGCTATTGGACTTGTTGGCAGCATTCAGTACAATGAGATACAAAGTACTGCTAACTCAGATGCTTTAAGATGCATCCACTTCTTGATATTAACTTGAGTATGGGGAATTAAGATGTCTGTGTATCGTAGCCTTGGCTGGGGCACACTGTAGGTTATTTCCTTCCTTGAAGTCAGTGGGAGCAGTGGGCACTCAGTATTTTTGAAGATTAGGACCGTTTGAGGAAGATCCCTAACTTTAGTAAAGCCATAGTAAGCCACTTAAAAAATTTCTCCATAAGTTATCCTGGTGGCTCTCAATCAGATAGAGCAGACACAGCATGGGCCATGTTTTCAAACAATTTGTGCATATAAATGTGTGCTCATTTAATTTGTGTGTGCTGTTGCCATAATTGTGCATACAAAACTGGTTACTGGATATAGAAATGGCTAATGGCCACATTTTAATGCATAATTATCCAATTTGTGTGCACAGTTCTAAGCTTAAATTAGATGTTTGGAATTGGTATATCCTTTGGGGCATGTTCTTTGTGTCTTTTTACTTCCAAATTTCTCTCCCTCATCTTCTTTGAAGTTCAGTATTAGAAAATGCCCTGTCTGGCAACTACAGGGGTCCAACCCTGCTGAGATTTCTTTCAGGAAAGTTATGTTTACCAGTACTTCATCTGGAAAGGTTTTCTCATGCATGGCACTTAAGAGCTATTAGCATCTATTGTTTTACTTTAAATCATATCCATACCAGAGAGATCTTTAATAATCCTTAGAGACTAACAAATTTATTTGAGCATAAGCTACAGCTCACAAAAGCTTATGCTCAAATAAATTTGTTAGCCTCTAAGGTGCCACAAGTACTCCTTTTCTTTTTGCGGATACAGAATAACACGGCTGCTACTCTGAAACCTTTAATAATCCTGAGAGCCTCTATAAAGTTAGCTTGGTTAGGGTGACTAAAATTATTCTAATCTGTTAGTCCTCAAGAAGTATAATGCCACTAAAGTCAATGGGACTGCTCATACGAGCAAGGTGGTTAAGACCTTTCCATTATCAGGGTCTTTTTTTTTTCCTGGCAATGCCTATATATTTATAAGTAGAACTGGTTGAAAAACATTGTAAAAGATTAATCAACTTTTTTTTTTTACTGAAATTTGGACTAAACATTTCATTGAAAAATAAAATTTTAGAACATTTTGACCAGCTTTATGTATTTGGGTTTATTTATTGTGCCAGTTCTGGGCAGATAGAACCCTGAAAGATTAACAACTTTTCAGTAGGTTATTGGCCATTATCTTTGAAAACTCATGGCGATCGGGGGAAGTCCCGGACGACTGGAAAAAGGCTAATGTAGTGCCCATCTTTAAAGAAGGGAAGAAGGTGGATCCTGGGAACTACAGGCCAGTCAGCCTCCCTCAGTCCCTGGAAAAATCATGGAGCAGGTCCTCAAGGAATCAATTCTGAAGCACTTAGAGGAGAGGAAAGTGATCAGGAACAGTCAGCATGGATTCACCAAGGGCAAGTCATGCCTGACTAATCTAATTGCCTTCTATGATGAGATAACTGGCTCTGTGGATGAGGGAAAAGCGGTGGACGTGTTGTTCCTTGACTTTAGCAAAGCTTTTGACACGGTCTCCCACAGTATTCTTGCCAGCAAGTTAAAGAAGTATGGGCTGGATGAATGGACTATAAGGTGGATAGAAAGTTGGCTAGATTGTCAGGCTTAACGGGTAGTGATCAATGGCTCCATGTCTAGTTGGCAGCCAGTATCAAGTGGTTGGCCCAAGGGTCGGTCCTGGGGCCGGTTTTGTTCAATATCTTCATAAATGATCTGGAGGATGGTGTGGATTGCACCCTCAGCAAATTTGCAGATGACACTAAACTGGGAGGAGAGATAGATACGCTGGAGGGTAGGGATAGGATACAGAGGGCCCCAGACAAATTGGAGGATTGGGCCAAAAGAAATCTGATGAGGTTCAACAAGGACAAGTGCAGAGTCCTGCACTTAGGACTGAAGACTCCCATGTACCGCTACAGACTAGGGACTGAATGGCTAGGCAGCAGTTCTGCAGAAAAGGACCTAAGGGTTACAGTGGACGAGAAGCTGGATATGAGTGAACAGTGTGCCCTTGTTGCCAAGAAGGCCAATGGCATTTTGGGATGTATAAGTAGGGGCATTGCCAGCAGATGGAGGGACGTGATCGTTCCCCTCTATTCGACATTGGTGAGGCCTCATCTGGAGTACTGTGTCCAGTTTTGGGCCCCACACTAGAAGAAGGATGTGGAAAAATTGGAAAGAGTCCAGTGGAGGGCAACAAAAATGATTAGGGGACTGGAACACATGACTTATGAGGAGAGGCTGAGGGAACTGGGATTGTTTAGTCTGTGGAAGAGAAGAATGAGGGGGGATTTGATAGCTGCTTTCAACTACCTGAAAGGGGGTTCCGAAGAGGATGGATCTAGACTGTTCTCAGTGGTAGCAGATGACAGAACAAGGAGTAATGGTCTCAAGTTGCAGTGGGGGAGGTTTAGGTTAGATATTAGGAAAAACTTTTTCACTAGGAGGGTGGTGAAACACTGGAATGCGTTACCTAGGGAGGTGGTGGCATCTCCTTCCTCAGAAGTTTTTAAGGTCAAGCTTGACAAAGCCCTGGCTGGGATGATTTAGTTGGGGATTGGTCCTGCTTTGAGCAGGGGGTTGGACTAGATGACCTCCTGAGGTCCCTTCCAACCCTGATATTCTATGATTCTACTCATGTGACGAGATTTGTCATCCCTTACCAAAGATTTGTGTGTGTTTGTTTGCCACTCTCAGTGAGATAGCAATAATATTTCTACAGAAACAAAATAAAAAACCAATAGAGAGAGTTTGGGGTCTCAAGTAAAGCCATCTTTTTAATAACAATTCTACAAGAAATGAATACCATATTCTGTTACTGTTGATGGGGCAAAAGTGAGAGTTATAAAAGAGGAGACAAAACAGCATTCTAATGAGCAGAACTGCCCAAGGAGAGTACTTTTACACTAAATTTTATCGTCTCTAAATGATTATTTATAATTAGTATTTTGGTAGAGGTTTGGGGCACAGGTAAAAGATCAGTGGTTCAGGATTGGGGACCCATTGTTTTAGATGCTGTACAAATACACAATACACTGTCTTTGCCCTGAAGAACTTATTATTGGCCCTGAAAAAAGATTAAAAAAATGTGTGACAATGACAGACAAACAAGAAGGGAGAGGGACAAGGTAATGAAGATAAAATTGTGTGCCTATATAGGTTAGCTACATAGTTATAATTTGATAGATCCTGATGGTTCCGAATGATCCTAAAGTTTTTAAGTATCAGCTATTCCTGGCTACATGTATCTGTACACTAGATTATGACAAAAGTCTGTGAAATTGCATTTTTTATATAATAACACAAACATTTTGCTTCAAATAGTTTGGCTTATTTAGCAATTTCTTCTCCAGTTTCTAACACCTGTACTTATTTATCACACTTGGCTATTGTATTTCTCAATAAAGTGAAAATGTAAGCACTTACAATATCTAGTTTCAGAGTAACAGCCGTGTTTCAAAGAGGGATGGGCTATTACCAGCAGGAGAGTGAGTTTGTATGTGTGTCTGTGAGGGGGGGGGAGGGTGAGAAAACCTGGATTTGTGCTGGAAATGGCCCTCCTTGATGATCACTTTAGATAAGCTGTTACCAGCAGGACAGTGGGGTGGGAGGAAGTTTTGTTTCATGGTCTCTGTGTGTATATAATGTCTTCTGCAGTTTCCACAATATGCTATGCATCCGATGAAGTGAGCTGTAGCTCACAAAAGCTCATGCTCAAATAAATTGGTTAGTCTCTAAGGTGCCACAAGTACTCCTTTTCTTTTTTCTTTTTACAATATCTAGTGTAATGTGCCCTGTGGGGCCTAGTTCTGAATTCCTCACTGAGGGCCAGATTCTGACACCCTTACTCTCGTTGAAAAGTATCTTACTCCATGAGGAGTGCCTCTGGAATCAAAGGGCTGGATTCTCCAATCATTTATATTGGTGTAAATCAGGAGCAGCTCCCCTGTGAAATAAGTGTAAGGTTGAAGATTCTCAGTTCAAAAATATTTTGAAAATTGTACATTGGTATTTACATTTCTTATAAAGCAAAAAGTGATAGCCCATTCCCATATATAAAACAATAACTTCAATGTGTTGTACCATGAGCAAATCCCTTCTTATAGGATATTGAAAGGGCAAAATGCTAGGCAGCCAAGGAGAAGATAAAAGGTATCAGACAAGGTATATTTGTGTTAATTAAAATTGAAAACAGGCAGATTTTCCCCATGGATCACTTTTGAGGATTGAGGCCTGTGTACAGTCATTCTACATTCAGAATTTAGAATATTTTTTTAAACAAACACTTAGAATAAACTCTACTAAGTAAGGAACTATCAGCATTAACAGAAGCAATCCTGACAAACAATTATTTTCATTTTAGCACTGACAATTATGTAAATGTGTCTGGAACAGCAATGGGCACCTAATTATGACACCTAATTATGCCAATTTATTTATACACCACCTTGAACAACATTTTATTTATAACTCTCCCACTCATTCAAAGACAAGATAAAGTAAGGGAGAATTTAATAGATGATTGCTTCATCATTGAAACACAAAACACAATATGAACTATTTGAACTTGTACATCCATATGCACACCATGTCCACATTGTATTTTGTTTTCTTCCTTTTGCAGGTTGTGAAGGAAGACAATTTATGATGTCTTCACATTTGATATAAATACTACTTTGACTGGCAAATAGCGGGTTCCCCCTTTCAAAATTACCTCTCAAATGTTCTTTTTGTTGAGGGAACACACTGACTATGGTCCCAAAATTACTTACATTACACTCAAGTTTGATGTCACCTTATTCTTATTGTTGAAAATTATTTACATCAGAAATAGAGAGTCATGAAAGTGAGGTATCAGAAAGAATTACTTATACTAAAGGCACATAGCCCACAGAATTTTAAGTTCTCTGCATGAATACATTTTGTGTCCCTCATCTTGGGTTTTTATCACGTTACGTTCTACATTTGTGCATTGGCAAGTTGAAAGTATGTTTTCACAGACAAAATAGCTGAGGTAATTTCAGCAGCAGACGTTGGTGTAAATGAACTTAATCAAAATGAAGTTTTCTCAAAAAGAGCATTTCCTCAATGTTTTTCAGGAACATTAACATCACTGTGTAGGTGCCAAAATCTGCAAAACTTCAACAAGACTAGATGGATAATAACAGTTTTCATAAAGGGTAACTATTCCTTGGTTTCTTTGTGGAAAAGAAAAAGGGGGGATGAATAATGAGTAAATAGCCTTTTAGGCACTGTTCTTCACTATGCAGTGCAGCAAAGAGCTGGGAGAAGGTCAACTATGATTGTAGTGATCACATCAAGGCTAATGATGGGGAAGTCTTAGGCAGTCCAGGGGTTGGGTTTGGTGAATCATTGAAAAATGTGGATGTCATTTCAAAGTTTTTTCTCTACTTCTCTGGTTTGGATTAGGTTGGGATTCTAGAACTTTAAATTAAAATTTCTTAGAAAATTCCCAGTATTTCCCTGCTACAGCAGGTTGAAATTTCCAGAATTTTGTGATTTTGAAGAATTTTTTTATCAGAAATTAAATTTTTTACCTCCCCATGAAAATGTTTTATGAAAAATTTCATCAGAAAATTCATAGCTGGATGAAAGTTTTCACCCAACTAAAAAATTTTAATATTTGATCAAATTTTTGAAAATGTCCTGCAAATGTTTGCTTTCACCAGCTCTATTCTTAGCAGTAGCCAGGATCCCAATAGACCAGGCGTCTCAAACACGCAGGCCACATGCAGCCCGCAGAGTTATTTCCTGCGGACCGGCAGCCAAGCTCCCCTCCCACCCCCACCCCCCCAAGTGTGCCACGTCCCCACTCCTCCGCCTACCTCCCAGCGCTTCCCACTGCCAAACAGCTGTTTGGCGGTACTTAGGACTTTCCAGGAGGGAGGGGGAGGAATGGGGATCTGGCACGCTCAGGGGAGGAGGAGGAGAAGAGGA
Source organism: Natator depressus (assembly GCF_965152275.1). Taxonomy (NCBI): domain Eukaryota; kingdom Metazoa; phylum Chordata; order Testudines; family Cheloniidae; genus Natator; species Natator depressus. Next base: position 197,766,641 of record NC_134235.1, on the reverse strand, counting down.
AGGGGTTGGAATAAGGGCAGGGAGGGGGCGGAGTTGGGGCGGGGACTTTGGGGAAGGGGTTGGAATGCGGGCAGGGAAGGGGAGGAAAGGCTGGGCAGGGGCAGGGCCTCATGGACTAGACGAGCAGTCTGAGGTATGAAGTTCAGCATATATGATTCTTTGCTATGAGTAGTTGGGAAGAATGTTTGTTAAAAGTGGCACTGTATTTTGTATGAATAGTTACTTTAAAAAGTTCCTACCATTACAGCTATGTTGATAGACTGTTAGTGTAGATCATCAGTGTTACTGACCACATAAGGAATAGTTACAGGTATTTATATTTTATTAAAATCCCTCTTCGCATTACAGTTTTTAAAAAGTTAATATATTGACTTTTAATAGCATACTATATTACTCCTCATTTTTTTCATTTTTGACTATACTTTTGTATCATTGTATGAAAAGGTTTCAGAGATGCGGCCCTCGGTACTAGTCCTCATGTGGCCCTCGTGGTGATTTGAGTTTGAGATCCCTGGGTTAAAATATGGCTTATACATAAGGAGATGTATAAAAAGAGAGAAGCAAATGACTTCAATACAGTACTGTGATTCTCAACAAAAACTAGAGGGTAATATCCTACAAGTGCCATGCATTCAGAGCCCCTCACTGATGTGTCTGAGAGTATACCTATTTTCCAATGGGGAGGTGTATTTCCCAGCTCAGGTGGATGTACATGCACTAGCTTCGCTTGAGCTAGCATGCTAAAAATAGCACTGTGACCCTGGTAGCATGGGTGGAAGCAAAGGCTATCTCCCCCAGGTACATACCTAGGCTCTCTAGTGGTGGTATACTTGGGGCAGCTAGCCTGAGCCACTGCCCATGCTGCTGTGACCACACAGCTATTTTTAGCACCCTAGCCTGATCAACTCAAGCTGGGAAGTGTACATCCCCACAGCAGTGAAGATGTACCCTGATTCCCACACAACAAAGAAATGTAGAATATACCCAATAATTTCTGCTCTAGAGCTGATATTTTCATAGCTGCCTATGGGGATTGGATGCCAGTGGAAATTGGGTAAACATAACAGGCTTTGGAAAATTCAGCCTATTATTCTAGCCTTATATCCTTTGTCTCACTGAAATATCTATTATTCATTTCACTGATCTGAAAAGGAAAAGACAAATAAAAACAAAATCGCTATCTCCGCTTTAGGAATTCCTTCAGCAACAAGGAATTTTTAAATGTGCATTCATTTGGCTATGGCATTATCTTAAGACGATTATACAGAGTATGAATGTTTATTGTCTGACTTTAAGATGCACAATGTAAGATTAACAATCACTGTTTTTTCTATAAATGCTTTATTTCTGCTATTGTGTTTGTGGAAACAGCTAGATAATAATTGATTCTGTGACAGGGATTGGCTAATTTGCCGACACTATAGTATAAAACACATTTATACAGTCAATTACTCCCCAGTGCATGGCCTATTTGCTTTATAATTTCATAAACTTGCCAGCAATTTAAATAAAAAAGTTCCATTAAATTATCATATCATGTGATGGAATGATATTGCCAAGTATATTAAACCATGTGTGTTCAGCCAGAATTAATTAAATATTATTACTTTTTTCTTATTAACACATTGAACCTACCCTTCCTACTCGCAACTAGAAATAGAAGGCTATTAGTGAACAAAGTAAACTTAAGGGCAAAGTTTAAATATTTTCCTGAGGGTGTTTCATTAAGATCTCTAGTTCTTTTGTTTAAACATTTGCTCATGGTAAATGTACTTGTATTGTGAAAATATTTTATGTTCCTAGATATGAATAATGGAAAAGTTTAAGGAATAGCTTTAATCATATTATTCAGACATTTAAAACAGATCATATTTGATCTTATTTTTAACCCATCTAGACAATGCATTATTGAAATAATCCAGAATATATTCAGATTCATTGTTTGTTTCAGTCTACAGGTTTATTTGTGATCATGATTTGATAGCCTTGTGTGCCCTTGTAGGAAAAAGTAAATATTGAAGATATTGGTATGGCAGCTGTCTTAAATGTTCCCTCCCTCCACTGCCAAATAAAATAAAGCAAAGCAGGGGAAATACTGTATATACTCAATCATAAGCTGGTTCATTTATAGGCTGACACCCCCCCCCCCCCCAAGATGGATAAGTAAAAATGGAAAAATTTTATGACCCATTCATAAGCCGACCCTATAATTCAGGGGTCGGCAAACTTTGGCTCCTGGGCCATCAGGATAAGCCACAGGTGGGCCAAGATGGTTTGTTTACCTTGAGCGTCCGCAGGCACGGAGGTAAACCTAAGTAAACAAAGTGTCCTGGCGTGCCAGCTGCTTACCCTGATGGGCTGGGACAGCAACTGGTGGGGAAATTTTTTGTGGGGGAAGAAGCTGGGCGTCAGGGGAGTAACCCCTGTGACCACCCCCCACATGACCCCACCACTAGCCTGAGACCCCCACACTCTCCCCATCCCATCCCTTCCCACCTTCTCTGGGGAGGGCCAGGGAAGGATGTCTCTCGCCTGGCCGGAGCTGCGCGGCCACAGCCTGCTCCGGTGGGCCAGACCGGGCAGTACGGCCTCAGCATGTTCCAGTAGGCTGAGTCAGGTGGCACGGCTGCTCTGGGGGGCGGGGCCGAGCAGCGCGGCTGCAGCCTGCCAGCCCCAGAGCTGCAGCTGCTTAGGAGGCTGTGGGGAGAGCAGCGTGGCCAGAAGCGGTGAGACTCTGGCCCTGCCTGTTCCCTTCTGGTTCTGCTGGCTGTGCTGCCTCTCCTTGCCCCCTCTGTTGGGGGGAGGGGCTGTGTCCCACCTCTCCCTCTCTATACCCGTTCATAAGCCAACCCCCTTCTCTGTTGCTTCCCTTTTTTACTAAAAAAATTCGGCTTATGAATGAGTATATACGGTACCTGTTTCATATTGAATAAATTAACAAGATTATCTCATGGGAATTTACTTTAATAATATGGCACTGAACAATAAGCATTAGCCTTTTTTATGGCACCTGTTTCATCTCCTGCAAGGCAGCACATAATGAGGTCAACTGGTTTGCCATCTGCCCACTTATTGAATAACAATATAACAAAAAAAACCACTACCACACACAAAACTTCTTCTCTTCAGGTGTTATGATTTCACATATTGTCTGCACTCTTGTGGCTTGTAATCACAAGGGATCATTTTAGGGAAAGCTTTATCTTCTCCTTATTTTTGTAAAGACTTTTAGAAAACCCCAAATTTAAAACATGCAGCTTTATAATTACTAGAGTGCATTTAGTTTAATAAGATAGTGTGTTTGAAAGTGGATAAGCATATCTTTAACAGCAGTCTACCAGGAATCAGCAGAAATAATTACCATCAAGATTTAATTATGTCAGACAAGAGTATCTGTCCTGAATAACAGTGTAGACAGTAGAAATTGGCATTGCTGTACATTCTTAGTTGATCCCTGTATACGTCTGTTGAATATAGTGTTAGTTATTCTGCTGTGACTGACTTTAAATTAATGTAACTGAACACATCAAAGCAATGAAGAGAATTATATGTGATAGAGAAAGGAGGAAATATGATGGAACAGAAACTTTTAGACGAATTGGACTTGATTCTTCTCTCAGTACAAAGGTGTAAATCAGGAGAAACTTTCACGGAAGTCAGTGGAGCTACCTTAGTGGAAAAAGTGGAGTAAGTGAGATCAGAATAAGGCCCACTGCATCTGGCTATAACCATATCGTCCTTCCCCCTTCACCTTTTCAGTTTTCGTCATGAGATCATCTTTGAGAGTCACTTTTTAAACAATTTAGATTGTGATGAGATTTTCCCTTTTTAGTAAAACTTTCTCCAAAGCATCTCCACACTCTGGGAATCACTCTAGCTTGTGTAGATGCCAAACTGAAAAATGTGAGGTTTTTGATTATTCAAGTGACTGGTGTTTTTGAGAGAGGCAAATCTGTAATCTGAGTAAATATTACACACTATTATTAAAAAGGGGGGAAAACAAAACAAAATTGTGCTGGAGTTAATTAAGGCTTCAAGAAAAGCTTGCTTTTATTGGCAATTTTAAATTTATTTACTTTTTTACAACAAGAAAACTAAAAATTAAGAGGATGGTTGGCAGCAATATTGATATGCTAATGGATAAACATGCTAATTTAGAAAAAAAAACTAATCAGCAAAGACATTACTAATGGAAATGTACTGGAAAATGGCTAATGCTGTATGCAAACCTGGTATCTGCAGAATTAAGAACTCCTCATTTTGTATTTATAATTGTAACTTGAAAGCTAAGCTTTGATCTTCTCTCTGTTTTGCTTCAGTTAAGCTTTAGAGACATTTCAACTGACCTGGCCTGGTACCATGAAACCTGCTCAGTCACTATATAATTACACAACTTAAATTAGTCAATGTTCTGTTGACTAATACAAGAACTAAAATCTTACATGTTTTCTGTTTAATTTACCAATATCTGCAGACAAAGAAGAGCCCCTTCAAATTAAAAATTGTACATGAGAAAGGCAGAAGTCTACTTACCTAATTTAGGGTGCGGTGGAATTTCTCTGTTAAATTCATGTTCTATATCTATTATCTCAGTATTTGAAAGTATGATGAAGCAACATGTGAGCATTAGGGGAATGATGTTCAGAAACACTCAATATTGGCCTGATTCTGCTGCCATTGAAGTCAATGGATTTCATTGGGAGCAGTGTTAGGCCAACACTAAACTTTTGAAAATCATACCCCACAGTTGTATTGCATTCTTTTCTAAGGATGACATGAGACTACCCTGCAAACCGTTGGACATCTGATGAACAACACTGAAGTGCCTCCCCTCCTGTAGTGAGGGTGGGGTTAACCACTATTCTGTTGACACAACGTGAATAACTCCATGTCCTCCTTGGTGGTTGTATTTTCCAGGGAAGCTGCTACTTTATCCTCCTTCAGACTCAACTCTGTTACAGTTCCAACAAAGCATTACCAGCTGACAGTTAGTGAGTGAAGATTTATGTATGATAATTTACTTGCTTTACTGTTAAACTGTCCTTCCTCTCCTTCCCTTCCACCCCCATTTGTTTGTCTCATCCAATGGTGGTATCCTGTCACAACCTGCATGGTTAACTCTCTTCTCTTTTCACTGTATATCTGTACAATGCCTATTAGTGGGGACCTGAGCCTTGACTGGTGCCCCTACGTCCTAATGCAATAGTAGCAATAATAAATGCTGATTCTCCAGGACTGGAACATCAGTCTGGAGATAGCATACTCTGGAATGGGGGTTTGGAAAGGATGTTTCAGCTAGTGAAACTGGTGAAGTAAAGGGCAAAGCTCAAACAATCAAGGTTTAGTTCAAGTAACGCCACCAAAGTCTATATACTTGTATACCAATCTGAAATTCATCTGAGCTTGGAAATCTTTTCTCCTCTTCCCCAGTACTCCTCCAAACCAAACTATTCTTTCTCTTCCCTACCTCAGTTACCTAACTGCACCATCTCTCCCAGTAATCTCTTCTTCTCTACATCCAGTGACACCCATCCTATCCCTTTTCATTCTTTTCTTTCGTCCTTCAATTTCCACGAGTTCTGCCTTTCTTTGCTGTTAGGCCTGCTTTAACTTCATGGAATACTTCATATAAATTCAGTGCTCTATGACTATATAGGTCTTCATGGTTAACACCAGATGGAGAACTCTGGCTTTCTTCTCCAAAAGCAGAGTTCTCTGCCACTTGAGCTAAAGGAGTTGAAGATTTTAATACTACCTGGATTTCAGAGTTTTAAGGCAAACAGAAGGCTATACAGTTGCAAAGTATTTGACTAGGTCTGGTATTATGTCTAGTATGGTACACATACTCATTACAGTACCAAATATCCTGCAGGGTCTCAGTGAGTCTAGGCTGGCTGCTGCCATCTTCTGAACACAACAACCCAAGAAATGAGTAGTAGGTCTTGTCCAACACCAGTTTCTTAAATGATCTTTCAAGAGATTTATAGAACAATATTCAGTACTTGGAGATGTGCAAACTTGTAGGGCTCTGTTCACACTGATGTTCAAAACGAAACTCTGTGATTTTGTTTGTGAGGTGTTGACATTGAAACAACCTGTACGTTCACTAAAAAGGTCTGAATTCTGTGATCCTCAGCCTGCAAGGGAACATCCTAATTCCACTTTCCCAGAACCATCTGGTACTATTACCATCTTTAGTGGTCTCCTTCCTGCTCTTCTGCTTCATCAGCCTTTGGGGGTGGGAGGGTGCCAGGTGGCCATTTCCATCTTTTCTTCAGAGTTTTCCAAGCAGTGCAACTGCCCTCCTCAATCCAAAGAGCATGAGGAAGGCTACCACTATGCATCCAGGCATGTAACCTCATGAGAAGGACATCCTTCCTCTCCCATTGCAGCCAGCATGTCTCTAAAGGGATGTCTACATGAGAGGTTAAAATTTGCAGCACTCAGGTTAAATGTAGTTAAATTGGTGCAAAGCTCTGTGTGGACGTTCTTATTTTAGAGTGAATGTGAGATAAAATTGCCATTGTTGTCCGAAAGAGCTATTTCAGCACTAAGAGAGGGTTACAATAGTAATAGACAATTAATATAATAATAATTGACAGTAAAATAATTACAATAATAATCAAATTAAAATAATCATGTATTTGGACATCCCTAAACAAGGTGATTCCTGCCCATCCTTAACTCAATGTATGATTTATTAAAAGATGAGCAAAATATAAAATGTATACTGTAGTAAATCTGTGGACTAAACTATTCTTTAAGTTTTCTGCTTATCATTTTACCAACACACAACTTTATTCAGTTTAACTTATTCAAACTTTCCTGACTAAAATGGCTTTTGAGACAGACCATTAATCAAACTCGCATCTAGTAGATTAACTGATTTAATATTTTACCAAAGAACATCATATTTCATTTACTGTAATATTATAATAAATTACCCAAATGGTGTGTGGAAAAGTTTTACATTTGGGGGATGAAAACCTCTGCAATGACCATACATAACATTAGAGTTTCTAACTTCTAGATTATTCCTTAACAAGAGCTTTTTAAAGAAATCAGTACCTTTTGTCCTTATTATAGAGGGATTACCGTAGTCTAGTTTACAGAGAGCTCTTTTTGTATATTATGTAAATAGACACACAATCACAGTTGTAGCTAATGTAGAAGCAGTTTTAAAGTATTACCTTTTCTTTCAGAAAGTAGTCCTAATTAAGAACTGTATGACTAGATCTTCAGGTGGTGTGGACCTATATTATTTACTCTAGTTGAGGAATTGGTTCTGTGAGTTCTATATAACACACATTCGTTCCTGACTCTGGTTTTGAAAATTCCCATATCAACCAAATGAACCGTGAAAGAGACTAAATGCAATGCTTTAATTCTATAATGCTCTGATTATACTACACCACCTTGGTAAGTGTTTTCCCCATAGAATAGAAGGGAATTGAGGCAGAGAGAGGAAACTTGTTTTTAAAAAATCACCACTGGGTATGGTGAAATTCACCACTCTTCACTGAGGCACAGGAAATCACAACCACTATGACAGTGGATGATGATACAATAGGAAGACCTTACGCAGGTGAAGGCAAGGGGATGGAACTAGTGGGTGAAAGGATGGTATCAGTAAGTTCTGGTATGGGGAGCTGGTTGAATTTATTGGGCCAGAGTTTCAATTGGTGGAAATTGGCACAGTTCCATTGAAGTGGCACTATTGCAATTTACACCAGTTGAAGGCCTGGTCCACTAACTATAACTAGCTTACAAGAGTTGGATATTGAACTATGCTTTTAAAAGGAATAGAGTCTACTTTCCAGTGGGAGGAAAGTAGACTTCTTCTGCTGGTTTGCCAACAAGTACTGTGAGAGAGGAGAGAAAGTATTTAGAGGAGGTCCTACTGATGTTTACAGGTGTCTGATGTCATAGTTTGTTATAAGGGAAGGTTAGAGACTGCTGTTTCAACTTGTCCTTTAGCCCTGAAATGTTCCATATTTGGTCTCTGCTCAGAGGTGATGTTTTTTTTGTTTCCTCTCTCTGCTTCAGTTTCTCATTTTTAAAATGAAGATAATCCTTGTTCTAACAGGGAGGTAGAGAGGAATGTTAGGATAAATTCATTAATGTTTGTGGGGTGCTCCTGTGTAACTGTCTCCATTTAACTCTTGGAATACTGGAGTCAGAAAACAATGCACATAATGCTCCCTTTGTTTGACCTGCTTTAGGTGATATGCAGCTTGCTGTGCTTGAACTTACACAGACTTTCCTAACATTAAAATATTCTAGGAAGCCTGGTACCTGACACTGGGGAGAGGAGAACCAACATCCAAAGAGACCACATGATCTAGAGGGTTTAGTGCAAAGAAGGGAGAAATAAACTTCTGATTTTATTGCCATCTCTGCCAGTGACTGGCCTTAATACTTTCTACTTTAGGCAAGTACTCATACAATCCTCAGTTGCCCTTATGAGCAAATACTATCTCAGTGTAATAGAAGGAGGCACTGAAACACAAAGAGCTTAACTTGAGACTTGCTCAAGTTCACACAGGAATTAAATCTAACCAGGATGAGAACCCCTCTGCAAGTCTGTGCATCATCTAGTATATCACAATTCCACTTTCACCAGAACAACTCCTTTTTACCTTTTTATTAACTCCTTTTTATTTTAGCTATCCAGTCTGTAAAATGGGCATATAGTAATGATGTATAAAGTAAGGGTTGCAAGTAAAGTACTTACAGGGGCAATAATCAGATTTACACTCACAGTTGCTTTTTCCAGGTGAAAAATGTGAGCACAAACTACATATAATGAAAGCCCACTAACTTGTGCTTCATGAGAATGCAGCTCTTCTCCTCTTCACTTCTCACTTCCAGGGTCCCCAGTGTGAGTCTTACTTGTCTCCATGCTCTTCCTATACTATACTACAGTTCCATGATAGTCTCCTCACCCTGCTTTTTTCATGATGGACCAGGGGATCTGAAGAAGGTGAGCAGGGCTATTAGGGAAGTCTGGTGTGAATGGGTCATGAGGAGGAGGCTAGGGAAGAGGATTTTGGTTGTGAAGGGGCATACGTAGGGAGGGAGCCAGAGCTGTGCAGACAGTGTGGGGTGTTAGAGATACTTGTGTCTCTGCACAAAGGTGTTAGTGCTCTAAGGTCTCTCCTGATGCTGCTGGCTCTGCTGCCGAATGCACTGAGGCAGCAGCCCCATGGGGAGGCCTTGATGTACCAGTGCTTCAGTGCAGAGAGACTTGGCTATCCCACTGCTTGTACCTGGTGTGATGGAAAAGCAAGGTTGAGAATCTTTGTGATGAGGCACTGGTGCTTGAAGAACTACACATGGCACTTCTGTTTCAGCACTGGGGAGCCCTTTCAGGCATTAGTGTCTCAGGGCAGAGATGCTGGAGTCCCACCGCCCCTGTCAGGTTTTCCTTCCACAGCTGCAATTCCCACCCCATCATCTGCACACAAGCATCTTCCTCTCCTTGCTACCTTGCTTGTCTCCCTGCTCAACCCTTAATCTCCCAGCCATTCTGTTTCCCACCCCCCTCCACCCCCACATCTCTGATCACCACTCCAAGGCATCCCAGAACTCATCTCCTTATTCCTGCTACGACAAGTGTGTGCACAGCATGGCCCTGGGTCAGGAAGGCAGGCAGGCAAAACAGGAATATGGACATAGCTGACAAATCTGAGCAATCCCATCGGCTAATCTTGGCAAAATTCAAAGAGAGTATCCTGAACAGGGGGGAATAATGCTATGTGTTTAATTTTAAAAGTTCAGAGGTGTCCTGTGACTGAGATATTGTAAGACAGAGAGAGTGAGCGAGAATTTGGAATCTGTGGGGACTGTGGTGGTTAAGCTGCAAGAAATGTAATATAAACAGTGCAACCAACATGCCAAAAGATGATCATTTTTAAATGTTTCCTGTGCAAAGGTCAGTAAAGATTTCAATGAAAATAATTAAATAGGAAATTTAGTTGTCCTCTAAAGAGTTATTGTGCCAAGTTTGGAGACTAAATTTCTTTAAAATGTGAGACAGAGGGATTTTATTTTAAGTATTAAGTTTTTTTTTTATTTTATGTACAAATCTCAGCACAAACTTAACTGTGGAATTACTACTAATGTTTCCATAACAAATTTCAGTGACATTATAAGGGGAATGATTAAAGAATGAATGGCAGCTAAATGATTGTTAAAGGATTGTTTAACCTAATCAGAGAAAATGAGCATTAGTGTAATAAAGAGTGTTTATAAACAAGCAAAATATCACCCACAAAAATGTTTTCTCAACTCCCTGACACATTTCTGAAGGCTGAGATGACATGGGGCCTGCTCTTGCTCCCACCTGAAAACAGATTTTTGCCTTTGGCATCTATGGAATCTGTATTGCGCTCCAGGTTCAGAGTTATGATTTATGACATCTTTCAGTGGTACGCTTTTTACAAAACTCTGAGGATCATTTCAGCTGAAAAGATGCTTTTGACTTTATCTCATACTTCGTAAGAGCTGGAAAACGATCAAAGTAATGAGTTATATACCACCTCTTTAAAATGTTAAGAGCGCGTGGCTCTCTCTCTAGTCATATGAGTATTTTAAATAAACATTGCTCTACTCCTTTTTTGGGAGGCAGATTTTCATACATATAGACGTATATCACTAAAATATATGAAGTACAAATAGCTGTAAGATGTTTATGACTTTTACACTATATTAGGTGTTCTAACCTTTTTAGAAAATGGATATAAAAGTGTGCAGGGAGTGTTTAGTGTTATATTAATTACAGAGAAGGCTCTCTTTCATTCCTCCTTTGGAGACATTCTTTGAAGATTTGTGTGAGATGATGCATATAGTATTGTGGCAATAATGAACTTTATATAACTGGAAACTCTGAGAAGATAGTTTCAGAATTTCAAACACAAACAACACTAGAAAATCATTTGTATGCTTGTTTCTTTGTCTCACATATACTGAAAACATTTTTTCCTTGCCCCTAAGTGGCACTGTGTTATTTGCATTACGCTGTTCAGGTCATATTAAAAGTCCATTGGGCCAAATTTATCTCTAATATAGCTCCAGCAAAGTCAGTGAAGTCGCATGTGAAATAAATTTGTCCCAGAGTTTTACAGGTACCTAAATTCTATAGCATTGTTGTAAATTTCCATTGTGTAGGCCAGTATAAAATAAGAATCAGTTAATGTTTAATCTTGCAAGCAGCTGACCCTTTCATCTTGTATTTAACTGTTTCATTATGATTTTTTCCTACCAAATTAACCTCTATTTAAAAAGGATCATCTTATCTATTTCAGTAGGTCCCTCAGTAAATTCTGATTTAGAAGTGGAAGAGCTGTGTGTTCAGCATTTGTTCCCATTATTAAAAGAAAAAAAGGACGGGGGGAGAATAACAACACTACTGTCTGCAATAAGGAATTTGAATTTAAAAAGAAGTACAAGACAATTGGCGTTTTAAAAATGTTTGAGTTATTCCGGCAAAAACTGTAGACTTGTAAAAAAATTTCAAAATGTTCATTTTGTCCAGTATCATTGATCAATTATGCCTCGTTTCCCTGCAGTGATAGGAGTTTAAACAAGCGAAGTAGAACTTTAAAACAGCGTTATTCACTTTTATCTCTGACTCAAACACCTGCAGCCCAAAGCACAGAAATGTTTCTAGTTCTGCAATTACCATGTGCCTTTAAATAGAGCTATCTAGACCGGAGACATAAGGCAACCCTTTCCCTCCTCACATACATATAAAAATTATCACTCAGTTGGATGTTAAAAGAAAACTGCAGCTTGTTTCTGAGCATTTGGAAATTAACATAGAAAAAAGCATCTTTCAATCCTGTATATGTAAACTGTGAGATTTATCCGAAAATAAAGGGCCAAATTCTGCCTGCAGATCCATGTGCATATCTCTCATTGACTTCTCTGGGATTTAGGCACATGTACATAGGGTCAGAATTAGGCCCAGAAGTTGTTAAGGTAGTTAGGATGATTGTGGCTAAAAGCACTAGCCTGGAAATCAGGAGACCTAAGTCCTATTTTTAGTTTTACAAAGGAGGCAAGTCACCTAATCTCTGTTCTTTCCATAAAAACAAAATAACAGCAACCAACACTCAACAATATTCTATAATAATAGGCATTGCCACTGAAGTATCACAATGATTAGCCGTAGTGTTTTGGACCAATATTGTATTTTTTTTTAAATACGCATCCGTTTCTATCAGTAAAATGGGGATAACTACTTTCTTACTGCCCACAGATGTTGCGATGCTTAATTTATTAATGCTTATAAAGTGCTTTGAGATCTTTGGATTATTGATACTGTGAAGATGCAATGTCTTATTATAGTTAGCATCCCTCAGTTTCCTGATGATGATTGTTATATTACTAAATAATTAATTTTTCATTAAAGTTTCTAGTCTCCGCCATGGAGTCCTCAAAGGCTGATGCCAGAAATGATATCTCCTTAAAAAGTAAAAGGTATAATAGTAACTGCTGGAGTCAGTGGATACTGACATTTGTCATGTGATGGGTGTGTGTATATTTAGTTTTGGAATACTGACTTAGGTCATATGACCAACCCAGTAACTAATATCTTCCTGGAACTCTGGAATGTTTCCTCTGTGCCAAAAACTTATTACAAGTTGCTGCAAACATAAGACTACCAGTTTTAATGATTTTTTTCCCAAATATTTTTCAAAACTCACATATGAAATGTACTCCCTACGGAATTAACATTCAGAATGCTCTGATAAAAGAGGGGTCACCATTTTTTAACTATTCAGTTATAACTCCAGTAGTGTGAATGGAGGCTGGAGGTAAATGATGTTTTTAAAAAAAATTTCTGAATGTAGTGCTTCTGAAGAATGCCAAATTGAATCCCTGAAAATGTCTCTTTTGAGCCATAGAACAGATACAGCATAGACAGTGTGAAGTTTTCACACACTACCCCTCCATTGTACCTTTAACTTGGATGCACCAACTTTCGGAATAAGTTCGGTCTCTAGGCCTATTCATACCTGAGCCTCACTGTTGAGAATCACGAAAGAAGTCTTTTAGTATCAATCATGGTGTGGTGTGTTTAGGTTTTTTTTTTTGGTGATTTATGTACATGCCCATTGGGAACTAGCCTGAGACCGCCAAACAAACGACCAACAAAGGATAGTGTTTTTCATTACCAACCTGAGCTGGATTTGAACTGTCAATCAAAATGGGGAAGGCTTTGTAAGTTATTACCATTTCTCTGAGCCCCCAGGCCCCCAAATATTATTATTGCACGTAAGGGTCAAATTCTGCCCAAAGATATATACACACAACTCCTATTGATTTCAAACAGAGTTGCATGGTGATATATCATCAAGAAAAAATTGACTGTAGGCATGATAATAGATGAATTAAAGCGTTTCTGAACCAATTTCCAAGAGCCTTGTCTTTTAGTACTATTAGTAGGTAATAATTTTCAGATGTGGATGCCCAGAATTAGGCACCTAAGTCTAAGTTTAAGCATCTGAATGAAAGCAGCCTGAGTTTTAAAAGTACTCTTCAGCCAAGCATGAAAATTTTGGCCATAAAATATTAAACCTAATATAATATTGCAAATAGTAAGGGAACAGTTAAGTGGCAGGAGCCTAAAGGTGACAGTTCACTTTAGAAACACCTTGAAAAAAATTGTTTTTGGTCACTTGGGACATATGGCTTAGCAGCTAAAAGTTGTTCTCAGTTGCATCTGAACAACCCTATGTAAGTTTGTTTAGGAGATTTGCTTGTAGAGTGCGAGTTTCATGAAGAATCTTGGTGTCACTTTTGACTGTGCTCTCTCCACAGAAAACCATATGTCAAATGGGGTATGAAAATGTTGTGCTATCTCCAGATGCGGCATCATCATTTACCCCAGGACAATTTTGCAAGAGCAACAGCTCCCTTCATGACCAAGCGGCTCAATTATTGTAATTCTTTCTGCTCAAAGTCTTTCTAGGGTTGCTCCATCACTTACAGCTTGTTCAGAGTGCAGAAGCATATTTGTTCACTGGCTTGAGTTACTGAAATCTTATTATGCCCATCCAGCATTCTTTACATTAGCTGCCTGTAAACAGGAACACTGACTCAGAAATTGCACTATAGGTTTTTTAAGTCATTACTAGTGATAGTTGTGCTACATTTTAGACCTGCTCCTTAAGCTTGGAACTGACTGACATCTGTGTTCACACACCACCTGCTATTTAAAGATCCCACCATTGCATATGACATTTTCAGTTGATAACCTGTTTGCTGTGGTGAGCCAAAAAAGTAAGGCTCTCTCTTCCCACTGAAGTCTTTCTCTTTTTTGTGCCTTCCCACTTGTTAAAACACCTTAAGGTTGGTTGGTTGGTCTTAAAGTTGCTGCTAAAATGACCATGATTTATTGCCTTCCCTTCCACTCTCTTTCCCGTTTTAAAATTGTAACCCCTCATTTGTATTTGTGATTATATTTTAGGAGACTGTATTTGCTCTTATTGTGTAGTACAGAACCCCACACTTGCCTGAAAAAGGAATGAGTGTAAGGACTACTGGGTTTGGTCCAATAACTTTGTATACTGCTCCCAGCTAAAGACCTTGGGGAGCTGCACAGCAGAACAAAAGTAAACGCAATATAAATAAATGCCATTCTCTTAAAATACTAGCATACAAATGATATAACTTGTCATACATCCCTGCATAGAAATTGTATTATTTTTTCCAGCCTGCCCTCAATATAGCTTCTTAGCTTTGTACTCTCAACTGCAGTGAAAGCAATATCTATCAGCTTCCATGTGTAAGGATCTGTAAAAACTGAGAAAGGACCTCTGGATTTGGTCCTTTATTATTATAAATAGTAGCAATAATTGTTAAATAAAAGCAAAATTTGGCTGCTTTACTCCAGACTATACATTTATGCTCATTCACCTAATCACATTTTGCCTTCAGATGCATATATAGGACTGAAGTCATTGGGAGCCATGAGCTTATATCTAGGAGCAAATTTAAATTATTCTAATCAAAAGTCATATAGACAGCACAATGGGGTAAAATGATGGGCCAAATCCTCAGCTTGTGTAAATAAACATAACTCAAAATACTTGAGTTTACACCAGGCGAGGATCTGACCCCATCTGCGAAAAAATAATTCCCATATGTAATTTCTGATAGTTTTTTTAAGAGAAGAAATGTTTCAGCACACAATTGCTGTCATCTTGCAGACAGAAGAGATGATGCAAGGTATTACTCGAGTTTGTTGAGTGGTAGAGGGTGAAATGGCACACCACACTATCTTCAACATTACATCGTATTTAAAACAAAGAACTTATCCCTCATTGCTTACAGTATTCTGACATGACTGCGTGCCATAGGCATTATCTCACATCTGCGGTACAACATGCACTTATCCCACTGGTTATATGTGGTAACAAGAGTCTTACAGAGAATACATTACTTGTTTGCTGAGATTATATATCTCGGAGTGCAGAACGCTAGGTTGCACCAAGCCTGTGAGGACGCTTGGAGTTATACTCGTGATTTACGCAGACTGCAGCCTACACACACCTACAGCTCACCCATACTTACAGAGATCACAGAAACCTAAGTAGATAGCGTGGTAACCTAAATATGCAACACCTGGGGTTTTTGCAAGTTTTCTCAAGCCTTTTTTAACCGTGCAGCTATACTTTTTTTCTTCACTTGACAGGTTGGCTGACCAACATATACATACAACTGCTAGACATATGCTTATCATTTGCATCAGGGCCAATACCTCCTACACACCCCTACATAACCAGCAATGACCTACATAAATCCCCACACATGTTGCTTTTGAATAATCTGTGTCAGTCTGCAGGTGCTTGTGCACTAGTCAATAAAGCCTGGGTTCTTGACAAAACTCATTGTGTTTCAGATCCTTTTAATTTACAAGGCTTGATGAAAAACAGATTTCTCTATATGATCTTGCAGGTACTGAGATCCACTTATACTAGGGGCTGTAGAGAATGTGCACACTCCTGGTCATTAATGGGACTCACTAACTACTTCTGAAACAAAATTAGGGCAGGTCTTTGCTACCAGGAGTGATCCGCTACTAGAGCTTTTCACTACAGTTGGTAGTAGAAAGCTAAGAAGCCATATGCTCGGGTTGTTGAAAAAATAATACATTTCTATACAGAGATACATTACAGGAGAGATGTTTTTCTTTTTTTAAAAAAAACCCTATTATACAGTTTTGTTAAAATGCTAAGAAGTTCTTGCGTACTGAGGATTTTACAGCAATTTTTTAAAAAAATTCTTGTCTAAACTAGTGTTTCACAAAAACATAGGGAGCTATTCACATTGGGCCTGATCCATGTCTGGTGTGAACAGGCATAGCACCACTGATTGTCAATGGAGTTGTATCATTTAAACCAAAGATCGGACCCAAACAAGACAGAAAATTTCTTTCAGTAAAGAAGAAACAACTATCAATGAACCTTTGCAGCTGTTATAACTGCAGCAATTACATTTGGTTATATGATCTAAATTCTCTCTCTCTCTGTTTAACCATACTGATTCATCCAGCCCTACTTCTCTAACCACGGTCACTACTAGCGTAGGTCAGATATAATTACTCTGTCACTTCTGGGCCTGTGCTTAGAAGGAAGCCCAGACAGTTTCCACTGCTCTCAGTAGATCCCTCACTGCTAATGGGCTTAATTTTCAGAGCTGCTGACCGTCCAAAGCTCCGCTGACTTCAAGTGGACTTACAGATGAAAAGCACCTATGAAAATCAGGTCTTATGCAAATACTTCATCGCTCCGTGTAGAGGAGAACCAACAGGGGGTGAACTGCTGCATGGTTGCAATGGAGCTATAGTGTGGCTGGTGGGGCATGCTGAAGCCAGCAACAGTGAGAGAGGTACCTGCTGTTTCTTTCAGCAGCAGCCTTTGGAGTTGGTGAAGGGAAATCATGGAGAAGTGAGGGTGCATAGACAAAATGAAGAAACATCTTTCTTAGTGTGAAAATGTCTTCTTTCAGGCAAGAAATTGAAGAATAAAAAACAATTGTCCAACAGGAGCATAATTTTCACGTGTGCAGAGCTTCATACATAGAAAAAGTGTCAATGACCAAAATATCCCACCACCCATTGGCAGGGCTGAAAATGTTCTAGCCAACGTTCTTTCAGGTGTGCTAGTTAAAAGTGAAAATACAGCAGACTTCATTGCTGTTCCCTGAGGCTGATCTTGAATATCAATGAATTCATGTGCTGTCGTCAAGTTCACTTTATAAAAAAGATTTTTATGATAGGCTCTAGTGGGATTGAGAGACAGAATACAGTTGCCTGGTGCCAAATAATAAGCAAAGAGCTTAAAAATGAAAACATACATTATTTCAAAAAGAACATTGTTAAGCACAAATTCTTAGCTTCCTGCTCAACAAAAATAAAAAAAAAAACCTGACAGCTAGGGCCAAACCCTGCTCCCACTAAAGTTAATGGGAGTTTGGACCCTATACTGAATTTCAGCTGTCATATTGCATTTTGTATTGTGTAAGAGATATGGTAAAATAATCTCTGAGTAACCACTAGTAAAATGGAATTATTTTTCTTGTGCACTGAATATTCCCTTATTTAAAATATTTGCTCCATTTTTGTGCTTTAAGATGTCACCCCCTTCATTGTTTCTGTGTCAAACTGTATATACTCAGAGAGCCTTCATCTGATGGACTCTGTGCATTACAGGGAACATATAAAAATGTATCACTTGGCTGTAAATTTGCACATTTTCAGTGACCAATCTCCTCTCTCTACAAATATATTGCATTTTCCCTTACAATAAATATGTTTTATAATGGCAATATGGTGCTGTAACTCAAGAAGGTGGTGTTGCTCAGCTTCTCTTTGTCATGCAACTTGCACTGTATTCTAACGGCATATGTTACATCTCTATCATGAATTATTGTTTGAGTATGGCACATTTGTGTCTATATTTAGAAAACAACCCTCTGCTTTTGCAAAGACCCAAGAGCCATGCTAGAATGACCATACTGGATAATGGTTTCTGTATTGTGAAACAGTTCCTTATGGTGCTTCATACTTGGGTTTTGCTTCCTAAATTCTTAATTACCAATCCTTAACTTATATTGGTGTCTGAGGAATAGTGCCTCATTGTGTTGAAAT
The DNA here is from genome assembly GCF_965152275.1 of Natator depressus. Classification (NCBI taxonomy): domain Eukaryota; kingdom Metazoa; phylum Chordata; order Testudines; family Cheloniidae; genus Natator; species Natator depressus. The sequence goes on along the minus strand of NC_134235.1, from coordinate 197,748,481 downwards.
AACTCTTCAAGCTGTTTCAGTCCATAAGGAAAATATTTTAGGTTGAAAATATACAATTCCAGAAAAAAGAATATACAATTCCCCAAACCCCACAAATGGGGAACAGGTGTATGTAAGAATAGGGGACTGTGTACATTTTTAGATTGGCTTTATACAAATCCAATAAAAATATTAAATAAGGAGGAGTGAAATAATATACTTGGGACAAAGGAACCCTCAATTTTTTTGACTTCGTTATGTGTTGCATATACTTCTTAAACTCTGACACCTTTTTCTGTGTTATGCACTTTTAAAGAACTCTGCCAGTATGCATAGACAGCAGGCATTTTCTTTTCAGAATTGCTGTAGCCTGTGCCAAAAAACAAATGCACTGTGCTCTCTCTCGTGGAGACTTTATTTTTGTTCTTTCCTAATCTAAAATGAGATTGGAAGTAGGTAATTGCTCTTTCTTTATGGAGTAAAAACCATAATTTATAGCTTAAATCTTGAACGACATCAATGCTACAACTTTATCTAGACTCAGAAAGTTTATATTAATACGTTGTCACCCTTTCAGCAGGACTCTTATCCTTATCCTTGACCAGTGCATATTTTCAGGTTGAAAGTTCTTCTGTGCGTTGACTGCATCTTTACTTTTGTGTCTGTATGGTTCTAAGCATTTTGATGTGAAGCAAATAATAATTTGAGGTCTCCATAAGCTGGGGTCCCTTAGCCAGCTGCTTGCTGTCTTCAAATATAATAAATTATGGAGCTTCCCTGGACTCTTGGTTAGTGGCATGCATTCTGGAGCATCTCTGATATGGAAGATGTAGAACTCCTGAGAACTGAAGAAATGATGTGCTCAGAACCTAGCAGAGCAAATGAGAGACCGGAGACCTTCCCAATGCAATACTACCAAAAATAAGAGTGCCTATTGGCAAAAAGAGATCAAGGGTCAGTTTGGACATAGGGAGGTCTGGGACATGTTGGGGTTTGTGAAGTTTGAATTGGATTGGAAGATTGGATCAGGGAAGAGTAAAAACATCCAGTTGGGTTGGAAGGGATTCTGGGGAAACAGGGAATTTTTATAAGACCCAGACTTTATAGGATGTATCAGAACTGAACCTTTGTGAGGTTCAACATTCACTGAGTATTAAATTCTTTTAAAATCATTCTGAAGTTGAATGAGTTCACCACTCATAGCAATTAAAACCAAAGAATGCAAAAGACTTTGAGCAATAATAATTAATTTCTGAGATACATGGCTAGAGAAAAGATTTTACAACTGGCAAGAAAGTAAATGGTTCCCATTTTAAGTATGGAAATCAGCTATAAATGCTCTGTGTACTAATGAAACTCATCAGTGTGTTCAAAGAAAAGGACACACAATACCCAGGTCAATTAAAGGTTGCCTTTGATAACAAAACAGAAATATTTACAGATTCGAAGAAGCTGGAGAAGTTTATTAAGACTCTGCATAAAATCAGAATAAGCAATGAAAAAAATCCGCTGACAGATGAAATCAGGGAATTATGAAAATTAGCTGAAATAACTGATTTTACACAATGTTGAAAAAATACCGAAGAATCCAACTGGCTGAATTTGGACTGGGCTCAATGGTTGGAAATAAGAAAGTAGAACTAAAATTCAGAAGCTTTAAGTGCACTGATTATCATAAATTTGGATGGTATGAAAGATCTAAAAGGAGCAAGTCTTTATTGTGTACATGGAATTCCAGGAACTTTGAGGTACATGTGGAAGGAATGTTCACCCTCATTCTTTCAAGTGATGGGTGAAGAGCAGGTGTTGGGTGAAGAGAAGGTCATTTTGCTTCATGAGCAATACAGTAAGGCTTTAAGAAACATCAGTCTTTGTAAACACAGATACAAAAGAAATCCCAGAGACATTGAGTTATGTTTTCAGATATAATATAGTGCAGTGTGTACAATACATGTGAAAGAGATGGTTAAACATTGATATTTGTTGTTGGGAAGCCCTATACTGAATTATTTATTTCTTCATGGGCTTTTCCATGGCACTCATCATGGCATCATCTGAGTGCTTTGGAACATTAATGGATTTATCCTCACAAAACCCCTGTGAGCTAAAGTGGTACTGTTATTCCCATTTTAACAGATGAACGACTGAGGCAAAGAGAAGTTAACGTCCAAAGCGAACACTAATTTTGAGTTCCCAATTTGAGATGCCTATAATCTGGGTTTTTTTCAGAGAACTCAATATTTTATTGCATTTTATTTGTTCAGAGCACAGCTCCTGTTGACTTCAGTTACAGCTGTGAGTGCTTAACGCTTTTTAAAATCGGACTCCAGGTGTGTTACCTAGCAGCTCTGTGTTCTGGGGGAACCAGAGCCCAGTATCCAGCCTGTCTGAGTCACAAAAGACCTCCCTGCCCCCAGCCTCTGCTTGAACCAAAGACTTACAAAAAAACAATTAAAAGGCAGAGGGGGAGACACCTAAACCCCTGGGATAAGGGTGACAAAATTAAGGAAACTCCCCTAGCTTCATTTGCATTGAAGATGGGACAGTGAGGCATCTCCATTAGCATACAGAATGGAGAACAGAGATTCCAAGGCAAGAACCGCACAGAACTCTGGGACCAGAAAAACAGGGAAACACTGCATGATGGGGGATTTCTGCTCCAGATGTTAATGAACCCATGTCTGCACACACGCAGTTCAGTAGTTATCAGACCAATTCTAGTAAAAAATCCTTTATTGGTATCCAAAATAGTGAAGCTCCCTAATTGCATTGTGAGCTCCCTCCAAGGAACACTGCCCATAGCTGGTCATTCCTGGCTATTGTCTAGCCTGAAGAAAACAACTTTGTTATACTCCCTTGAGCCATCACATAAACAAAATCTAATGTTCTCCCTTGAACCATTGTTATTTCTCTAAAAAAAAAACCCTACCCATTCTCAAGTAAGTGTTCTGATGCCTGGATCCAAAATCTGCATCAATTCCATTGGGACTTCATCTTCCCCTGACTGATCATGCTGGGGGCTCTGCCTGTCTGCAGCACTCTGGATCCTCAGCTACCTCCACCACCTGGGACCCCTGATTGATTCAAGCTTCTTGAAGTGGTGAGACCCCAGCTCACTCTCTCTCTAGATATAGCTTTCTGACCCTGACTTGTGTGATAAGTTATAGTTTTCTAAACCTGACCTTTATCATCAAATTTAAGTTAGATTTAATATTATAACTGTTTTGTTTGTTTGGTTCCCCTATGGTTCTTACCTGGCAATAAAAAACTTTCATGGTTAAGCTGGTTGCTTCTCTCTCTCTCTCTTTCCCTCCCTTCCTCCTCCTCCCAACCCCCCCGGGGGGGTGTTTTTTGGTTTCCTCATTCGTTCTGCAGCAACGCTCCTCGTACCTAAGATAAAAGATCCCTGCAGTGCCCAAAAATCCGGTGGGGTTTGCTCATCAAGTGGGTTACTACCAGAACAATTGTAATGTGAAAGTGGGGATAGAGACGTGCTGAACCTGGGACATATAAGGGTGACAGATTGAAAGTGCTGCTCAACCCAGCCTGCTCATGTGTATTCTATCCCAGTGCGGTGTCCATGGCATATGAGGGTGACAGCTTGGAAAGGCTGCTCGACCAGCCTGCTGAGTCTAGGGACATATAAGGGGTCAGCTTGGGAGTGCTGAACCCAGCCCTGGGGAACCTAGGTCCTGCAGAACAGTGCCATTGGGAGGAAACTTGCAGCAAGGAGAAGTAGAGCTCTGTATGAGAACACAAGTGACACAAGCAGTACATTGATAGAATTACAGAACCCCTGTCCCCAGAAGAGTAACCCTAATAAATGAGCATACCCCAAAGTAACGGGCAAATCTGGTGACAGGTGTTTCAAATTGGGTACCCAGAATCACCACATAGGAATGCTGACAGAGGCAGGGGTAGAATCCAGTTCTTCAGGGCAGCATTCAATTACCTTAACCATGAGACTATCCTTTCTCTTCCTGAAATCCTGTGTGTTATTCACTACACACCTTCCAGCTTCTGCAACAAATGCTCCATTAGCTCTGATGCAGCCCCTGACTATAGTCCATCCTGTGCCCAGAATGAGGCATGGGTCCTGTGGAAGGAATAATATGTGATTATGATTTAAAGACTGTATCAGAGTGCATACGCACAAAGGCAATCTTAATTCTGAACTCAAAGGTTTTGAGTGCTTGCCTTTGCAATCTTAATATTCTTTTAATGTAGTTTTTGTAATTTCCTAGTTTGTTTTTTTTAAAGCAAATTAAAAAAGCAAACATACAGAGAAATTTCATATTGACTCCCAGGGTTCCTCAGCAGGTTTGGAGCCTTTAGGTCCACTGTACAGACCTCTATCACCTGAGCTAACAGAGTAACAGGAGTAATAGGTTAACACCCTCTATGTGGAAAAGCCACTAGAAGGATACAAGACAAGCATTTTGCCAGTGGGTTTCCACAGCTATTTGCTGAGAGCAGAAGGATGTTGAGACTCAGAAATCCAAGGTTCTATTCTAGGTTCTATGAGGTGGTTGCTCTCGTGGTAACAGACACTCCTGCCCCTGGTGCTTCCAGCTTGTCTTCATCCCAGTCCCAGTCCCTCCTTTCCCCACTCCTCTCCCAGTCTTAGTCTCTGTTCCTCATCCCAGTTGTCTAAAGCCATCCCCATTGACCATAACATACCTATAACATTTTAAGTACATTGTGGCACCCATGTGGTCTTGAATGAGCTTATGGAAGTACTGTGCTTTGGGCTGGTCTTCACTACGGGGAGATCGATGCTGCTGCAATTGATGATGCAGCAGGGATCGATTTAGCAGGTCTAGTGAAGACCTGCTAAATCTACTCCAGTTGACCCCTGTACTCCACCTCTCCGAGAAGAGTAAGGGAAGTCAACCGGAGAGTGTCTCCCATCAACGCAGTGCAGTGAAGACACCGGGCTAAGTCGACCTAAGCTATATTGACTCCAGCTACATTATTCATGTAACTTAGGTCGATTTACCCCCATAGTGAAGACAAGCTCCAAGATTCAAGCCCTTAAAATATGTCACCTTTAGAAGATAAATAGCGGTGAGATGAGAACAGACTTCTTTTTAATATTACATTTACTATTTAGATGGCTTTGGCAGATGACTGCTTCATGACAGTCAAATATAGTTTTTCTTTTGTTTAAGTAACAATGTAACCTTGAGTAAATCATTACAGTGATACTATTTAAAATACAGCCATTTTACAGGGTGTCATTATTAGCTGACAGAACTCCACCTTTTGCGGTGGCCATACCTGCCTTCAGCATGTTTCTTAGGAAAAATTTGATATGAGAAAACTGAGGACCACTGATAACCCTCATTTCTCCACAGTGGAGGCCTCAGAAGTCTTAATATCTATATAAAAGGCCTGAATGTCTGTGGGGCACTTGTAAATTTGTAAGCTTTTATATAAAAGTATTTGGAGGTCCTTTTGGTGACCTTTGGTAGAGAGGTCACATTTCTAAATTGAGACATTTTTGTACTCAGCAACCGATAGTGAATGAGTGTGTTTAGCTATTTCAGAACCAGAACTAAATGTAGTTTAAAGTGCTGTAGTCTTTGTGTGAACATTTACTTTTAATTAACAAAGCAAAGTTGTGTGCTACCAGAAGTTATAGTCTAACCTAGCAGAAACAGGTAACAATTGTTATTGTATTCTTGTATTCCTAGTTAAGTTTCCAAGACACATGGTAACTTTATACCCTGATGCAGAGACAAATTTATTTTATTTGGTTTGAAATGATAAAAGCTCATAAATTTATGTAAAGTGTAATAAAAAGGAAAAGTTGTTGCCATTATCATTAGAAGTAGATTTAACACATTGAGATGAACTGATTGCTTTTGACAGCCCAGAAGATATTTATACTTTCACTGAACTTTTTATGTCAATTTTTCATCACTAAACTATTTACTCTCTGTGGTTCAGCTAGATTTTGACTCCCTTGATTGTTCATATGGGAAGCAGATGATGATGTTCTATTTAATTTTCACTACTCCTGTGTGTGTGGTATATATTTTTGAGTTGCTTGCCAAGACGTATTCTGCTCATATCATATTATTTTAATTCTCTCTTATCCTTAAGTCTGTATTTATTTTTATTAAAAGTAAGAAGCCTTCCCTGAAATACTAAGAACATGGCAGCACAAAAGAAATTCCTTAAAAAATAAAAACACACACACACACACACTGTACGAAACAAAGACCTGGATAAGTGAAGATTGTCTCTCCTGCACTGCTTAGTGATTTTAAGGCTTGATCCAGCACTCAAAACTCCCACTGACTTCTATGGAGTTCCATAGCACACTGAAGCTCGGACTAAGGAATGTCAAATTGCACACACCTGCCAAATAGACCTGGGAGAATACTGCAGTACATTTTTAGCAAATGTTTGAATTTTTACATTAATCTGTTTCAGACATCCTTGTGTCTCTTTTGTTTGTTTTCCCACAAAATTAAAGAAATTGAGTTTTACCAGCACTAATATTTATAGAAAGAAAATTTCAAAATGGTGTGAATGCATATTTGCAGAAATAAAATTTTAAAATTGTGCACACAAGTATTTGTGCTAGAAGGGCTTTTATATTCATCCAGACAGGGAGTTCAAACATGATTTTACATGACAATCACAACTAAGCTGGTGGAACACAGGGAGCCTAATGGAACCACAGAGGTATCAGAAGGCTCTGAGAGAGAGTATTGTGTCTTCCAGCTGACCCCACTATTAGCAGTCAGGTGGGATATTTTGAGGATGCTTTGTCCGTAACTATTGTTATAGTAGCTCCTAAATACTCTTCATAAGCATTGTTGTCACAGGTTACTATGATTTACTGATGACTTGCAAAATAATGAAATGAAATGGAAGACAACCTAGAACAGTAGTGGCAGAAATCCTGATCTGAGTCCAGTTAATAGTCTTGTTGAATGTGTGGCCATCATAGCATCTGCAAAGTCATGCATGGCAGAAATGCTCTAGGTAGCACGTATCTTAGATACTTTGAGCTGCCTCCACTTGGAGATGGAGACTAGTTTTCTTGCTGTGTGTGATTTGGAGGGGGTTACTTTGCAGATAAAATCATTCAGTCAGACAGAGTTTGAGTCTGTTGGTTCAGTTCTATCAAAAAAAATCTGAATAATCAGAGGCATTATTTGTAACAAAAAGGGTTTTTCTGCTTGCCGTTTGGCCTGTGTTGTTCGCTGGGGTTCTGGAAGTGCTGTGGATGCTTTGTTCTACTCCTTATGAACTGGACCCAAGTCCATCCTGGCTGAGACTAGCAGAGACAGAGTGAACCCTTTACTGACAGAGATTGACTGCACCGCACCTTTAAGCGGGGTGTGTGTGTGTGTGTGTGTGTGAATTTGGCTGGCTGACAGAATGAAGGGAACAGTGCTTTATTGAGGGGAGAGGGGGGTGGAGGAAGGGAAGAGGCCAAACTGCTGCAAAAGGGGACAAGGAGTCAGTGTGGCGGTGCTGATTCATCACCTGGGAACTAGAAGGGCAGAACGGTGTAAAAGGGGCAACCCCATGCAGTGAAGCCACCTTTTACACGAAGCGAGAATGAACTAATTGATAGAACTGGTCAGGAATTTTTCACCTGATTGTTTTTTCACTGAAAAATGCCAACTCACTGAAACCAAAACTGCTTGCAGTAAAGAGACAATTTGGACAAATTTCCCAACTCAAAAAAAAAAAAAGTGAGGAAAAAAAAGTTTCAAAATTGTCAAAAGGGGAAATTTCAACATTTTCAAAACAAAACATTTTGTTTGAAAAGTCTTATTTCAAAATTTAACTTAATTTATACAAATAAGTTGTTTTTTTAAATGAAATGTTTCAAGACTATTGAAACAAAATGTTTTGATTGACCTGAACCAATTTTTTTTCTGGTTAGTTAGATTTTGACTTTTTGTCCTGAGTTAGAATGGGGAAAATTTTCCAAATCTCAAAAATCATCATGACAGGAAAACCATTTCCTGTCCAGCCTGAAAGACCAGCCGTCATTGTGACTTTATTGGGGATGGTGCAAAGGTGGTGCACAGTGTCCTTGGGAAATGCAAGAGAACATGGCCACATATGGAGGTGACATAAAATCATCTTCTCTCTGCACCTGGCTAGCTACGTTGGCTGTTTCAGAAGGGATGCAGGACCATAGTCTTACCCTCTTGCCAACTACTGTAGAGATACCAGTCTTGTGTAGGCCACAGGGGAGTTCCTTTCTCTTCACTCCTCTGCACATTTTATGCTGGGCCAGGCAGTCTTACCCACCCTGAACAGAGATGTGCTGAATTACCCTATTGAAAATAATGGGCCAGATTTTGATCTCAGGTATAACAGCTTCAATGGAATTACTACAGGTTTACACTGATAGAAGTGGTACCAGTATCTGGCTCACTGATGTTTTACGGTAAGTATGTCTGAAGCAATAGGGATGCATCAACCATTGACCAAGGAGTGGTTTATTCAATCTGAATTTTCTTTAGAGTATATCCCCTGTTTCTGTTTAAAGAAAGCAAAGTCTAAACTTATGTCATGCAGAAAGCTTCCAGATTAATGAGAAGAATGACATTTAGATATGATTATATTTAGTAGTCTTTTAGTGTGTAAATGATGTTCTAGTTCATTTATTTTTCTGCTTGTGAATTTTAACAAAAAATCTGGTGATAGTTTTCAAGTCCATGGTACCTATAGAAATTGGGCACAGGTGATCATAGTATTAGAGGTTTCAGAGTAGCAGCCGTGTTAGTCTGTATTCGCAAAAAGAAAAGGAGTACTCGTGGCACCTTAGAGATTAACCAATTTATTTGAGCATAAGCTTTCTTGAGCTACAGCTCACTTCATCAGATGCATTCAGTGAGCTGTAGCTCATGAAAGCTTATGCTCAAATAAATTGGTTAGTCTCTAAGGTGCCACAAGTACTCCTCTTCTTTTTGCATAGTATTAGAGTTTAGTATTTGAGGTAGTGTTTTTCTACTAACATAAAACTTGCAAATATCACTATAATTTTTCATTAAAATGTGATAGCAAATAACCAGTGAAGAAGAATGCAATTTATTTGTTAGAGCACCACAAATAATAGCTGTCTCCAGTATTACCAACCCCAAACATTCAAAAATCATGATTCCACCTTCCCCCCTCCAAAAATACCCCATGAGATTGTCTTAAAAATCAGTTATGATATTTTTAAAAATATCATAAATGTTGGTACCTTTTTATTTGCTTATGGGTTTTGAGCCTTTAGGCTGCACTTCCTTCTCATTTTCAAGCTTTTCTTTGTGCGTATGAGGGATAGAAACATTTTTATTTTAAAGGATTTTAAAGCTGAGATTTACAAACAATATAATTATTCCAGTGTTTTCCTAAAGCCCCAGATGTTGGAAGTCATGAGACATGCAGTAAAATCACTAGAGTTGTCAGCATTGGTCTCCCTAAACAAAGTCCACTGCACTTCTGGAGCCTGTTGCCGGGCGCAATGTCACTATAAAAACAGACTTGGGCCATTACAGGTCTACTCTGTCATGGCCCCTTTAAAACCTGACTGAGGGAGGTTATGTGATGAAAGGACTATAAAAGAGTTGCCCTGCGGCTCATCTTCCTGAGTCTCTCCTTGGTGGTCCACAGAAGAGGTGTGGGAAGAGACTTAGAAGGACAGCTGAAAAGCTGGAGAGAGTACCTCAAGGAAGTGGTGGTGTTTGGCTAAAAAGACAGCAAGAGTGTATGGAAGAAACCCAAGATAAAAGATTATTTGAGTCTTTAGGGCAAAGGGGAGTGAGCTCCATGTCAAGAGGTCAATGGTTGTTATTTCAGGTGTAAGTAGAGTCAGGATGAGCTCCACCATGACATCTGGTGGTGAGGTGCGGCAAGTTGTGGAAAAGAACTTCAGGGGCTGATCTCATTTGCATAGGCACACCCACCCTGCCTAGAATGAGCCCATAGCTGCCCAAATGGTCACTTTGGCTGCTGTGGGATCCCCAGTGTCTCTGTTATTGGGGCAGGAAGAATAAATTGTTATTATCCTGATTATGGGAATCAAGGACAGTGGAACTGTACTTGGCCTTTTGTTATGATGGAGGGACTCACCATCAACTAAGTAGCGCTCGCTAGGCAAGGGACATGGGTTCCAAAACTCTGAATTGAGAGAGGCTGGAGATGGGTATTAGTATCTGGTGGTGTGGGCCCCTTTGTGAGGGCCTGAAACATTAATTGCACCTCTGTCTCTCTCCACTGTGGAACATCAGAGCTAATTTTGGGTCTACTAGGAGTCTAGCTACAGGTGCTGAGCTGAATTCACTTTGGCCTTTTGGTGCACCAGCACTGAGGCTCCCACTACTACAAGCTGAAATCATGGGGAAATCATGTGTTAAGTAGTGGGGAGCCTGAAGATCTACTGCGGAGCGGAGTGGAGCAGTTCGTGGGACGGCAGGAGCTGCTTGCGGAGTGGAACGGTTTGTGGGATGGCTGGTGGAGCGGAGCGGCTCGTGTGGCAGATTGGAGTGAAGCCCTATGGAGCTGCAGGGCTTCAGATTATGTAAGGTGCCCCTTACCTCTACCCCCCCCACACACACACAAACATTTTCACCCAGACTGGGGAGTAACACTCTGCAGATGAACTTTTGAACTCTGGGGCTGGACTTTTGGGTTGTTGGACTTCTTGGACTTTGGGTGATTTTTGGGTTGCTGGACTCAAGAGACGTTTGGGTTGTTGGACTCAAGAACCCGAGGGAAAGGACATGGCCCAATTTTCTGGGGTGGGTCTTTGCTCATGGTTTGGTTGATGAACCCTAGTTGTGGTGTTTTCCCAATTTAATGCTGATGTCGTTTACCTCATGTTGTTAAAGATTCTCTGCTACACCGAGACTCTGTGCTTGCGAGAGGGGAAGTATTGCCTCTTTGAGGCGCCCAGGGGTGTGTGTAAGATTTTCCCAGGTTACTGGGTGGGGGCTCGAGCCAGTTTTGCATTTGCTTTGATGAGAGGGAACCCCTATGTACTGAACCCAGCCCTTGCTGCTATCAACTCGGCCTGGCAGAAGGGTTACACAGGTAAAGACTTAAGGCTGTGGGGAACAGGAGGAGGACTGTTTGGCCTAGGACTGGTGGCCTAGGACAGGTGGTGTTAGCATTAGACCTGGTGAGTACCACTTCTCAGTGTTGCCAAGTTTTGAAATTTTAATGAAAGTCATGTGATATCTTGCATAAAGGTTCAACTTCTGTAGACAAGTGTTTGTGTGAAAAGCTCATCTTTCTTTTTTTAAGTAATTTTCAAACCCTCATAATTGCAGAAAAAAGCTTGAAAATGTGACTGGAGTGTAACCTAAAAATTCAAAAACCAGAAGGCAAATAAAAAATTCCCAAAGATGTTATTTTTATATCTTGTGATGTTTAAGACAATATCTTGATTTTTCAAATTTTATTTAAGGTTCCAAGCTAGAAATTCTTGAAAGCGTGGGAAGCAGCCACCTTTGACTCCCTGTGTCAATGAGGGAAATGAGGTCAGACAAGGGGAGAAAGACAATATTGTCTGGGAAGGCAATGAATCCAGTACCTATGGGGCTGTGTAGGGTTGAAGCAAGTAACCCTTTATAATAGGGAGTAGCCCCAGAGTTGCTTGCCTTTGAAAGCTAATGAAGAATGCAAGGTCCAATAACTATGGAGATAAGCTTGGGCTGGCTAAGGTCCTTAGACTGGGTTTTTAAGGTCAAACTTTTTCCTGACTGGACCCAGTCAGCTGGCATCAGCAGAAGGGGGTGAATTTGCAGAAATGAGGCTAAATGTCCTCTACTTATTTACAAAAGAAAAAACTGGTAACAGAATAAAGTAAAATCCTCTTTACTTAATGTGAATCTCTGTTTCTGGTGATCAAGTCCTCTCTGTCCAAAGATAATTAGCACTTTATAATGCTAATTATTATAATTATGTCTGTGGAAAAAAATCATTAGGGGGTAGGTCTGTTCAATGATTTTCAATTGCCCCCGCTACTCAGAAATAAGGTCACTTTTCGATTAACTTGCTGTAGGAGCTCAAAGATGAAAACATACTTACAGACAATCGTTGATTGTTTATTCTCTCATTTCTAACATCCTGGAAATTATCTGAAAAGCCAAATAAAGAAAAATAAAATATTAATGTGAGAAAATTACATGAAAACTTTCAGGTTCCAGGGCACTGAGATTAAAGAAATCATTGCATGCTTTGCCATTTCCGCACTTTATGCCAAAATAGTATTAGAAAGCTCCCTTATAGATTTTCTTCTGTCTCATTTTTATTCATATTACCACAACCAATTGGGAAGGGAGGGTTGAGATAAATTTACGAGCAACTGTAAAAAATATAAATGTGGGCCAGTAATAAAAAATTACAAATGGTGTCACCATACTGACTGGAAATTATCAGTTGTATAGTAATTTCCTTTTTCCTCCATATCACTAGCACGTCTACAAAGGCTGGTTTAGCAGTCCAAATCCTTTCCACATTGACTTGAAATTGTTTTGCAAATTATATTGTGACCAGTTTACAGGTTCTTATACTCTCACGTTTGAAATAATCCAGTTTTCACATGGTCAAATCTTGTGCATTCAGGCTTTAGGGAAACTGAGAAGAGAATCTGGAGTGAGGGAAATTAGATCAGTTTGGTCAGGAACCAGGGAACTGAGGGTAGGGTGTTGCCCCAGGGGTAGAGTTGAGAGGCCATTAGATGAGAAAGTGGGGGAGATTAGAATAGGTGAGCTGGGTTATAGGAGAAGTGGAGGAGAAACTTACTTTGGGAACCCAAGTTTGATCATTTTGGCCTAAATGACCTGCACAAGACCACGCAAGAAGTTAGAGACATAGCCAGGAGTTCCTCAATGCTCAATCTATTAGACAAATTTGTCTCTCCAAAATAGACAATTTTTTAAACTATCTGGAGATTTTATTGAAGCCTATATTATGTTACTGCTTACAGCCAGATAGACACATAGGGGTTAGGAGAAATTTTTTTTTCCTGACTTTATAAGCTAGATCAGAGAATTCGACTAAAACACAGCTCCTCTTTTAAAGAAACAGAATGAATGTTTCTTTTTAAGCTCAGCTGACTGTCCTGGTCAGATGAGATAGGCGCAGCCAATCAAGGACATAAGAGAAATTCCATGGATTTCTGCCATATGACTTAACCCTTGTTTCATAGTCTCATGAACCAGGCTTGACATAAAATATACCACAAACAATAGCCTGACAAATAAACATACAGTAAAAAAGAGCACAGAAAGTTTTTGTTGACAGTTCTCAAGCATGTACACATTCGAGCAAACAAGTACAGGTTTGCAGAAGCAGTTTGAATTTGAACTAAGGCTGATTGAGTACTTTTGCAGCTTGATTCAAAAAGTTCCTACAGCTCAAGAAGCTGGCATAAATAAAGAAAAGTTATTGAAGAAGAAAACATTGCCTTCCCAAGGTTGTGAAGAAAGATCCTCAATGATAAGGTCTCCATATGGAAATTAGCCCTTTACACGTAATTTGACATCTTAAAAGGAAAAGCTTCCCAGGAGAAAGCAAGATCACTGTTACATAGTTTGAGCTCTTCGAAAGGGAAAGACTCTAGTGAATTTTGAGAAGATGGCTATTTCTATGAATTTTCAAAAGATTATATTTCTTTCTCAGAAAGTGTCAATCAAAAATCTTAATGAAATATCTTTGAAGGCCCTCCTTCCAAGAATGTACACCACTGTTTGGTAAAATGTTGTAGTAAAATACGTTGAATCCCAAATATTTATGTTGAAGGGAAAAAAAGTCAGAAGAATGCCAGTCTAGCAGCCAGTTCAGAAAACAGTTTAATTGTCTAAGGTCAGGCTAACCAAGACATAGGATTAACATTACTATACTTCCTTCCTTGTGAATTGGAGGAGGTGGACTGATTTAATTTTGTATTGAGGCCTGTAATAGATTGGGCCTATTTTATAGCACCCTCCTCCTATCAGATCAAGCTTTATTATGCCAGTCCGCTCACTCCCTGAGGCAACCCTCATCTGTGCTTCTCAAGGAATCAGGGAAACTATCTTCAGCTGGGGCAGTTTCTTTAATTGCTTCTTAACAAACACAATCCTGCCCCCTACAGACTCTTACTTCAAAGTCTGTGCAAGCATATCAGTCCCTTACCCAAGTCAGTCTCACACACCACACCATAACACCATGTAATTCCCATAACAAGATTGCTTGGCTAAGAGCCTCAGTCCCCAAGTGCTCCCCAAACAGTCTCCCCTCATGTATGTTTGGTTTTCTTGAGCAGTTCTTTTCAGCAGTAACTCCAGTAGCAGTTCCTTGGGAGCACCACCAAGGAACTTCTGCTTCTTGGAGGAAGTTGTAGTCCCCTCCTGCTTATTCATCCTGCCGTCTTTTATAAAGGACAGCTAATTAAGTTCCAACTCTTTCCTCAGGTTTCATTGCAGTAAAGCACATTAGTATGTGCTTAATTTTAAACAACATCGATGGCAATGGAATTACTCATCTGCTTAAAGTTAAGCATATACTTAAGTGCTTTGTTGGATCAGAAGCCATTCACCTAGGGCAAGTCAAATGACTCTCCTGCAGTACAAATTAGTTGCAATTCCTCACACTATTATCCTGTCGATATTGAGGTCAGAAAGTGATGTAAGTGCATAAGGCAGTCAGCCACTTAAAATTGCCTTGAGCAACCCTGCGATCCAATTCTGCCTTATTTTTAAACAGCAGAAGGAAGCAAAAATCAGAGGGCTGCTTTTCTGCTTTTTTTAAAAAATGTCTTTTGTACCTTTGACTAGAGTGAAGTAGCTTGGCTAAGCTAGTCTCTCAGTACAATGGAGTTGATGAACATGAAAGTCATTTGTGTTGTCAATCACAAACATAAATTTGTTAAACATGGTATCACATTTAAGCTATGGAACGGAGAGTGTGATTAAAAGAGTACTATCCCTTTAAAGGACAGGCTGGAGCCTGCAACCTGGAGATAATCAAGGAGCTTTGTCCTACTCTACCCTGGGGGCTAAGTCATATAAACAAGAGCAGAAGTGGAGCAGGAGAGAGGAGTAAAAGTCAGGTGGACTGCAGTGGGTGGCAGTTGCTCTCTTGGGGACCTGCAGCTGCAGACAATCCAAAACTGACTTAGAGAGTTGGATATGGACTGTAAATTTAGGAATCCTGAACCAGGGTCACGATGACCTGTTTGTTATAATTATTCCTGTCCTGGAAACCTGATTAAAAAGGGACATGGCATTATGTTAAAAATGTGCTGTCTTCTTCTTGTTTATTGTTGGCCTACCTGGAGAAATGAAGTTGTTGGTTGTTGGCCTACCTGGAGAAATGAAGATGGGGTGCAGTGCCACACTGGGCCACAAGGGGAGCATTCAGGGGTGCCTGCATCTTTACAAGTCACCATGCTTTCCAGCTAAAGATGTCTTGGTTCAGTTGGCTCAGCGCCATTTTTGTCTTCTGAAATGATTTTACTTTTAAGTTCCTGATTCAGAGAAACAAAATGACCAAGAATTCTGTATCTTTCCAATAACTAACAAATCTCTACGACTGTCCTAAGCATAGACAATTTGTTCCTCTATAGATAGGTTTTTACTATGTAGTCCCTTATGAAAGCAAATTCTTAACAGACCGAAATCTTCGCATCCTTAAGGAAAATGAGCATTCAAAAGTATACTTTCTGATAATGAAATGTAATAGACTGTGGGATACTCATCCTAGAGAATTGATAGGAGCTCAACTGTGATGATTTGGGGAATCTATGTATAGCTTATGAATTCTGTCTGATACTGGGGGCTTTTTATGTGTATCTGTGTCTGACTCAGACTCCATTCTGAATGTGGATCTTGGTGCTTTCTCTGATCTTTTATCTCCATGTCAGACTGAAATCAAGGAATGGTGGCATGAGGCTAACAATAGAGTCATTAAACCGTGATGCTGCTCTATTCAAATAGAGGCACCGTTGGACAAAGAGTTATCTGCCATCCAGAAGAACCAATCTGTTCAGGTGGGCTGACAGCTAAACAATGGATCAGATGCTGATGGACTTTGATCACCTGATGAGGCTGTACAGAGGTGTCAAGTATCAGGGGGTAGCCGTGTTAGTCTGTATCCACAAAAACAACAAAGAGTCCGGTGGAAGCTTAAAGATTAACAGATTTATGTGGGCATAAGCTTTTGTGGGTAAAAAAACACTTCTTCAGATGCATGGAGTGAAAATTACAGATGCAGGCATTATATAATGACACATGAAGAGAAGGGAGTTACCTCACAAGTGGAGAACCAGTGTTGACTGGGCCAATTCGATCAGGGTGGATGTAGTCCACTTCCAATCCCTGTAGCAAACCTCGTTGCCTACTCTGTCCCCATATCTACTCTAGTGACACCGTCAGAGGACCCAACCACATCAGCCACACCATCAGAGGCTCATTCACCTGCACATCTACTAATGTTATATATGCCATCGTGTGCCAGCAGTGCCTCTCTGCCATGTACATTGGCCAAACCTGGACAGTCCCTACGTAAAAGAATAAATGGACACAAATCGGACATCAGGAATGGTAACTACAAAAGCCAGTAGGAGAACCCTTCAATCTTCTTGGACATTCTATAACAGATTTAAAAGTAGCTATACTTGAACAAAAAGAGTCAGTAACAAAATTTAAAGAGAAACAGCAGAACTAAAATTCATTTGCAAATTTAACACCATTAATTTGGGCTTGAATAGGGACTGGGAGTGGCTGGCTCACTACAAAAGCAGCTTTGCCTCTCCTGGAATTGACACCTCCTCATCTATTATTGGGAGTGGACTACATCCACCCTGATCGAATTGGCCCTGTCAACATCGGTTCTCCACTTGTGACGTAACTCCCTTCTCTTCATGTATCATTATATACTGCCTGCATCTGTAATTTTCACTCCATGCACCTGAAGAAGTAGTTTTTTACCCACGAAAGCTTATGCCCACATAAATCTGTTAGTCTTTAAGGTGCCACCGGACTCCTTGTTGTTGTTGCTGTACAGATGGTTACCTGACAAAGGAGATGGAGATGGGAGATTATAAAAGAAAGGGTTTATCTCCAGACATTTGGAGAAAAGACAAGAAGCTTGAGCAGGGGAATAGAAGGGCACTGATTCCAGAGGTCAGAATCCATGAGAGTCTACAGTACTACTCAGAGGACTCTGTCCTTGCCCAGAGAACTTTCCAGAGTGGTGAGGAAATGCATATCGGTATATTCATGGAGACCTGGGAGAAGGATTGGAATTTGGGGGCAGCATGGGCTGTTATAGCAGGGATAAAGGAGAGACAAGACAGCACCTACCTGGGGAGGAATCAAATCAGTATCTTAGATGTCTGTATACTAATGCAAAAAGGATGGGGAATAAGCAGGAAGAATTAAAAATACTCATAAATAAACACAACTGTGACATAATTGGCATCACAGAGACTTGGTGGGATAATACACATGACTGGAATATTGGTATAGAAGGCTACCGCTTGCTCAGGAAAGTCAGGCAGGGAAAAAAGGGAGGAGGTGTTGCCTTATATATTAAAAATATATACACTTGGATTGAGGTTGAGATGGAAATAGGAGACAGATTTGTTGAAAGTCTCTGGGTAAGGATAAAAGGGGGTAAAAAACAAGTGTGATGTCATGGTAGGGGTCTACTACAGACCACCTAACCAGGAAGAAGAGGTCGATGAGGCTTTTTTTAAACCACTAACAAAATCATCCAAAGCACAGGACTTGGTGGTGATGGGGGACTTCAACTACTCAAACATCGGTTGGGAAAATAACACAGCAGGGCACAGACTATCCAATGAGTTCTTGGAATGTATTGGAGACCATTTTTTATTTCAGAAGGTGGAGAAAGCTACTAGGGGAGAGGCTGTTCTAGACATCATTTTGACAAATAGGAAGGAACTAGTTGAGAATTTGAAAGTGGAAGGCAGCTTGGGTGAAAGTGATCATGAAATGGTAGAGTTCGTGATTCTAAAGAATGGTAGGAGGGAGAACAGCAAAATAAAGACAATGGATTTCAAGGAGGCAAACTTTAGCAAACTCATGGAGTTGGAAAGATCCCACGGGAAGCAAGTCTAAGGGGAAAAACCACTGAAGACAGTTGGCAGTTTTTCAAAGACACATTATTTAGGGTACAAGAGCAAAGTATCCCATTGCGTAGGAAAGATAGGAAGTATGGGAAGAGACCACCCTGGCTTAACCAGGAGATCTTCAATGATCTAAAAATCAAAAAAGAGTCCTACAAAAAGTGGATAAACAAACTAGGGAAATGCAACCTAGATGGAGCTACTATAAAGTGGGTGCAAAACTGGTTGGAAAACCATTCCCAGAGAGTAGTTATCAGTGGTTCACAGTCATGCTGGAAGGGCATAATGAGTAGGGTCCCGCAAGGGTCAGTTCTGGGTCCAGTTTTTTCAATATCTTCATCGATGATTTATCATTCTGGGATGTATTAGCAGGAGTGTTGCAACTAAGACATGAGAAGACTGGACTAGATGACCTCTCGAGGTCCCTTCCAGTCCTATGATTCTATAATTATTTTGCCTAGATCTGTGCATTTTCCATGCTATACAGATAGCGTAGAAGTAATTGTGTTTAGAATCCTGTGCAAAGTCTATATGTGTGTCTGTTTGCTTTCACTATGGCATATCCCTGAAGAGTTAAACTATAATCACTGAGCACCTATATGTCTGGAGATCTGGGAAGGGGTGTGCTTAACTTATAATGGAGTCAGCATTAGTCCCCGGGGCTAGGCAGTTGGACCATGGAGTCTCCACTCTCTGAAGGGGGTGCGAGACAGAGGAGCTGCACCCTGAGAGTGTGACTAGAGATTTCAGCCGGGGAAGAGCCTGGATTCTGTTAAGACTCGAGACTTAAAGCACATCACATCCAGTCAGGTGGGCCCCAAACACAATAGCTTGGGGAGTGTCCGGCCAGGGGGAGCTCTACTAGGGCTGTTCGTGTGTAACACCATCAGTTCAGATATAGACAAAGCATTAGAAAACATACAGTTGATTCAGAACCAATCTTCCTTTATAAGGAGTGTGAACTAGATAATGTGATAAGTCATTTTCATTTCTAACAGATATGGAGGAGCATGAGGTTTGGACAGAAACATCCCGCAGGAGAGGATCTATTAACTGGGATTCTCTATATCCTAGTAAAGAGGAAAGGATAGAAGTTGATAAAGTTTAGGCTGGAACTGAAAAGAAACAGTCAAATGAAAAAGAGTCCCATTCAATTACATCACATGAAGGCAGATAACTAAAAAGTGACAAATTTTATAAGTGCTTGTCTACAAATGCGAGAAGTCTAAATACTATGATGGGTGAACTTGAGTGCCTGGTATCAAATGAGGATATTGATATAATAGGCATCACAGAAACTTGGTTGAATGATGACAATCAATTGGACTATGTAATACCAAGGTACAAAATATATAGGAATGACAGATCATGCTTGTGTGGGAGTGGCACTATGTGTGAAAGAAAGCATAGAGTCAAACATGGTAAAAATCTTAAAGGAATCAAACTGTACCATAGAATTGCTATGGATAGAAATTCTATGCTTGAACAATAATAGTTTAGCAGTAGGACTATACTACTGACCACCTGGTGGTCAGTGATGGTGATTGTGAAATGCTTAAGGAGATTAGAGAAACTATAAAAATAGAAAACTCAATAATAATGGGAATTTCAAGAATCCCCATGTTAACTGGGTTCATGTCACCTCAGGTTGGGATGCAGAAATAAAGTTTCTATCTACCATTAGTGACTGCTTTTTTGAGCAGCTAATCCTGGAACCCCCAAGGGGAGAGGCAATTCTTGCTTTAGACCTAAAGGGAGCACGGGATCTGGCCCAAGAGGTGAATATAGCTGAACCACTCGGAAATAGTGACCATACTGTAATTAAATTTAACATCCTTCTGGAGGAGGGAAATACCAAAGAAACCCAGCACAGTAGCATTTAACTTCAAAAAGGAGGACTACACAATGAGGAACCTAGTTAAATGGAAATTAAAAGAATCAATCACAACAGTGAAACACCTGCAAGCTGCATGGAAACTTTTTGAAAAACACTATATTAGAGGCTCAAATTAAATATATTTGATTTAAATTAAAAAGAATTGTAAGAGGACCAAAACAATGCTACCGTGGCTAAACAGAGTAAAAAAAGTGGCTAGAGGCCCTCCTTTAAAAATTGGAAGCAAATACTACTAAGAAAAATAGAAAGTAGCATAAACTTTGGCAAGCCAAGTGTAAAAGTATAATTAGGCAGGCCAAAAAAGAACTTGAGAAGAGGGAAGGTCCTCTCATAGATCTGTAACTGGTTAAAAGACAGGAAACAAAGGGTAGGAATAAATGGTCAGTTTTCAGAATGGTGAGGGGTAAATAGCTGTGTCCCCCAGAGGTCT
Source organism: Natator depressus (assembly GCF_965152275.1). Classification (NCBI taxonomy): domain Eukaryota; kingdom Metazoa; phylum Chordata; order Testudines; family Cheloniidae; genus Natator; species Natator depressus. The sequence continues at coordinate 197,728,069 of NC_134235.1, read as the reverse complement.
GTATGAGGACCAGTGCTGTTCAACATATTCAAAAATGATCTGGAGAAAGGAGTAAACAGTGAGGAAGCAAAGTTTGCAGATGATACAAAATTACTCAAGATATTTAAATCCAAAGCTGGACTTCGAAGAGTTATAAAGGGATCTCACAAAACTGGGTGACTGGGCAACAAAATGGCAGATGAAATTCAATGTTGATAGATGCATGCATATTGGAAAACATAATCTCAACTACACATATAAAATGATGGGGTCTAAATTAGCTATTACCGTTCAAGAAAGACATTTTGGAATGATTGTGGTTAGGTCTCTGAAAATATCCTCTCAACCCACAGCGGCAGTCAGAAAAGCTAACAGAATGTTAAAACCATTACGAAAGATTAGATAATAAGAGTAAATATCATAATGCCACTATTTAAATCCATGGTATGCCCACACCTTGAATACTGAATGCAGATCTGGTCATCCCATCTCAAAAAAGATCAATTAGAAATAGAAAAGGTACAGAGAATGTCAACAAAAATGATTAAGGGTACAGAACATCTCCCATGTGAGGAGAGATTAAAAAGATTTGACTGTTCAGCTTGGAAAAGAGACAACCAAGGGGGGCGGTATGATAGAGATCTATAAAATCATGACTGGTGTGGAGAAAGTAAATAAGGAACTGTTATTTACCCCTTCACATAACACAAGAACCAGGGGTCATCCAATGACATTAATAGGCAGCAGGTTTAAAACAAACAAAAGGAAGTACTTCTTCACACAACACAGTCAACCTGTGGAACTCATTGACAGGGGATGTTGTGAAGGCAAAAAAACTATAAGTGGCTATTAGCCAAGATGGTCAGGAATGCAGTCTATGCTCTGGGTGTCCCTAACTTTTGACTGCCAGATGTTGTGACTGGATGACAGGGGATGGATCACTTAATGATTGCCTGATTCTATTGATTCCCTTTGAAGCATTGGCTTTGGCATTGGCCACTGTCTACTGGGCTAGATGGACCATTGGTCTGACCCACCATGGCCATTCTTATATTCTTATGTTTTTAAGTTCGGTTGGCCAAATCTTGGTAGATGTTGAGCACTCACGGTTCCCATCAACATCAAAAAGATCTATAGTGCTCAGCATCACGTAGCAGCTGGCCCTTAAGCTCTGAGTATGTGGTTCTAAAAGTTATGGCTCTGATGTCTCACGAACAGATATGACACAAGACTATGAGCTGTCTTGTGGTAAGCCTTATATTGGTGCACAGTTTAAGACATGGGGAACAAGGAGCAGTGGCTATCCAAAATCTCAGTTCTTGTAGTCACTTCATGCAAGTAGTGGAAACATTTAGCAACTGTAGCAACCCAAGAGGGATTGGTTAAGTGTGGGATAGGAACAGGTCCCCACCTTATTCCACACTCACCAGAATTGCTGAGCCAGCATTGGGGAAGGAGATAGGAAGTGTATACCACCCCAGTTACTGCAACTCCCTTTGTGTGCTTCCCTTCCACTTTGAACAATATACATGTGTCAAGGTTCCTTCCCCACTCTGAACTCTAGGGTACAGATGTGGGGACCTGCATGAAAACCTCCTAAGCTTACTTTTACCAGCTTAGGTTAAAACTTCCCCAAGGTACAAATTATTTTACCCTTTGCCCTTGGATTTCCACTGCCACCACCAAACTTTATCTGGGTTCCTGAAAAAAAAAACGTAGTTTGGACGCGTCTTTCCCCCCAAAATCCTCCCAACCCTGGCACCCCACTTCCTGGGGAAGGTTTGGTAAAAATCCTCACCAATTTGCATAGGTGACCACAGACCCAAACCCTTGGATCTTAGAACAATGAAAAAGCATTCAGTTTTCTTACAAGAAGACTCTTAATAGAAGTAAAAAGAAATCACCTCTGTAAAATCAGGATGGTAGATACCTTACAGAGTAATTAGATTGAAACATAGAGAATCCCTCTAGGCAAAACCTTAAGTTACAAAAAAGACACACAGACAGGAATATTCATTCTATTCAGCACAGCTATTTTCTCAGCCATTTAAAGAAATCATAATATAACACATACCTAGCTAGATTACTTACTAAATTCTAAGACTCCATTCCTGTTCTGTCCCTGGCAAAAGCATCATACAGACAGACACAGACCCTTTGTTTTTCTCCCTCCTCCCAGCTTTTGAAAGTATCTTGTCTCCTCATTGGTCATTTTGGTCAGGTGCCAGCGAGGTTATCTTTAGCTTCTTAACCCTTTACAGGTGAGAGGATTTTTCCTCTGGCCAGGAGGGATTTTAAAGGGGTTTACCCTTCCCTTTATATTTATGACAACATGCATCAGGTACGATGCCTTTGGGAGCAGATGCTGGGAAAACACAAGCACCCTTGTGCCTTCCACCACAGCATGTGGATAGTGTATCAAAGTAAAATAACTCTAAATGATGAGGTAAAACTTCTAGTGAAGGCAGATGGTAGCCAATCTAAAGAAAGAATTGCTTTTTCTATTCTCATTTGCTTCATTGAATGATTCTGCTGTTTCAGACTGGGTGCCTGTAGTTCAGGGAATGGACTCACTGCACAGGAAAATAATGAGTTATTTGTTTTGTTTATAGTTTCCTTAAAATGGAAGGAAAGTTGAAATTAGGCAATAATGCTCTTGTTGTTGCTCTAACTTTTTAAAACTTCCTTGTACTAATCTGTTAGTTTAGAAAGATTAGTTAAATTAATCTCTTGGTTCCAGTGGTGCAAGATGGGTGGTTCCCAGGTGCAAGATGTGAGACTTCTAGCCCAAGGAATTAATAAATCTGCTAATTGTGTCATGTCTGTGATTTAGATTGGAATATATTTTGCAATTTGTTTAATAAACGTGTGTGCCTAAATACCATGTGTTTGTGGGATGATCCCCTGAGATTCATCTTGAAGGTTGCCCAAATGTATCTCCTCTTCAACAGTGACCTACGTAGGAAGTGACATGAGACGTGTGGTGGTTTAATTAGAAAAATGTTGGCATCAGATTAATAATGTAGAATACCCTTTTCTTCAGCTTCTGTTTCATATAAATATCCCTGTTCAGAGCTCTAGTTCCATATGGCAATTAGAAATACTTGTTCACATGCTGAACCAGTTCTGCAGCTTTGTGAACAGTGAAAATGTTTTTTCTATGAGCCTGTAAGAATTAGCGATGGATAAACTTCTTCAGATAAAATACTACTTGCCCTACGCACCCAAGAATGTTCATCTATTTTTAGACCCAAACTGAGATAAAACTTTTTTGAAGTTCTGACATTTTTGTGTAGCTTTATATTTTTAATTCCAGTTTTTGTGAGCCTGTAAACATCTGGATACATGCCGGGAATGGAAGTGGCAATGGCCTGAAAAATCTCACGGGGTGTGCAGCCAACTTTGGCAGATTCAGTAAATCTAGATAATTTGAATGATAGTATTTAAAAGAATAGCAAATGATTTACAGTAAATTATTTATTCAACAAAATAATCTCTTTTGTCTGCTGTTGGAATATCCACAACCAAATAGTGATTTCCTTGAATTTTCTTATTGTTCAGAGAATTTTTGAGTGAGTTTTTGTTACTCTGTAGATTGATTGCAAACAATTCACAGTATTTGATACTCAGTATTCAAAATGTTAGCTATATTGATTGGTCATGATTGGTCACATAAATCACACTGAGAACAGGATAGTTAATATGTTGGTGGCCTTTACGTGAGCACTAAGTGTTGCTACGTAAGGCTGGTGAACCTGCAAGGGTGGAAACTTTTTAATTCTACATCAGGATTGCCTACATTGTTAACATGGGGCATCTTTACAGGATCTTCCTGCTTTGCCAAAAACAAGTTATTCAGCCTATTTAAGTGGAAAAAAATATGGATGTCACCTCCCTATACAGCAACATCCCTCACAATGATGGCATAGTTGCCTGCCTCTCGTATTTACAAGACAATGGAAAATCCTCAGATATCCACCCCAAATACATGGCCAAACTCCTCCATTTCATCCTCACCCATAACAACTTTACATTCAACAACATACACTTTGTCCAAACCATGGGAACAGCCAGGGGTAATAGGATGGCTGTCCAATACTCCAACCTCTTCAAGGTGGCCAATGAAGAATAATTTCTGGACAAATGCACCATGAAACCAATGACATACCTGAGATACATTGACGATATTTTCATCCTCTGGATAGATGACTTATACTCCCTGTCATGGATCCACAGGGCCAGTGTTCTTGAATAGCTCTGGAACAGTCCAGTGTGTCAACTCCCTTAGGGTCACACTCTTTCAGTGGGGTTGGTTTCACAACCTCCTGGGACCAAACCTCAGTGCCTTCAGCACTTCTGCTTCACACCATGAGCTCCCTTCCAACCAGCTCTAGTTGCAACCTTACCATCTAGCCCAGAACAGTTCGAGGTATAGCTAATCATAGAATATCAGGGTTGGAAGGGACCTCAGGAGGTCATCTAGTCCAACCCCCTGCTCAAAGCAGGACCAATCCCCAATTTTTGCCCCAGATCCCTAAATGGCCCCTCAAGGATTGAACTCACAACCCTGGGTTTAGCAGGCCAATGCTCAAACCACTGAGCTATCCTTCCTTCAGCAAGTCCACTTGAATTGGACACCTGAGAGACTTACACACCCAAAAGAAGCAATGCACCACCACATATTCATAGAAGCCACAGCATCTTTTCCATTTCCTTGGCAGTTGTTCTACCAGGCACTTCCAAGATTCTTTTAGTACTCTTGCTAATCCATCACACGTACAGTTTACAGTACACAGTTCAGAGCAGTTTCACACACTCCCTTAGGTCTGGGCAGTTCGATTAAACTAGTGGGGTGCACATAGGGCATTCTCGTATGGCTCCCACGCCCTTTTGCCACCCCAAAACTTTTGGGTTTGAAACTGAGATGGGGTCCTACTACTACTACCTCCTTCTCCTCCTCATCTTCCAGGGAGTGAGGAGGGTAGTGAGCTCACATTTCTCCATGTGTCAACTGTCTTGATTGCAATCTGGAGTTGTGATTTGGGCTCTCTTGGTTAAGAGAACCCACCATGGTCATCCTCTGACTAGGTGACTCTGATACCAGCAACATCTTTCCAGCTGCTTCCCCTTTCCCGGGGGCCTTTCTCACCTCTGGACAAGTAAGTTATCCTGTCCTGCCTATGTCTGCCCATGCTCAGCTGAGTTCTCAGCTACCACCATGCTCAGCTCTGCCTTTGCTTTGCCAGTGAGGGTAGACAGTGAGCTCACTGCTTCGGTCATAGCATCAGGGCCAGTGTGATTCACATGTCACATATGGAGATGTGTGGGGGCCATCCCTCTGTCCCACTCAGCTACAGGGGTCTCATTACAGATAGGCAAGTATCTTGAGCGTAGCAGCTCTTCCTCTGTGTTACTAGTCAGGGGAAAATCCCCTCCTTCCTGCTAGCCAGGCTATTGCCTGTTCTCTGACACCTGCATTCTCAGCCTTCTGGCTCCCTGGATTCAAATCTTTGGCCATAACAAAAGCAGGGACTGGATCCTGTCTTAAAGAGATACAGTCATTTCCCAAAAGGACCCCAACTACCAGCCACCCTAATCCCTCCTGTTTGTGCACAGGGATCTGAGTTGTAGGCAGGGTGAATGACTTCATATTCACCCAAGTTACACAGCCCTTCAGCATTTGATGAGGTTGCACCACACAGGGTCTGACAAAGATTCTCTCTGTTCCAGAGTCTCTCCACCACCATAAATGTCTTACCATTAACTACCACCTTCCTCTCCCACTGGGGATCAGATGTGTCTGAGCCCCATAGAGTATAAGGGGACATGTACACTGGGGCCTGGAGTGGGAGCCCATCTGCCCCAACCCCATGTTCCCTGGAGAAGCTGGCTGTGTGACTGCTTTCCTCTGAAAAGTCAGTCGCACATTTCACTCTCTGAGCCTGAGTTACAGGCTGCCTTCATGGGTGGACAGAGGCTGGGTTAGCTCCCCTGTCCTGGGCATTCACCAAATTAACTCTTCAAGGATTCTATTTGGCCACCATTTCCTTGATTTTGGGGCATTGTGCTCACTTGTGCCTTTTTTTCCTGCAGGTCTGTGCCCCATTGGCCCCTCCCCCAACTCTGGATATACCTGAATCCCACTTCTTGGATGCCTCCGTGGGTTCCCTTTCCCCAGACCCATACTTAGGCCAGCCCCCTTTGGGTCTCTTTTCATACCCTGTCCACAAACTCATTGACCAACCTGCCTGCACTCCACAGGTGTTTAGGCGTCCTATCCACTAACCACATTTTCAGGTCCTGAGGACAGATCTCATACAGCTGCTCCAACCCAACCAGATTATACATATACTCCAGTGTAGTGACCCCTGCAGCCTTACCCCATTTGCAGAGATACTCTCCCATTAGGATGGTGACTTACATGTAAGTGACGCCTAGGGTCTTTTGTACATCCTGAAATCTTGTCCTATACACCTCAGGGGTCAATTTGAACTTAAGCACCAAAGTTTTTTTGAACAGTTCATAGTCCTGAGTATCCACTCCATCTGGCTGTATGCCTCTAAGGCTTTGGGTCCAAGTAAGAAGTGATGACACAGTGGAGCCACTCCACAGGATCAACCTGGTTCAAATCACAAGTCTTTTCAAAGTCAGTGAGGTATGCATCAATATTTCTTCCCTCTTTCCTTAAACTGGAGCAATTATTTGGTATCTAGCTTCCCTGTGGACTTGGCATCCCAGGGCCTTTCCCCACTTACCTCCCAGTGAGTCCTCTTTCCCCTCAGCTTCTCAATCTCCAGTTCATGCTTTTGCTGCTTCTCCAGTTGTTCTGACTCATGCTTTTGCTGCTCCACACAGTCAGCTCATTCCCTCTCCCAGTCCTCTATCTCCTTTGCTGTCAGATCCAACTCCAACCACTTCAAATCTATCAATGGGGAACAGGATCAGGTCTCATTCTAAAGTAAAAAACCGTTAACTCTAACAGCAACAGAGCTGCAGGAATAGATCTTGCAGAAAACAGTCAGTTAGCTGATTCATAATTGTGAGTCCATAAATGGACATTTAAAATATTGTTGTGTACATTTAATATGGAGCATAGTAAAGGGCCACTAGCTCCATATTAATATGGTCAAGCCCGGGGCAGGTTTCCATATAACAGGTTCTGCCCATGCACCTTAGTCCTGACCTGCTGCATCTTTGTTAAACCAATGTTGGGCCTCTTGAACAGAGGCTGTCACACATCCTGAACTGTATGTATCAAGTGGCATCAAACCATTGTTGTCATGTGGGAAGAAGAGAACACTAAGAAAGTAGGAAAGTCATTTCTTGTTACCATAAATCCATGCTCAAACCCATCTTTCAGGAGCTGAAAGGCTAGCAACTTGATCCTTTTAATCAGATTTGCATGAGCAGACCTTTGTGCCCAAACTGAGTTCTGTTGACATCGATGGGGCTGGCTATGCACAAGCATGAAGATGTACCTCTATAGATCTGATAGCAGGATCAGGGCCTTGGGGTATTAATGCATTTATCCCTTTAGTTTCTCTCCTTATATTAAAAATGACAACGGAAAGCACCTTTTCTGCTTTATCCCAGCCACTAGTCTCAAAATCCTGGTACCTTTTTAAATAGATAGAGGGGAAAACACTGGGATTCATTCTAACTCAGCTTTATGACTGAATGAATAGGAATTCAACTAATGTATAATCTTCTTTCTGGAAAGTGAGAAATATTTACAGTATATAATGAGATTTCATGTCAAAATGATGGTGTTATGTTTTAATAAAGGCAGATTTGAAAATATTAGTTTTATTAAACAAAAAACAACATATTGTTAAAAATATTTCCATTTTCATATTTGCTTTTTCTATGGAGACCTTATATGAAAAGGCAGATTTTGAGCTAACTGTATTACTATGGAAATCAGTTCCAGCAGAGTAGAAATAGTACAAAATAATGAAAACATTAATACATCTTTACACATTGTATTATTCATCTATCAATTACTTTCCTTCTTGTGGTGTTTGCCATCCCAGGCTCACTTGTTATGATAGTCAGAAGGTTCCCCTCCCCCATCTTTACTCACTATTTCTTTCCTTGAGCTGAATGACCCAGAATTAGGAATGAAAGAACATTTAAAAGGTTGTGTCATGCTTTCCAGAACAAATCTGGAGGTTAACGGTTTTGCTGCTGAACTTTGTCATGTATAAATAAATGTTGCATAAAGTACTATGGTTCTCATCTGGGAAACTTTCTTTATAAATAAGTCTCATTGTCTAGAAAGAGTGTCTGTTCTCCATTTTCAGTGTTCCATCTGGTCTTCAGTAGCTTCCAAACTGACTGACATAACTCCCATTATGGAATCAGCTAAGACTACAAAAGTCATCTTTCTTAGTGCCTTAAGAGAGATTTTACTCAGGATCTCAATATGCAAATGTTAAGTGCTGGAAAACATCTCAGCGGTTCATTCTATTTGTATCAAACATTTGATCACTCAATGCCTTCATTAGAAAAGGAAGTGGGCAGTCAGAGTTGCTTTTAAAGAGGCTAGAAACTCTAGGTGGACTCCAAAAAATCCCCATATTTAGCTTCCCCAGGTTTTTGTGACTCTCAGAACCTTTCTGGCTGGCTATTTTGTCCCTTGTTAGGCAACCTTATTCACGATGTTGATGAACAGTTTTTATTTTTTTTTAATTAATAATTAAAAACAAAAAAATTCTGTCAAAGAAAAAAAAGGAGAGAGTGAGCTATGAAGTCAGTCAACCTGGCACTCACAAAGTAATAAATAGGTGGTGTGCATATGTATACTATTTTCTTTAGTTCAACATTTTTTTTGCTGCAGGCAGTCAGATAGAAACTGCTTATAGGACCCCTTTCATTGGCATGAAGCCAATCTTGTTCATTTTCTGCAGCTGGCATGAAAAAAACTCATTTTTTCAGAAGTGACCCCCATTATTTCAATTTTGTTAGCTCCCAACTAGTTGATGAGCTATAATACAAAGCAATGTAATTATTTTTTATATGGCATCTTTGTTAGATGGGTAATGGTGATCAGTGGTTGGGGAGGAGGAGTCAGTCATAAGCTAATGATGAAATAAAGATTTTCTGGAGAATAAATGGGGAAAGGAAATGGCTTCTGCTAGAAGGTATGTACCGTGCAGTAGGATACGGGAAAGAAAGAATGGCCCTAAACTGTGGAGAATCATAGGCCAAAATTGGAAGAGCAAAGTGAGTGAGAAAAAGAAGAGGTGTCTACGAAATCTGTGAGGTAGTGTAGCTCAAGCCAGTGGAGAATCTGGAAAAGGGAGAGTTCTTCTGAATGAGATGCAGAAATGTGCAGAAGGTGGTGAAGGGGATGGGTGTGAAAGGGTGCCATTTCTGGAGTGAGAAGGTGAGAAATTTTACTGTAGTATGCTGAATCCCCTGACGCTTAGCACAGGTATTGGGGGAGAAATGATTTAAGGAGACCATTAAAGAGGAATTTGTAGAAGTCAAGATGAGATGGTTAAGGCCTGCGTGCTCCTCTCCACTAAAGCAAAGAGTGGAAGCTGGCAGAACTAGGCTGTGGTTGTGGAAAATAGTTCCCTGGTTCAGTGGAAATCCCATTGCCTTAAGTCTATGGTTGGGGGTTACCCAGAGGGCATGTGCAGAAGGGGGAGAGCCAGGGGAAGTAGTGATATTTCATTACATAGTTCCCATCTAATATCACAATTCAAACACCTATCTGCATAGGAGTTAACCCTGCTTCAAACAGAACTAACTTCCACTCTGTACTCCTGTGCAGAGCGATTTGTGCAGGGGTGGATAGAAGGGCCACTTCACTCTTGATGACTTAGAGATCTATGAGTGCTAAGCACTTCTGAAACTCAGGCCATTTATTAACTGCCTAATTTTAGGTGTCCAAGTTTGGAAATGTTGGCTTTATTATTTTTATGAAACACTGAAAATTAACTTAAATTATTATTAATTAAATTAATCCGCAAAATTAGGGTTTTTTAAAATAGAAAATGATCTTTCTGTGTCTGCTGATACTTGTGAAAGTTGACAAGTTGACAGGCCTAGTGAATAATGTCCTTTTCGTTATCTCCGGAACAGGAGCCAATACAAACTTCCCACACTGCCTCACAAATATATCTCAAACTTGATCCAGCTGTAGGAGGGAAGGTCGGTAGTTTGGTCTCTGGGCACATTCAAGCAGTGGCCTCTCTGAGACTGGTGATTGTTAACAGATATGGCTCTCTATTCTGCTATCAGTTCCCCATGTACTGATGTATGTAAGTTGCAGTGCTGCAGAAACAGAAATGATCAAAGCAAGGAGAATTCCAATAACAACACCAAACTTATGAAGGTGAACCATATAAGCATCAAGCAAGTGATCTCCACTCCGTCTTGGGTCCTTATCATAACATAGGAACAAACACTGGTTTGAACTACAGACACAGACAAAAAGACTGACCTGTGACAGAAACAATCATTCAATCAATCATTCATTCTTCCCTGATGTCATAGAGTGCATCAGGGAATGACCTCTAAACAGAATGAAGAGAAGGAGAGAAGAGAAACAACAGTACTGAAAGCAACAACTATTAGGGAGAAGACCCATAACAGATGGAGAGGTAAACTGGGTGACTGTCCCCTTGATGTGATTCCTCTAGAAATTTTGGCCATGTCCTTCAACTTGAAAGTCAAAAGGAGAAGAACCCCTCTTTAGCATGGGGTATGAACTCTTAAGAAAAAAAGCACTCATTAGAGTCATTCCATTTAATACTAATATAGCATGATAGAGGTATATGGCACTTCATAAAGTTAGTAAAGTCAGAGTTCCTGCCTCAGGGACTTACAATGTAAGGCCTTGATCCTGAAAATATTTATTCAGAAGAGTAACTTCATGCATATGAGTAGTCCCAATGAAATCTTTCACAAGAGTGAAGTTAGCTATATGCTTAAGTGTTTGCAGGCCAGGACCTAAGTTAGAATAGCACAACAGAAGGACATGACAACACAGGGATAAGTATTGAAGAGGTAGAATTAGGATGAAGGCAGTATCAAATAGAGTTGCCAACCTCTAAGATTGTCCTGGAGTCTCCAGGAATTAAAGATTAATCTTTAATTAAAGATTGTCATGTGATGAAATCTCCACGATTATGTCCAACCAAAATTGCCAACCTTAGTATGAAAATGTGCTCACTTAAGGGAGTGATGCATGCATCTTGAGGATTACGCTGTATATAATATAAGATAAATTAATATCTACTGATTGTCACAGTCCTAAAAGAAGACCACATTTTGAAGAGACAACACAGACAAAAACAGCCTAAATAAATTTTTCGTAAACTCTCCAAAATATTTCCACGATAGATTTTCTGTAATTTATATGGCAAATGTATAATGGCATTCATCGGGTGATGTAAAGGTTTATTGAAACTTGTTTGTATATATTACTTTGCTACTCATAAATAATGAGTCCATCCCAAACTCAGGTGGAAAAGTTATGAGTGAGTCATGGAAGCACCCCAAAGTATAAAGCCTTTACATTACCAATGAGGTAGGTGGCCTAGCTTTCCGTATTATTACAGTGAGTTTTGTTTACCATGTTATCAGTACAAGATTTACCACCAGATTAGATCATTGATCCACCAAGTATATAATCTTTTACCTGTGGGAATAGCTAATACCTGATATATCAGACGTTAAAACCAAACTTACCAAACAAAAATCCATAATGCATTTAGTAATGCTGTATGTGGTGATTCTGTCCTGACCTCTCCTGGTCATCTTATCTTAGTATGGATAGCTACATGGTTTAGGCCTGATTTTGATCTCACGTTGGTGTAAATCATGAGTAAATTCCATTCAAGTCCCTGGAATTACACTGGTGTAAAATTAGTGTGAGTGAGAACAAAATAAGAGCCTAGATAGGTATAGATCTAGAACAAAAGTCTCAGCTGGTGTAGATAACTATTCATCAGAATCAAACCCCCAAGACAGGAAAAGAGGCAGAAAGTGATGAAAAGAGGGAGGCCAAAATTATGCAGGACAGAAACGCACAAAAATCCCCTTCCCCTATCACTGATTACAAATTATTATACAAGCTGAGTCCCATATTGTATACTTCATTTACAATAATTGTACAACAGCTGTGTAATAGGTGTAGTTTAGGTATGAGTGTTGCTCAGAGTGTAGCTTAAATGTCCACAGTGAGATGTTAATATGAATATGAATAGTCCTGACTGCATGGTAATTGGTAGCATTACCAGAGTGAATGGGAAAGCTACATATGGATGAATGGGTGGGGCGAGGAAAGGGTGCTGCACAAGAGACTAATGGTAGATTTTATTTTCGTATATAGATGCCTTTTCCTTTAAATAATTAGCTAGCGGCAGTAAAAGCAAATGGAAAAGAGGAAAGAGGAAGACCAGTTTCACACAATGAAGCTATATACTCATTGTATTAAATCATTCCAATTTCCCTCTATCCACCCCTCCATCTATCGATTCACCCCTATTCCATTTATAACATGAACAATAAAAAGTTCCTATCAGAGTTAAAAATAAGGATTAAGGAATATGGTAAAAATAAGACATGATTATACAAAATGCAGAGATATCAGTCAGAGATATCCATACTAGCTCTTCTTTTGCATGCACATTTCTGGTATGAGTGTTTGCAGTTAAGGTGTAACAAAATAGAAGGTGACAGCTCCCATGAGGAAATAATTTCTTAGGACTCCAGAGTCAGGACAATTGCATCTTAGACCTTCTCTGTTTTATTCTTCAGTTACAGTAATATATGGAAATTTTTCTTTTCTGTTCCTTATTTATCTGACTTTTATATATGCTCACGTACACAATAATCTGTCCATTCTGTAAAGTTGGATGTATAGTTATTAGAAAAATGATGGGGTCTAGATTACTTGTGTGCTTTGTATAATTTGTAAGTGAAAAAGCATGAATCAACCTTCAGGGAAGCAAAATGACTTAAAAAGCATTGAGAATAAATTGTAGAATGTTGTAATCAAACAATTGCATTGACACTTCATGCAGACTAAGAGCCTGATCGTGTAAATTCTTGTGCTTGTGAATAACTTTACTTCAGTAGAATTACTCAGATGAGTAAAGATACTAACATCCATCAGCGTTTGTAAGGTCAAGTCCTAAGTCATGATTTTCACCTGATGTTGCTTTACTCTGTGCAGTTTACTTCTCTGCACTAGAAAGTGGCAAAAGATAAAACTGACCACCTACAACATTTAAACAATTATATTTGGTGTGAGTTACTTGGATGTACCTTATTTTATGTGTATCAAAATCTTTGTGTATCATGTTCATTGTCATTTCTTGTTTTACGAGAGATAATTTTCTATAGTACACACTTAAAATAACAAGCAGAATATACCAACATCATGTACCTATTTATAAATTCTAAGGAATAAATGCAGCAAAATCAATTACAATTATTCATGTTCTTGAAAATGACAGTATATGACAAGAAAAAGGGGTCACTACTTACTCACTCTCCTTTTCTAAGACAGTCTTTGTTTACCTAGTCCCCAAGTGTTAAGAGATTGCATGGTACATTTGCATAGGATAACTAACATATACCACACCATTTGCACGTCTGCAAGTACACGTGAGTAACCGTAATTACACGTGACACCAATTACTCTATTACTTTGTATTAAATTATAATGGAAAATTCCACTAGAGAATTGAAGCCTAATTGCATCTTAATTTGCATAATTTTGCATATTAATTACATCTCAGATGAATAATAAATTTCAGCAGATTTTTAATTTATGCATAGACACAAAAACAAGTGAAGAAATAATTTAGAAAAAAAATAGCAACTATTACTTAGGGCATTCAACTAATTTTGCTTAGTTTAGCAAAACAAAACTTGGTTTGTTTAATATAGCATCTTTAGGCTGATTGCTGTTTATTGCACAATATGTCAGTCTTTAAGCAAAGAGAGAAGCCAAACCTTTTCTTAATAATAATAAAAAAATGTTAATTCACAGCATTTTAAGTTTAGGGATTTTAAATTTTGAACAAAATGTTTCGAGGACAATGCTATTTAGCTAATTTGAGAATGTGTGTGAGAATTGTGGTAGATTTTTTTTTTACTTACTAAGCATCTTATTTCAGTTGCAGTTTTAAAATATGAAGGAATAAAAACAATATTAGAGAAAAATCTTGTTGAGGAGGTTTCTCTGTTAATCAAATGCAAAATGTTTTCTTATTTAGAAACCGGGGTTAAGCAACTGCAATTTTTGTGACTATTAATTTGAGACAAAGGGCACAATTAAGGCCAGGAAATGTGTGGGTTTTTAAAACAACATATATTTAAATAATTGTAGCGGCATTGTGTAGATTCTAGAACAGTTTTATTGGCTAGACAAATATCTACATAATCAACCCTGCAAAACACATGCAAACTATACCCCCAATCCTGGAAAAAATATTACATTCAGTGGGACTACTCATTTGTCAAGTTAAGCATATGAGTAAGTGTTTGTGGAATCAGTGACTCTATGCCCCATTTTTTGGCTATCCGTTTCCACGCCCATATTAGCTTTTTTTTCCCCTTAAATTAATTTTTAAAATTGTACCGTAGCAGTATAGGTGAAAAAGCCTACATATTTGGTTTACTTAATAAAACCATTACAGTCCATGGATATTTCACACTGACAAAATTGCTCCCATGAACTGAAGTCATAATTATCAGTCCACTTATTGTTCTTCAACCTAGTCTATGAAACTAAAGTCCCATTTCACTGTTAATTCACCTAAAACCCTAATCTAGTATTATTCCTTTTATACCTGCTGCCACAGTCAATCTGAAACTGCCTGCACCAAGGATAATTCTATTGAACACTTGCCAAATTATACAAAAGGAGTGGATATCAACACTCTAATAAATCAGGAGAGTGTCAAGATCAATAAATGTATTCCTCATCTCTATTGCTTAAAAAGAAGGCAGGGGGAACTACAAGAAGCATATATTTACCAACTCATTGTGTAGTTCTGTCAGTGAAACTGCTGGACAGAATCCAGAAGGAAGCTGTGTAATCTCCAAGAGGCCATTCTATATATCTTTTATCACATTAGTCTGGATTTTGCCAATTGTAATGGTCCAGGAGGTTGTAAACAAGAACACTTCATAGCATATGTTTCTGCTGCTCTTGTTACAGATCATCATTTTTACTTGCTAGGAAACAATTTGATCTGATGACTACTGGGCTGTTTTTATTTTACAGTAAAATGTTTTAAATTGATGTCTCTCTGGAAAGTTCTCCTTCTCTTTAGAAAGTACTAAACACAGTGAATGCTTTCTTTTGTGATGTCCACTGCTATCGTGTCTGGTTCTGGTATCAGGCTTCTGTCACTTGGCTCCATCCATACATCACACTAAATCCCATTAGTAGCACCGTCTTTAGTACCCTTCTTGTTAAAAGTTGAAACAGTTTAGCTTTCAAAAATAGCATTCTAATGAGGATTGAGACTGTCCTTTTACTTTCTGAACATCCCATTTGGCAGGGTTCAGATAAGCAGGGGGAAATTGCATTGAATGAACTGAATTGTGGAACCAAATGCTCAACTGTTAAACAATGATTCCCTCTCATGGCCATTGCTAGCTACTGCAATTTGGGGAATTAGTCTGACAGTTTTGAGATACTTTAAAAGAAAAATCGTTCATCATTCTTCATACCAAACAATATATAAATATATGCTATGTAATTCTAACTGAAACTTTCCCAAATCCCTTTGCAATGGATTTTAATCATATTGTGGGCATTTCTTGCTTGCTTGCTTGCTTGCTCAAAAAAAAGTGCTTAAACTTGAGATTTATTTAATCATACAGTTTTCAGAGCATTGTGTATTGATTAAAATACTCACCTTCACTTCAAGATGCATGTTCCAACTGAAATTCCTAATGTTTTATTAGTTTGAGGGATACATTAAGATAAGTAAATTAGGCAAATAAGATTGACAAGATTTTCCTTTCCTTTGTAGCTTTACTCATTTCTGGCCTTAGGGTTCTAGTGATTGTGTTTGATCCTGCAAGATGGAAAAAGACAACTTAAATTTCTGGGATTTGAAGTGGAAATTAGGCTGCACCCACAGTATAGAAATAGTAATAAATATGGACAATTTTAACAATTTCATTTAATTTAAGTAAATTAAAACCTCCATATTTGACAAGCAGTTTTGAAGCTGCTAAAAATCCAGTCCAATAACTACTGCTGGTCACAAAATGTGGAGGGAAAACTCTATTACAATTATTGCAGCATGTTTTTTTTTAATTGTCTGACCATCTGGAAAAAGGAAAAAGTCTGTGAAAGATTTCATGATTTTTTTTAGGAATTTGTAATGAAAATGTTAAAATGATCCACCCTGCTCTACCAATAAGATTATGGGTAAAATGTTCTTTAAAAATAAAAAAAAAAGTTAAAGTGAAAATTTATTGCATATAGAAAATGTGAAATTAACATTCCAAGACCCCAGTCCTGCAAATCACCTCACTATTGCTCTACACATGTGTGAGGGTTGCGTGCAACAACTTACTGGCTCAGAGATCTAGAAACTATTTTCTACAGTTTGTCCACAGTACACAACAGCAGGTGTAAGTGCTTCTCAGACTGCCCTAGCAGTGTGCCTTATCTTTGTTCTGGAGGTACCACAACAAGGGGTGAGTCAGTAGTTAATTCATGGCCCCTGTGCAAAGAGTGACATTATAAGTATCAATTACTATCAGTTCTGAGGGTGCTTTTGTGATGAAGATACCTAGCTACCCAGAAATGGGCTGGCCTGCCAACTCATTTCACATAAGCAAATCATGCTTAGTAGTGGATTATAATTTCCCTCTCTTTATATTGTAGTTCATTGGCTCTATTTCATTGTAGTACAAACCGTTATATCACAAACTATACAAAATAGACAGTCTCCAATATTGCAGTAATGTTCTTTTTTTACCATATTAAAACCATACTGAGACCATCATGTCTGTTGCCTCCTAGTGAAAAAGCCCCAAGATTAGTCAAAAACTTGATTCGGTTATGCTTCAGTTGGGACATGATCTTACTGCCATAAATTGACTTCAGTTAGACTTTTAGTTGGGTATTTGTCTGTTTTGTTTTGTTTTTAAGCTGTTACTTTGCTCTTCTCTCAATCCCATTTGACTCCAAAAACAGGGTTAGTCAGTGAGATTTGCCATACATGTCATAACTTCCCTTGAAAGGTAGTATTTAAATGTATTATTTAAAGCACTATATAGTGTTTGTTTCATAAATGCTAGAGAAGCAGTGCGTGAGGTACAGAGACAAGGAGTTAGATGCCCTACAAAAGAGTAAACAGTAGTGTAACTATAGGTTTGGGGAATGAAAGCCCTGACCTGATATTCAAAAGATGCTAGTTGGTAGTCTGAAGAAAAGGAGTTCGTTTCTTATGTGGCGCTCGTAGAGTTTAGCTGTGCTGTAGTCTTTTTCTGACTTATGTAAAACCATTTTTGTTTCCCTTGTTTTATCCATTGCACAAGAAATCTTGGAAATAAAAGTGGGCAGAAAAAGAAGAGCTGTTGACTAAAAATGTATTTGTTCATTTTTTCTTACCAGGCCAACTGAACTACTTCTCCAGGTTGCAGATTTGGAGAACCTAATCTAAGACTTGAAACAATTAGCATAGTCACCGTATATTTTTCCTTTACTCTGTTTCACTTATTTTGACATTACAACCCTTACCTAACATTTAGTTCTGCCACATTTATTTATAAAATGGAAAGGACATACAATATATCAGTAGGATCATATGCATATCTCTTGGCTGGCTGGATGTTTCTATATATCTCCAGAGACCCTATAGGGTTAAGTTAACATAGTGGGACAAATGGGTCCACTGCTCTTATTTAAAGCAGTCCATGATTACTAATTCATGAGTATGCTGTTTTCCATGCCTATTTCTGCTTTCCAATCTCTGCTTTGGACTGGCAAGATTTGCTGAGTAAGTCAACTGAACTGAATAGGTATTCTCATTTTTCTTCTACCTTCTTTTTAATATATAGCAACCCTGAATGTCAATCAAGAAGGTAAAGTATTGGGGCGGGGGGGGGGGGGGGACCCTGGCCTTCATGAGACCAGCAAAGAAGCATTAGCCATAGAGAAGTGAGAACACCACAAGCTGATTCATAACTAGCAAAAATATTGTCTGGGATACTAAGCTGCTCACTAGACTCTTTTTGTCTCCCATCTTGTAGAAAAAGAGAGTTTAAAATCTGGGCTAAATTTTCAAAAACACCTTTAAAAGATTCCATTATTTAAAGTGATTTGGATAATTGTGTTCAGTGTTAGCCATTATTTAAAAATATAATTAGTTGCTGAACTCAGAGAAGGAGGGAAATTTCTGCAGGTGTTTCTCATTATTTGCTATGCATACAAAATATCTGCATAAATTACCATTATTATTCCAATGTATACTAAGAGACAATAAAGCATTAGCAAGCAAAGAAAAATGTTGTTGACCCACAATCTGTGATAGCAGCATGGATGTACAGTAGTTTTGGCCTTCAGTGCTTTTGATGCACATGTGCAATTGCATTCAAGATTAAAATTATAGTTTTGCACCTGTAACAATATTAAGCATGTAACAAAAGGTGCATCTGAAAGATACTGAAAATGCAGAAGACAATGTGAGAAAGATATCAGTATTTGCCTGAAAATGTTTTATGTGCCTGTATGCATAAATAGTAATGGTAGGCAGAGCTTTCCTTTTTCGTTTGGTGTTTTATCCAAAGTAAGCTTCCCCCTGCACGTCCCAGCCCACTCCCCCATCTGCCTTTTACCGTGATGGAAATTTCCAAGTTTCTCCCTTTTAATATCCCTCTGATGTAAGGGAAAGGTCTGGGCACTATTTACATGCATCAGACTCAGAGCCAGAAGTTCCTGAGGTCTAGTTCTGGTTTAGAGAATGAATTGCTCTGGAGCCTTGGGCAATTTTCTATTTCTAAGTCTGTAAGTAGGGATAATAATAATAATCAGAAGGGAGCAAACAGAGGTAAACTCCAATTATCTATATTTTTGCAGGCATTCAGATAATCCATTTCAGATAAATGAATTTTGGTTCCACCATGAATATCAAATATGAGGTTCAGAAACTATTTTCAGACAACCTGAAATTTTCATGAAAACTCAACCAAATAAAAAACTCTGAGGTTGTTCATTGCATTTTAAATTTCTTTCCCCATAAACACTCATACAAGTGATAATTTGTTTGCTAGAATATTTGTAGAAAGAGAACTCATAAGAATTCAGCGTATATATTGTGCAATGAGAAATTTCTATTATGAATCTCTTTGATTTCCCTCCTCAAGTTTGCAAAAGTTTATCAATCAGAGGGGTGAAACAATAACATGTGACTTATGTAGTGAATAATGAAAAATAAATAGTCAAAGAACAGTTGAACAGTAGGCCAGATGGAAATATGTCTGCATAGGGTGTTCGCACAATTTTAACTGATGAACAAATTATTAAATATCCAAGTTTTTGTGATTAATTTATGAACAATAAAAGGGCAAGATTTTGCAGATTTTTTTTGTAAATACATGATTTATTTATACAAGCACCTCACCCCTCTCTCTTCATACTTACTTGCTTACCGACTTCACAGGGTGAGGATTAATAAATGTTTGTAAATCAGTTCAAAGTTGCCAAATAGCAAATTAAAAAAGACAAAAGTAATTGTGTTTATATAAGGGCCAAGAATCAAGACTTTAAAAATTGGAGACTAGGGCTAGGTTCCTAAATCCATATGTGAATATCTAAATAATAATAGTTAATGTCATCATCATCTCTTTTCATCTTTAGACCTGAATGTGCTTCACAAGGGAGGTCAGTATCATTATTCCCATTTTACAGATGGGGAAACTGAGGCATAGGGTGAGGAAGTGACTTGCCAAAAGTCAGCCAGCAGCCTAGTGGTGAGCTGGGAATTGAACCCAGGTGTCCTCAGTCCCAGTCCACTATTCCATGTGCTTATACTGCCTCCCTGGGTGATTGGCATTGTGGTTGGTTGTGGCCACTGAGGGGGCAGACCTCCTCGCAGAGCCCCTGCTACACAACCCCCATCTTTGTGTGCAGGTGGTGGAGTACCCCTCGGTGCACCGGAGGCTTGTCCTGGTAGAAAGCACCATAACCGGACACCTCCTGGACTATGACGGGTGGATCCCAAAGCGTTCGGCCAGCGCATGGGACTCTCCACCCTTCATACCTCCCTGAGCGTACTCCAGGAGGTGAGGGCAGCCTTGTCGCCCACCCTCTTGGGTTTTCCTTGAGCAGGTCTACAAGAGGTTGTTCCCTGCCCACCCCAAATGCCCCCCCTTCCACAACCCGAGCCGGCTGCGTGCCCTGCAGCCGGTTCGCTTCCAAACCGCATCGAGGGAACAACTGTACATGCTCATGCTCCACATATTTCACTTCCTCACCCTCGTGTCCTGCCCCGATACCAAGTGGCGGGACTATCTACCACCAGTAGAGGGTGAGGCACCCCAGTAGCTCTGCCTCTATTCCACCCTGGTCCCACAGCCCACCAAAGATGTTGGTTGGCAGCTCCTTCATAGAGCCATGAGCACAGGCGTGTACCTGGTGTGAGTCACCCCCATCCCTGACACCAGCCTCTTTTGCGGCGTGAGGGAGACCCTGGTGCATGCCTATCTCCAATGCGCCAGGTTGCAGTCCCTATTCCGGCTCCTCCAGAACCTCCTGTTGAGGTTCTGGCTGCACTTTTCCCCACACGTGTTTATATGCTCACACCCTGTCCGTGGCCTCACGAAGTCGCGAGACCTCCTTGTCAACCTCCTCCTGGCACTGGCCAAAGTGGCCATCTACAACACCAGGAGGAGGAGGATGGACAAGGGGGTGCTCTGCGACTGTGGGGCCTATTTCCGTTCTTCTCTTGTCTCACACATCTGGGCAGAGTTCCTCTGGGCAGCGTCTTCTGGCTCCCTAGACAGCTTTGAGGAGCAGTGGGTGCTGTCCAGGGTTCTCTGCTTGGTGTCCCTCTCCAGATCCCTAGTTTTGAACCTCTGACCTCCACTCCCGTCCCTGTTATTTCTTAGTTGTCCACTGTGTTTAGTTAGATCCCAGATCCAGTGGTCCCTTCCGCAAGGCTGCGGAAGAGGCCTTCAGCCACGCAGCCACTGTGCCTGCCCGCCTCCTGGACATTCAATAAGGCCCTGGGTGCTTGGCACTTTTGAAATAAAATCACTTATTTGGGCTCCTATAAAGATGAAGACACCCCTACTTTCTGTCCTACATTTTTGAAAATCCTCGCCAAGATTTTAAAAAAACAAGTGGCTAAACTTAGCTTGGTATATTCTTATTTAGACTTCTAAATAAATGGACTGGTTTTTATAAGTGTTGAGCATCCAGCAGCTTTCATTAACGCAGGCAGGAGGGTACATATTAGGTGAAAGGACTGAGGAAATCTACACTAGATTATCCACTTCAAGTTTGTTCATTCTTAAGAGGTTTACAATAACGTGCTTGGCATTCAAACAATACCATACACTTGATGTTTGTATATTGGGCCAAATCATAGCTGTTGGTAGATAACTTCTGTTACAACCACATGAAAATCACAGAGCTCACAAAAGATCTAAACCTTTCATTCACTGTTCACTAACATCTCCTTTGGCCATTGTGTCCCTTTCTCTTGACTTTAACCTGATAGAAGGGAATGAATAATTATTTCTTGAAAGCAAGCAGTTACTCAGAACAAAGAGTTACTCATGTCTGTTCACTTCTTATGTTACATTCCTATTCAGTTCATTGTTTCTTACACACACCCACTCACCTAAATGCACAGCTTATGATGTAGGAACAACCCCCTCCCCCTCAAATAGAAGGAAGCTCTTTTAGGTCTCAAAATTCAAAATAAGAAAAACAATTGATTAAATACTGGAATTTATCCTGATTTGACAGTCAGACATGGAAGAGAGCTGCACAGATAGGACAACAGCATTTTAAAATTAGGTATATTTTTGTTTTGTTTTCCAGTTTTTAGCCTTCATGTGTCCGAGACTACTGTGCCTACTAATTGATGCAAAAACACCTCACTCTACTGTTACCTTGACCTCTCTTTTCCCTGCCCCATTTGCCTGTTTATTCACGTGGGTCTTGATCCAAAGCCAACTGAAGTAAATGAAAAGACTCCCATTGACTTCAGTATTATATGTGCTATATAATCAAAAGCTGCCTCTTTTTGCAGTGAGTTCAGTCGAAGGTGCTAAATTAGCAGTTCTGGTGACTGAAGTCCTTTATCCACAGAATAGGAATGGCACTGACAAAGGCATACAGTCTTCTTCATGCTGTAATGTGGCTTAGCCCAGAGATAGAAAGACTGCCTATGGGGGTGGGAAATTGGTTCATTCTCCAAGACCATCCTATTTGCTTTATTACAGTGGCTTTTCACTACTTTACATATGTTCATTGGGAACTGGACTGAGACCAAGAATGTCTTTCATTCGGGTCAGTCATATACTTATCAGATGTAAACATTTTTTATGATTGCTAGTATAGGTCAAATTCAGATCAGTGATCTAAAAGAGAGAGGGTCCATATCAATTTACCAGTACCTGGAGCTATCATAGAATATCAGGGTTGGAAGGGACCTCAGGAGGTCATCTAGTCCAACCCCCTGCTCAAAGCAGGACCAATCCCCAACTAAATCATCCCAGCCAGGGCCTTGTCAAGCCTGACCTTGAAAACGTCTAAAGAAGGAGATTCCACCACCTCCCTAGGTAACCCATTCCTGTGCCTATCCAAACAAGGCACTTGTGGTCTCCAAGGTTGCTAATTTCCTACAGTTTCCTATTTAGAAGAGTACAAAAGTCTACTCACTGTCTTAAAACCAGTATTAAAATAAAAGTAAACATCATAATGAATCTTTATCATAGGAACACAGGAATTGTTATACTGGATCAGAATTAAGATCCACCTAGGTCATCATCCTGCCTCCAACAGTGGCCAGTACCAGATTCTTCAGAGGAAGGTGTAAGAACTAGAACTGGGCAAAATGGTTTGACCAGAATTTTTTTCAATGAAACATGCCAATTTACACTGACTGAAACATTTTTCAAATTTGTGTCAAAATGTTTTGACTTTTTCATTCAAAATTTGAAAATTTTCTTTAATTTAATTTTATTTAAAAAACTGTTTAAAAGCTTCAAATCTAGATGAAACATTTAGTTTCAGATCAAACCAAATGTTTTGTTCAACCTGAAAATATATACAGCAAAAATTTCTAAAAATTTAGTTTTCAGGCTAACCTGAAATTAAAACCCTCTTTTCTCCCCCCCTCCTCCCCCAGTATTATTAGCAATCCAAAAATCCATTATTTATATCGACAAATGTGGGATAATCTGCTGACCACATTAGATCTTTACTCATCTCTAATAATTACAGATTGGTTTAAGCCCTGAAGCATGAGGTTTAATATCTCTTCCAAAATTGTTATAATTAAGTATAACAGCTCTGGATATTCTTGTTATCCATATAAACGAGAACAGGCAAGAAAGCAAGGAGAAAAGAGTTTATTCAAACTCCAGGGGAAAAAATATATCTTTTTTTCACCAACGTTTTTCCTAGTTCATTTATTTCTGTTTCTGCATTTAAGGTAGACATTTGTCTCTCAGCAGTCTCTGACATCACTCTGGTTATCCATTGAAACATAATTTACTCCATTCAAAACCAGGCAAACTTTAGCTAAACACAGTGCTCCTGCTTCTACTCCCAAGTGGGCAAATTTCTTAAAGCATTTAATTTGCATATTTGGGCTTTATGGCCTGAGATACATCCAGAAACATTATAAACTACTTTTCAAATGGAAAATCTGTATTTCATTTTTCATGTCTAGAAAGACAGGGTTCCAATTCTGGACTGAGGAAAATGATATTATAATGAGCTCTCTGATCTGCATTCAGAGGAGTCAGTTCATTTTTTAATTTGTCATGTGCATTTAGTTTGTTTAAAGTTTTTAATTGACAGTCCTAGTACAGCAAAGGCACTGAAAACATCAGCACACCCATCTCTGGTGGTGAGGGAACAGGTTTGACTCCTTAGCCTTTCAGTCCTTGGTCTCTTTGCTAACAAGGAGTCCAATTAGGATGTGTCAACACAGCAATTAAAAGCCCATGGATGGCCTGTGTTAGCTGTTTCAGACTCGTGGGGCTCAGGCTGCGGGGCTGTTTCATTGTAGTGTAGACTTCCATGCTCGAGCTGCAGCCCAAGCTCTGGAACCCTTCCATCTTGTAGGGTTCTAGAGCCAGGGTTGCAGCCACATACTTTTATGGAGGTTTAATAGAATGTTAATTAAGTATAATAGAATGTTAAGATATGGTATTCATCTCACCTCAGTCCCTGGAAAAATCATGGAGCAGGTCCTCAAAGAATCAATCCTGAAGCACTTACATGAGAGGAAAGTGATCAGGAACAGTCAGCATGGATTCACCAAGGGAAGGTCATGCCTGACTAATCTAATCGCCTTTTATGATGAGATTACTGGTTCTGTGGATGAAGGGAAAGCAGTGGATGTATTGTTTCTTGACTTTAGCAAAGCTTTTGACACGGTCTCCCACAGTATTCTTGTCAGCAAGTTAAGGAAGTATGGGCTGGATGAATGCACTATAAGGTGGGTAGAAAGCTGGCTAGATTGTCGGGCTCAACGGGTAGTGATCAATGGCTCCATGTCTAGTTGGCAGCCGGTGTCAAGTGGAGTGCCCCAGGGGTCGGTCCTGGGGCCGGTTTTGTTCAATATCTTCATAAATGATCTGGAGGATGGTGTGGATTGCACTCTCAGCAAATTTGCAGATGATACTAAACTGGGAGGAGTGGTAGATACGCTGGAGGGTAGAGATAGGATACAGAAGGACCTAGACAAATTGGAGGATTGGGCCAAAAGAAATCTGATGAGGTTCAATAAGGATAAGTGCAGGGTCCTGCACTTAGGATGGAAGAATCCAATGCACCGCTACAGACTAGGGACCGAATGGCTAGGCAGCAGTTCTGCAGAAAAGGACCTAGGGGTGACAGTGGACGAGAAGCTGGATATGAGTCAACAGTGTGCCCTTGTTGCCAAGAAGGCCAATGGCATTTTGGGATGTATAAGTAGGGGCATAGCGAGCAGATCGAGGGACGTGATCGTTCCCCTCTATTCGACACTGGTGAGACCTCATCTGGAGTACTGTGTCCAGTTTTGGGCCCCACACTACAAGAAGGATGTGGATAAATTGGAGAGAGTCCAGCGAAGGGCAACAAAAATGATTAGGGGTCTAGAGCACATGACTTATGAAGAGCGGCTGAGGGAGCTGGGATTGTTTAGTCTGCAGAAGAGAAGAATGAGGGGGGATTTGATAGCTGCTTTCAACTACCTGAAAGGGGATTCCAAAGAGGATGGCTCTAGACTGTTCTCAATGGTAGCAGATGACAGAACGAGGAGTAATGGTCTCAAGTTGCAATGGGGGAGGTTTAGATTGGATATTAGGAAAAACTTTTTCACTAAGAGGGTGGTGAAACACTGGAATGCGTTACCTAGGGAGGTGGTAGAATCTCCTTCCTTAGAGGTTTTTAAGGTCAGGCTTGACAAAGCCCTGGCTGGGATGATTTAACTGGGAATTGGTCCTGCTTCAAGCAGGGGGTTGGACTAGATGACCTTCTGGGGTCCCTTCCAACCCTGATATTCTATGATTCTATTATTTAATTTTGTGATCTGAAATAAATGTGCCGTAGGGATGCAGGGGGCTATAATCTGATTATATGTAGGAACTTCATCTAATCTCAGGAAGTGCTTGATGAGAGAGAACAGTGTGTGTGGAGAAAGGAATAAAGCTTGAATGCTGCACGGTCTTGGCTCTCGCTTTTTATGCTCTTCCAGGCAGGGCTACTATCCCATAAAACCTGAGAATATTCTCAGGGAGCCAGCAAGTGACCTGATCTTCCCCTTTTGCAACAGCTCCTGATTAAATTACAAGGTCAGGAAGTGCCCCCAGATACATGGCATAGAAGCTAGAGGTCCCTAGATAGGGGATGCTTAGAGGAGAAGGGTAAGGGCCAAATTTGGTCCCTCCAAGACAGCAGTGATGTGGGTCTATTGTAATCTGGTCCTGAGGGGTCAGTCTGAGACTATTAGTTTAAACCTAATCCTTCAAGGTTCATACTATATTAATTACAAGGTGCCATGATGTAACCTGCCCGGGGACTCCACGTTGCAGCCCAGTGACTCAGCACGAGGGGAGACCAGGTGGGCTGGTAGTGGTGTTTTACGTCTGCATACCAACTACACGCTGACAGTCGGGGCTAAAGAAAAGAGGGTCAGTTTAGAAATGGAGAGGAAGAAAAGTGTTGGGGAAAGAGCAAAATAAGCTAAACAAAATCCGTATCTCACTCTAGCACTGAACAATCTTTATCCAACACCACACAAATCTCCCTCAAGCCCCTGGCAGAAATGTGGCAGGTCTGCACTTTTGCCATTCCTATCCTTGCTGACAGAACGAGAAGCAGTCATCAGAATCCTCTTTGCCCACAGAACTCCTGAGGCACTGCTTTATTGTGCTAGAGCATGTGAAGCAACATGCCAAAAAAGCCTGATCCGGTGCCAGTGAAGTCAATCTCAAAATCTTTCCATTGACATTAATGAGCACTTCTTCAGGCCCAAGGTGCACAGCTACACAAGTCCGCAACACTCTTATACATTTTAAAATATATGGAATTCATTTAAAAGGAAATGAGAGAAGGTGACATTTTTTATATTAGTTGAGTAGTGACACTGTTACATTTGATGTGAAAATATTCTGGATGCAGCAGGTTTATGAATCGTACAATTTTCCTACACTTCTAGATCTACTTATGATGTTTAGAATGTAGTACTACCAAAGAAGCATGAATGTAATTGCTATATTTTCCCTCTTACTTATTAGTGGAATACCTCAGACCAGTACATGGTATTTGGTATAGGTGACATTTATTTTGAGGGCTTCACTGGGATTTAAGTGATTCATCAGTCTTCTGCTGGCCAACTGCACAGGAGTAAATTTCACCCCAAATTCATCCTTGTGCTATTTACGCAGAGACTGACGGGAAGTGACTTGTACCTCTCCAGTTCTGGGTTTGCCAGGGGGCAGTACAAAGTGGCCTCAGCAGGGTGAATTATTGGAGCTGGTACA
This sequence comes from Natator depressus, assembly GCF_965152275.1. NCBI lineage: Eukaryota > Metazoa > Chordata > Testudines > Cheloniidae > Natator > Natator depressus. The sequence goes on along the minus strand of NC_134235.1, from coordinate 197,700,886 downwards.
AAGCCTATTGAAGCTGGTGGAAAGATTCCCTTTGACTTTAATGGGCTTTGTATCCAGTCCAAAAGTAATAATGTAAAACCTAATGGGCCAATATTCCGCCATGTGATCCAAAGCATTTTGCTTATAAAAAGCTGCATTATAAAAAGAACCGTTAAGCTATATGAAACTGAGTTAAAAGAATCAGTCATATTAGAAAATAATAAGTCATTTAAATGGTCACCTTTAAATAATTTGGGCCAGATCCTCAGCAGGTGTAAATGAACATAGCTTCACTGACTTCTGTGTCCCCTGGAACTACCCTGATTTATATCAGCTGAGGATCTGGGCCCATGTTTTTTTTTCTAACCTGCCTTTATTAAATGTAAAATATTTTCAATTACGGTTTTGGAGGGTTGAGTTGCCCCCCACACACACACACAGAGAAAACTTTAAGAAGTTTCCTATTATCAAGTAAATTATATACATTTTTTAAAAAGTACAATCTTAGTAGGATTTAAATATGGAGGGCCAGATCTTCAGACTGCAGTGGGGGGGTTGAGCTGCTTTGGCAAAGCCAAGCAGCCATAATGCTGGCTTAACCAGCTGGTGGAAGAATCCTCCTGTGTGGGAGAATCCCAGATGGTATATTACTGCTGTAGCTGAGGGTGCACATAGGAGGACAGTGGGCATAACTCTGTTGCATGGTCCCTCAGTGTTAGAGATAGAATGCACATTGTGCTCTCCAAACTAGTTGTCTAGAAAAGGACTTTGTTTAAAGTATTGTGATTAACAAAAGAAATATTTGTCCTCTTCAAAAGAAAAAAATCCTGTCGTTTAAATTTGTATGTGGTATTTTAATCCTTGAGTAGTTCAAACATCATAGCTTGATGGCAGCATTGAAATCTATAATCTATAAAGAAATCTATAAATCTATAAAGAAATTGTGATCTTCTGAGTATTTTGGTGGCTTATCAGAGAACATAGAAGAACTGATGTATTTATTCTTTCTTCTGAGATTAAATGTAATTGGTTTAAAAAGATAATCATTCTTTTGTTTGAGTTTTATGCATTTCTTATGAAGAGCTAACATATTTTCCTGTAGGCTGACAAAGTGTACAGTCTTTTATCCTCATTTCCCAGTGGATATATACTTTATTAATTAACAAAGTATTATACTAGCACTTATTGTCTGCATTTAACTGTAGAAGGATTTTCTTCAGATTATGTTAATAGATTGTCTGCTTTATTTTTTTTTTTTTTGCATTAATTACAAACTTTTCTGTGATGTTGTCATAAGAGAATTGTTGCTATGAGTACAGGGGCCTTTTTGGGATTATTTTTTGTTTGACTGTTCTGAAATAATGTTGGCAACATATTGTTACATACTATATATTAGACCTGTACTGAATTATTTACTGAGAATTATATTAGTTGCAAATTCAGTCATTATTCCTGCTTCCTAACTGTTGGGGAACTTAACCTAATATGTATAAATCTACTCATTATTTATAAATACTCACTAAATAGTGCAAATCAATTATCAGATCATTGCTTGTGAACTGTTCTGAGCTGCTATTTGCTGCTCATTATTTGTAATTTTTAATTGCCCACCTATGCCACAGAGTATCGTTATTGTTCCTGGACAAGATGACTGACTTTTTTAAAAAGAAGGTTGACAAATGGAGAAATAGCTGTACATTAATTATGCAAGTCAGATTGCAGAAAATTGCATTTGTGAATTAAATAATTATATTTAACTATACAGTTACGGGTCAATAACTGTACAGCATTACTGAATTATTATTGGCTGAGACAACTCTATTTCAGTGTAACTTCTAGTGAAGTGAGGATTTTTGTTAATTTTTCTCATGTAATGATTTATTTGTTATATATCGTCTGGGGTAGAAGGGAGGGTTATGTTCATTATTTTGCTGCAATCCCCCATACTTAGTATCTGGAGAGGTGTATCAAGGTGTTTAATTTTTGGCCAAACTTCCTTTGTAACAGGAAATAACTGACCTTGCCGCTTCCTGACAGAGTGCATTCTATTCATTATTATTTTTGCGTACAGATAGATATAGTGAATGATCAAGTACTAATAGAGGCACCAGTCCTGCATGAGGAGTCTCATTGGCTTCTATGGGACTCTGGTTGTATCAGTGTGTACAGATCAGGATCCAGGATTAGAGCTAAAATAATAATGGAATTGCATTTTAAAACAAAACTTGTCTATTGCAACATTTCACTTTTAGGTTCAATTCGTATCCACATCCCAATTTTTCCCCATGTCTTTCCGTTACAAAAACATAGCAGAAATGTAAATATTGGAACTGAACAAACAGTTGGGTTTTTTTAGACTAACATTCTGAATCCAACATCTTGTGTATTTTCAACTAAAACTGTTATCTAAAAGCACAGGGTTTTTTTTAAACTTATCAAGAGCAGTGGCAGTTATCATATACCTCATAAAATAGATTTTTGCTTGGCTCAAGATATATTAGTAGGCTGTTAAAATAAATCTTTCTTACATACCTCAGAGGGCAAAGAATTACTGAAGGGGTGTTGTTCCACCAACCATGGGCTGCTATCCTTCCAAATACCTCTCTGTGACCTCTTCTTTTTTTTATTGCTTCAATTTCCATTGTTCCTGAATTATAAACATGCTAACATGCACTTCAGTGCTGTCAGTCTATACAGAATGAGCTGCTAATGGAGCATTGCTCTGAGTAGCCCTAATTGTGTCACATAATGAAAACATCATAGACCAGTTAGCAATTTCTGATGAAGAGATGTCCAATGCTGGGATAGCTGAGGTGTTGGATGTCAGAATTGAGGTGTACGGGCACAGCTGTCTGGAAAAGCTTGTATAGCACTTGCCCGCAGTAGGCGTGGCTCTCGTTGGTGCTATCTGTTTCTCCTTTTTCTATGCATTCATTTAATGCACACAGAAAAATATGGTGAAAATGGGAAAAATATGGATACACTGGCAACCATATGCACTATATAAACCAAAGTATTCCAGCTAAAGTATATTCAAATATAATGGTTCTTATTTGGTTTTTAGTGTCCTCATTCAGGCAAAACTCCCATTGAGTTCAGTGGATGTTGTTCTTCAGTAAAGCCAGTATAAATTAAGTCTCAAAATATCCTCTCTTGTGTGTATGTAAGTGATCTCTCTCTCTTTCTCTGTATGGGTGGATTTCACTCAGACCATGTGCCAGTGTGGAAGACAGAAGAAATTATTATATCACTATGTATATAACCATTTTGTATCCTGTTGAATCCTGATACAGTTTGTGTCACCTAAAAAAATTCAATTTATAAAGAAGCTTCCCGAGAGAACAAACCAAGGGATCCACAAACTTTAAGCATTTTAACTGGTAAGGACAGCAACAGTCCAGCCTAATGGAAGGTCAAGATTACAAAATAATCACTTGAGGACAATGAACCCTTCTTCCTCCTGGAGATTAGCGGGCCTTAAGGGAATGGAATATATGATGGATCCCTTGGACCCCAGGAGATGCAGTTTGGCATGTAAGACCACACATTCTCGCCCCGAAGATATCTCTTTAGAGAGTGATGGAAAGAGATGTGCCAAGTCACCAACTGAAAACACCATGTAAGGGAGAAAGTGGGATTGGCCCTACCAGACTGTTCTCTGAAGAAACTAGAAGCGGGACCTTGCTAGCCCAGAGGACAATGCAGCCTGGGCCTCGGGCAAAGTTATTGTGAAAATGCATTTTTTTAAAGCAAAAATACCTGGGATATTAAAAAAGCACTCATTGTTGGCTTAACTTTTTTCTACTGCATGCATCCGATGAAGTGAGCTATAGGTCACAAAAGCTTATGCTCAAATAAATGTGTTAGTCTCTAAGGTGCCACAAGTACTCCTTTTCTTTCTGCTTTCATTGTAAGTCATTGGGAGTTTTACAGTTGACTTCAAAGGAAGGAAAGTTAAGGCAACTTTCAGCACTTTTGCAAATTCCACCCAGAAAAGAGTAATTGTGATTAACTTCTTCAGTCCTGATTTTTTTAATGAGTGGAGAGGAAGAGATAAGTATTAGTTGGACCTTGTGTTGAAGTTAAGGGTTAGGTGGATACTTTGGGGCGCAGAAGTGTAGGGCAGGACAGGAAATGCAGGCAAGAGAGGATAGGCACTTACAAGAATGGATGTCAAACTCAAGAAACAACTGATCAGAGTTCTTCTACAGGAGGTAATTAGTGTATGAAAGGGGTGAGTAATGGCAACAATTTTCTCAAGTTTGTGTTTTATAAAAGAGATTTGTGTTTAAAGGAAAAATACTAACACTACAAAGAAGGAAAGAACCTAGATAAGGATGCCTGATGGATTTTGGTTTTGTTCTATGAGGTGTTTCTTGTTTTTTTTAAACAAAAACCCAGAAAAAAATTTTTTTAGTTTGTTTCCCATTCTGAAATTTTAGAGTAAGTAATAGACCAAGATTAGCATCTGACCTGCTTCTAAATAACCAGGAACCTTTGTCACACAACATATCTAAAATTTAGTCCAGGCAATCCTTTAATAGGGAAGATTTGAATGTATAAGCCTCTTAGTATTGTGACAGCACACTGTTGTCATTTATTTAAAGAACGGTGATGTAATGTGACTGGACTTTCTGAGCAAAACTGCAGATACTATTATTATCTATGGATAGCCTTTATAAAAATAGATTTGGAGGCATTCCAGTTCATGTTGTCAGTATAGACATAAGATGGGCAGTACCAGTTGACTGTTTTTGACAATGCAGTTTAATAGTTTGTTTGGAAGGCCCTCGGCAATTTGATTAGTGCCATTTGATGCTGCAGTGTCATCAGCATGAAGTGGAACAGTTCTGCCTGTAAGTGTCTGGCAGGAGATCCGAATTTCTGTGCATCAGATGGGCATAAGCATCAAACAGCATGCTATTGTACATTCCAGTTTAGATTTTTTTTTTATAGCTTAAGAAAATTAATAATGCATGAGCATCCAATAGGCTTCCATAAGACTTTGCCTTCAAAATAAAAATACAAAATACAATTTGTAATAGTTTAAAAGTCTCTTCTGCATATTTCCGGGCATGTTTTCTGTTTCTTGAGGTGATAAGAGCCTGGGATGTAATCTTGGCCCTATTGAAGACAGAACTCCACTTGACTTCTCTAGGGCCCCCATTTCACCTGTGCTTTGTAGGATGAAAAGTTGTAATGATGTTACTATTCCGGACGTTTCATAAGGTGCTGCTGGTAGATGGCATAGATTGTTGTGGTAAAAGAAGTTCTTTCTCTCCCTCAGGTTTTCTTCTGTTCCAAACATTAGGGATATAGTTCAGGTGGCTGTGGATTTATGAGACTTCAGTATCAGGTACACTGTTTATCATAAATAAAGACTTCTGTTATTCCATGGTCAGATATTATTATTACACTTATTTGTTGCTTCTGAAGAACAAGCTGATTGCATGCATAAGCAGGATTTGAATGAGCTCTCCTTGGACATCTAGTGATGAGCTAGGGAAAAGGACATCAGGAACTGACTTTGTTTTCATGGGCACAACCACTCTGCATAGGTGCTCAGCATGATGGGACTGCTTTGCCAAAATGATCACTTTTGGCTGGTGTTGGATCACAAGTCTCTTTTATTGGGGCAGAGGTAATAAAGGGTTGTTATCCTTGTTGTATGAATGAAGGGCAGCAGAACTGTGCTTGGCATACCCTGATTGAGGGACTCACCCTCAACTAAACTGCACTCACTCGGCTGGGGACATGGGTGCCAAAGCCCAGTGAGTTGAAATCACTGAGAGCTGTGTTAAGTGGTGGGACCTGAAAGCAGAGCAGTGAGTGGCTGGCAGGGTGGCCAGCAGATAGGAGCAGCGAGTGGACAGCAGGGAAGCTGGCAGAAAGGAGCAGCCAGCGGAGATGAGAAGCAAGCAAGCACCCGGACAGTGGAGCAAGCAAAGTGCCTTCTTGCCTCCCCAGCCTGGGTGGGAGGTGAACTCTCTTTTGCACCTCTGAATTCGGGGTCTGCACTGACCAAGGACAACAACTGTGAGTGGGATGTGGAGAAAGAAGGGGCACGTTAAAGGAACTTTTGTTTGTTGGATTTAAGAACCTGAGGCAAAAGAACACTGCCCAACATACTCTGGGGTGGGTCTTTTGCTCATGGTTTTATGTTTATCAATCCTGCTTGCGGCATTTTCCCAAATTAATGTTGGGTTACTTCCCTCCTTTTATTACAAATTTCTTTTCTACACTCAGACTCTGTGCTTGTGAGAGGGGAAGTATTGCCTCTTAGAGGTGCCCAGGGGGTGGTATGTAATTGTCCCAGGTTACTGGGTGAGGGCTCGAGCCAGTCTTGTGATGTATTGTTGAAAAGAAACCCCTAGACCTTGAACCATGAACCTCTCCACATTTTCACCTTGCAATCACTATGCTGTGGCTGATCTGGGGTCAGTGCCACAAACCTAACCCTATGAGTGACCAACTTTAAGTTGGGAGCGAGGGAGAAGAAACGATTCCTTCTCATGGATAATCACAGAGTTTTGTTTGAGTATAAAGAGTGAACCTAAAGACTCTGCCTTGAAAAACATATAATAATAGATTCATAGATTTTAAGGCCAGCAGGGGCCATTATGATGATCTAGTCTGATCTCCTTTTTAACACAGGCCATAGCATTTCACCAAGTGTATCATGCATCAAGCCCAAAATGTGTGGCTGAGTGACAGCATATATTTTAGAAAGATGTACAGGCTTGATTTAAAGACTTCAAATGATGGAGAATCTACAGTCCCTTTGTAAGTTATAATGTTTAATTACCTTCACTGTTAAAAATCTGCACCCTATTTCTGGGCTGAATTTGTCTAGCTTCCACTTCCAGACATTGGATAATATTAAATGCAGTAATTGTCCTCCTGGAAGTTTGGACTTCAGAATGGTCCTGTCAGGGGAGGATCTCTCAGGGTAGAGATCATCTTCATATAAGGAGCTGTGTAGGTGGACTTCTTAAACTTGACATAATTACAACAGTGGGTAGGTGGAACTAAGACTCTGTGATAGAGTGAGGGTAGTAGTGCTAGGTTGACATTGTCCCATATAATCAAATTCAGATAAAATATTGCATTAATATTTATGGAAACAGATTCAGTCTATGTGGTTGCACAACCAAGAAAATGTGGGGAGATTGTTTTCTAGTGAGTTAGAGCCCTTCATAAGTAATACACTTATTACCAGCTGTGAGATACCAGGGTACAGTCCACACTAATGAGGAGCTGTGTCACCCCACCCTCTAACCTGCTGTGCCCTTTATACTGCTTTGCTGCTGTAGCCTCCAGCCTGAACTGCTCACAAAAAGCCTCCAGTTATGTCTGTGTGTGTGCGTCAGCCAGCCAGCCCAATCTTGGACCTTACCAGACTCAGTTATACTGAAGGGTGACCCCAACACACTCCCAGTCTTACATTCTCCCCCAGAAATGGGTATCCTGTAGTGCCCAGAAGTCTCCTGGACAATACAAGTTTCACATAAAGTCTATTATTTCTTTAATAGAAATAATATGCACACAACATGCCATCTTAAATGGAGTTTCCCAAACACTTCCATTTAAACACCCTGGATTAGATAAAACAATGACAGAAGTCTATTAACTACACAGAGATAGATTATAAGAGAGTTCAAGTAATGAGGCATAAAAGTCAGAAATGTCTACAAGAAAGATAAAATGTAACTGGTGCCTAACTTAACAAACTACATTAAATTCAAAGCAAAGTTTTCTCACCACATGCTTTCATAAGTCTTACGGACTGGGTCAAGACGCCTGCCTCCAGAATCCAACTTGTCGTGTTAAGTGCCATGAGAGAGAGAGAGAGTGGGGTGCCTTGGAGTGTTTGTCCTTCATTTTTAATGTTTCAGTGCCCCTCTGGAAAAGCACTTCTAGCTGGGTACCAAGAGACAAAAAGTCTATGGGGAAAGATGTTCCCTACTGCTTTTTTTTCACCTATTTTGAGCTTCCTTTGTTTCCTTCCTGCTTGATGACTCTGTTTACTGCTTGTCATAAATAGAAAGGGAAGGGTAAACCCCTTTAAAATCCCTCCTGGCCAGAGGAAATCTCCTCTCACCTGTAAAGGGTTAAGAAGCTAAAGGTAACCTCGCTGGCACCTGACCAAAATGACCAATGAGGAGACAAGATACTTTCAAAAGCTGGTAGGAGGGAGAGAAACAAAGGGTTTGTGGGTCTGTCTACATTTTGTCTTTGCCGGGGATAGACCAGGAATGAAGCCTTAGAACTTTTAGTAAGTAATCTAGCTAGGTATGTGTTAGATTATGATTTCTTTAAATGGCTGAGAAAAGAATTGTGCTGAATAGAATAACTATTTCTGTCTGTGTATCTTTTTTGTAACTAAGGTTTTTGCCTAGAGGGGTTCTCTATGTTTTGAATCTAATTACCCTGTAAGGTATTTACCATCCTGATTTTACAGGGGGGATTTCTTATTTCTAATTCTATTTTTATTAAAAGTCTTCTTGTAAGAAAACTGAATGCTTTTTCATTGTTCTCAGATCCAGGGGTTTGGGTCTGTGGTCACCTATGCAAATTGGTGAGGCTTTTTATCCAACATTTCCCAGGAAAGGGAGGGTGCAAGTGTTGGGAGGATTGTTCATTGTTCTTAAGATCCAAGGGTCTGGGTCTGTAGTCACCTAGGCAAATTGGTGAGGCTTTTTACCAAACCTTGTCCAGGAAGTAGGATGCAAGGTTTTTGGGAAGTATTTTGGGGGGAAAGACGTGTCCAAACAGCTCTTCCCCAGTAACCAGTATTTGTTTGGTGGTGGTAGCGGCCAATCCAAGGACAAAAGGGTGGAATATTTTGTACCTTGGGGAAGTTTTGACCTAAGCTGGTAAAGATAAGCTTAGGAGGTTTTTCATGCAGGTCCCCACATCTGTACCCTAGAGTTCAGAGTGGGGGAGGAACCTTGACACTGCTTAAATGCAAATTTCAGCAGAGCACATATTGCTGTTTGAGATAGACCTGTTTGCCAACCTCAGTTTGGAACATGTGTTAATAACACCATTCAGTGGAATCTTATAACTCCACATATGAGGTTGCCACACATTTTATCAGGACAATACTGACCAGCAAATTATGAATTTTCAAATGATACTTTATAAGTGTAGTACTGTATTGTACAAAGATTATTACAATAGTGTGTGGGGTATGGACACAAGGGTACATTCTGTCACACCAGCATACTGTGGGCAGGGAGCTTAGCTAGCACAAGCAGGAAGGGGAGAAATAGAGAATCAGAATAAAACAGTGAGTGTAAAATGTGAGTAATATATTTTCTGGGGAAAGAAGCTGGAAATTTATGTGACTGATAAGGTAGCTAATTCCTAGCTTATAGATTTATTAGTATTAATACTACTTATAAAATAAAAATATAAAAATATTTTTAATATTAAACATAGTAATTTTATTGCCCTTTTGGATTGTTTTCAAAAATACAGACAGGACACCAGAGTAGTTGGAACTTAGAAATCTATAAATATAACCTGTAGATCTAACCTGGAAGTATTTAGCCAGCAGTTATTCCTCTTCTTTGGCATGTTCCAGTGTAATAGTGAGGAGGAGTTAATAAAGTGATCACTTTGTCCCTAAATTGTAATGTCAGTTTGTGGATTGGGTAAAAGTGTTATGTTGTTCCAGTGGATAATTTCATGTCCTTTATAATTTCTCTAGATAAATAACTGAAGAAGCAGTTTTGAGTCAATATGTAGATCTGCCAGGGTTTCCTGGATTTAGATTACTTAAAAAATTAACCCCAAGCAAGATTAAAAATATCAGGGACAATGCAGAGCAGAGTGCCTTACAAAAAGGCTGCCTTTATAGCTCATCAGTGTAAATTTCTTATCAAAAAGCTCCCTGAGCTAAGTAAAGCTTACTTATTCATATGAACACCTGACTTATAAAATCAATCAAGCCCTGATATCAAAGATGTCTGGTTCTTGCATCTATTCAGGTTGATGCTTCCATTAACTGAACTTCATATCCTAAAAAGGTATTTCATTTTTAAATCTGCTATGCATAACTCATTAACATCATAGCCCCTCACAGTAATTGCCTGAAACTGAGTCAAGAAAATTGAGAAAGATGAAGAGCTGAATTAGCACTTAATGAAAGGAAAAAAGACAGACTATTTAAATTGGCTCCCTGGCTGCCATGCAGCAGCTATTCCCTGCTTTATGGAAAATGTACATTAAAAGTGTTTCTAGTTTCTAGGTGGTATTTACAGTTTGTAGAGAAGCTTTTATAGTGGGATGTCAAAAAGTGAAAAGCAGTGTTTAAACATTTGCTTTAAACTGCAGTGCACAATATGCTACAAGTATAAAGAAAATTATCTAAGAAATATACATGTTGGCAATCATCTAATATCACGCAAGATGTTTTTAAAAGTTTTCAAATATTTCTAGAGGACAGAACAGTAGCTCTCGGTAACTATTATTAACTATAAAGTTAACCTCCCAATTTTCTGAAGGTTTGAGATAGCAAAAGACTTCTGAAGGTTTCCTAGAAGCAGAAGTGCAATGCGTAGCTTCCATTGCCTGACTGGACTTCAGTTAATGTGGAGTGTCAATTAGTTCAAGGTTGGAATAATTAAGATAATATTATATTAACCTTTGTTCTTACTTTTTCTGGATTTCACCTGCAGTATGAGGGTGGGACCAGATCCTCAGCTGATGTAAGTCAGTGTAGCTCCATTGAAAGTAACGGAGCTTTGGAGATGTATACCAGGTGGGGATCTGGTCTGGTGTGTTTAGAGAGATCATTTGGGAAACAGACTAATAAAAGCGAAAAATCTTTTAACATCATGGGGAAAAGTGAAGGTGAGGAAAAGTTTTCTTCAGTATTACAAGATAAATGGGCCACTCCACAGGCATGGCTAAGCAAGAGGGTGCCCATTGGGAGCTAGTGGAAACTGTATGTGAAAGGCTTTATGAAAAACATTAGGACATGTATGAGGTACAGCTACATCAGGATCATAAAGCTGTTTTTTGTCATGTATAATAAAGGCCTGAAAGGTTTTTTAATATTTAAAAGTTCAAGGCTTGTCTAGGCAGGAATACTCCATGATCACTGGAGATCTAGACTGAGATCCTCATCTCTGCTCCAACTCCTGTATAGCCACAAAATGGGCTCAAGTGGCATGAAGGAGGCCCTCCTTTTAGAGCCCCTTTATGCCACTTGGGTACAGGCACTGTGGAAGGCAGACCATAAGCACCCTGGAGCAAAACAAGACCAGAAGGGTGCAAAGGTGATTTAAAACCACTATAGCCTTCCTTCCCTGGGTAGAGGCACATCTTTGAATCTCACCATTCGTCAAATATGATGTCACACTAACAATGGTGATGTCACACTAACAAATTTTGGAAAATTGGAGAAATTCTAAGAGACTGGAGGACTGCCAAGATAGTTCCAATATTTAAAAAGCATGACTCAGGGAGCTAGAGACAGGTTAGCCTGGCATCAGCCCTGGTAAAATAATGGAATGGTTAATTTGATATCCACCAACAAAAAATTTTAGGCTAAAAATATAATTAATGCCAGTCAAAATATCCTATCTCTTTAAGAAGATTGCAGGTCTAGTTGGTATAGTGTACTATACTTGGATTTCTCCAAGGCATGTGACTTAGAACCGTATAACAGCTAGATTAATATATTTACGTAATATGGAATTCACAGGACACACATTAGATGGATTAAAAACTACGTTACTTACACACAGCTCTCAAAATGTACTTGGCAATGGGGAGATATCAATGGGTGTTTTGAGCAGTATTCCCCATGGATGTTGGTCCAAAGATATTCAATATTTTTATCAAGTTAGATGATGATATAAAATCTTTGCTGGCACAGTGTGCAGATAACACAAAGATTGGTGGGGTAGTAAATAATGAGGAAGACAGGATACAGAAACAGACTAATCTGAATCAGCTGGTTAAATGGTCACAATCCAACAAAAAGAAAAGGAGTACTAGTGGCACCTTAGAGACTAACCAATTTATTTGAGCATAAGCTTTCATGAGCTACAGCTCACTTCATCAGATGTAGCTCACGAAAGCTTATGCTCAAATAAATTGGTTAGTCTCTAAGGTGCCACTAGTACTCCTTTTCTTTTTACGAATACAGACTAACATGGCTTCTACTCTGAATCCAACAAAAGACTTTTTTTTAAGATAGCCAAATGCAAGGTAGTACATTTGGAAACCAACAATACATGTTATACCTACAGGATGGGAGAGATTGTCTTGGAAAGCAGTGAATCAAAAAAGGATTTAGAGGTCACTGCAGATAACCGCTTCAACATAAACTCTCAGTGCAGTACTGTGGCTAAAGGGGCTAATGCGATTCTTGGGTGTTCAAAAAGGGGAGTGCCACATAGAAGTAGGGAAGTGATCTTGCCTCTGTACACAGCATTGGTAAGACTGCTACTAGAATATTGTGTACAGCTGTGGTGTCCACACTTCAAGAAGAATGCAGAAATAATGGAGATAGTTCAAAGGAGAGCCACAAAAATGATCCACCCTCTGAAAAACCAGTCTCATCATATGATGCTGAGGGAACTCAGTCTATTCTGCTTATTGAAGAGAAGGATGAGAGATGACTTGATCACTGTGTCTAGGTACTTACACGTGGAAAAGATGCCAGAGGTCCTCAGAGAAAGCCAGGAAAGCACAAACTTGAAATCCTGATGTTTCTAGGGTAGAAAAAAAACAAGCAAAAATGTTTATTTAAAAATCCTTTCAGACTTCTTTATAATCATAAAGGAGGAAAAATGGGCACAAGCTCAATTTTTAAAAAATCCTGTACAGGTCACCTGTAAAGCAGCTGCCATTAAAATCTTTGTAGTGAGAGAGAGAATTTGAAATACTGCCAAACAGCTAAACAAAAAATATGAGGTCCTGAACATACGTGCATATGAGCAAACCCTAGCCCAATTATTTCTCACAAAAAGGGAGAAAAAAGCCCTGATTCTGATCTTACTTCATCAATGACTTTCCATTTATTTCAGTGGAATTACTTCTGATTTACACCAGTGTGAAATCCTTTATGTTGTGAATTATATAAAAATAATTATATTATTTTCAAGCCAGGTAAGTTTGCTACAGTTCTTACTCAGATTGTATTCTTGTGCTGGAAACTAATGTACTGATTTAATAAATGGTGTAGATTTGCCAAGGTCTGCTTAAAAACAAATATAATCTAGACCATTGCATAGTCCAGGTAGGTATAATATCTAAATATTTAAAAGTATATGTGTGTAAAATATTAATGAAGTCTGTGTAGAGGAAAGCTGCTGCAGAAATAACGAAGTGATCAAACATTCATGTGTGACCTGCGGCTGTAGTTTGGCTTAGGTACAGTGAACTAATAGTATTGGGTTTATTTTAAAATACTCAGAGTTATTTGTGAGCCAGAGAGACTCTGACAAATTTGATCACAAATGTGCCTTATTACATCTGAGTACTAGCAAACAGAAGTCCCATGGCTGAAGTGGTTAAAGAGCTTCTCTTCTCCCTGAATCTTTTGCAGGCTCCCATCCAGTGCTTCCAAAGGCTATTTCAGATAACACTTGATAACTCTTCAGACTTGTTTTTATTTCTCTTAGGTAAACTGAATTATGAGCTTTGGCCATCACTATCACTGACCAGAGCTGTGAAAAGCTCCTGGAAAAATCAGCAACATAAACAATTTTTTAAAAATTTGTGGTGAAAGCTGCCTTCACAACTTAGCTATGAACCATGAGGCCTAGGTATTCTTCTGTTCTATTCAGATTAGTATACTGTACCTATCACCATGGTACCTGAGTGCCTTCCGACAGCAAAATAAGCATCGTGACTAATATTTGTTACATGTGGTTCTCTCACTCTTATTTTCTCCAGGGCAAATACTGCATATACATATTTTTTTTCTTTAAAAATATATGTATGCTAACAATATACAATGTACTTTCATAAGGGAAGGCAAGGCAAGATCAATGAAGTTCACTTTGCACTTGAAATGGAATGTTGGCTAGGCTTTTTGTGGTTCTTTGATCCTGCAGTTCATTCCACAGTTCTGAATCAGCCCCTGAAAGTGCTCCATCTCCTGCATGGACATGTTTTACCCTTGTCACAGCCAGTTCCATTGCACACAAGAGCAGTTTTGGGTCATCCTGGAGCTTCAGACAATCTTCTAGGCAATCCTGGACCCAGATAATTAAGTATCTTGAAGACAACTGAGGTCTTGAAGTTGTCACCTTCTGTGAGGAGCCAGTGTAGCACGCAAAGGAAAGGCTGGGTGTGCTTATGGTAACCCATGCTGCTGGGTCTTGGAGTAGTTTCAGTTTTGAGAGCCTATGGTTTCGTGCCTGGGTAGATTGCATTGCTGTAGTTCATTCAGGAGGCAGGTCAGGCCAGGTCATCCTCTGCCAAGATGGGATGCAGTTTTCTAGCCAGACAAAGATGGTAAAATGTGATGCTTGTGGATGGTATGTGGAAGCTCAGTGACATCATGGAATCCAAGTGCACTCCTAAACTATGTTCCGACTTGACCAGTTCTGAGTATGCATCTTCAACCAGTAAAGATTACACCATGGCTGAGACCTCATCAAAAGTTTTTTCTCTGCCAGCCTGCATAACCTCCACCTTACTCAGGTTTAGCTTTAACTGGCTGTTTTTCAGCTATGAACTGATCTCAGACGAGCATGGGGCTAGCTTGGTGATGGTAGGTTGTGAAAGATAAATAGTGCTGTTTGTCTTCTGCATATTTTTGGCAATTCAGTCCATGATGTCTGACCAGCTTTCTTAGAGGTTGCATGTAAATGTTAAATATACTAGAGTGACTTGATCATTGTATGATTCCAACAGTGAGGAGTATGGTGAGGAAGTCACATTTCCCATCACTAATCATTGGGTGAGTCCCTCCAGGAAAGACTCAAGACATTCTGCTTCATCTGCTAGACTCCTGACACCTTCCTCAGACCGCACAGCAATATTTTTTTTTATCAGCTATGTTGAGTGCTGTAGAGAGGTTCAGGAATGTAAGGATGGATGTCTGTCCTCCATCCATCAGCACCACTCATGCTGTTTCTGTTCCTTGTCCTGGCCAGACTCCAGATTGTCCAGAGGTTAGACAATTGGCTTTAGCTAGTTGAACATGAAGGAGGCTTTTTGATAGTGTCCGAGTGAGCTTGCTCAGGAATGGAAGGCTTGATACTGAGTGTCAGTTAGCTAGGTCTGACACACCCAGGATGGGTTTTGTCAGTTTTGGTCTCACTGTGTTTTTGAAGAAGCAAGGGAAGATTACTTCCCTGAGTGAGGCATTTCTTGTCCTGTGGATCTTTTGGAACCCAAGCCCAGAGAAATTACATAAAAATTCCTTAGATTATATTTTGCTCTTCCTTCCTGGACCATATTTGATTTTCTGAAATTCCCAATTCACTTGTTGCCCCACATGTCTTCTCAGCGAGTGATCTGCCAAGATGGAGTTGTAGCATGACTCATAGCAGACATTGAAACCAATTATGACAATTTTTCAAAGGCTGATTCTTAAATTTCACCCATACAATGAATACTTTTCTCTGTAAATACCCATTTTGCAGTTCAGTGAGTAAATTTGTGTCTAAAAATTTTGAGGATGCAACTTAAATGCCTGCTCTGAAAATATGCCCCTTTAATTTTTGTTAAGACACAATGGATTTCTTCATGGAGAAAAAGAAAAGCCCAAACTGAGTGTAACTGAACAAACTAAGCAGTTTTTTGGAGTGGATAAAATATTGCCAAATAATTTTGGAGCTTTGATTTCTTGAATCCCATATGAATCTCCATTAATACTAAATAAAATTGTGGACCCCAAATGTAAGTTATGGCTACTGTTTAGGGGGTCCCTGGGTTGGAACCCAGAGTAGTGGGTGGGACTGGATTCTCCCACTGGCAAAGTGGCCTAATCCCCAAGAAGGGGACAAGGCTCCTTTAGAAGCCCAAGCAAAAGGCTTAGATTTAAAGGGCCCCGAGATGGGGCTGAAGACCCTAATGAGGACAGACAGTTTGTTGAACTCTTTGCTACCCTGGAAGGGGTTTATTTTTCCCCTGTGTGACTTGGCTGGAGGGCTAAGCCATTCAAGACCTGCCTAGTGAGGTTGGCAACCTACAGGGGGTGCCAGGAGTAGGGGAAATAATTGCAGTGCCAGACCCAGCTGCGAGGAGGCACTCAGGAGGTGAGTGCTCCATTGCACTACCTCAAAGAGCTTACAGTTGAAGTATAAGGTGTGACCACATGCAATACAGCAGGCCAAGCTAAGCCTAGCTAATGATGAGACAACGTGGTCAGCATGATAAGCAATGGTCGTAGCACACCAGCTGCTTAACCACTGAGTTTTTTGTAGGCCACACATCAGAAGGAGAGGCTTGAAGGGGACAAAGGCCTATCCCTAGGCTTGGAGGATATATTTGAGACCTTCTTCCATGCATAATGGCAGAGTGGAAGGAAGCAGTGTCCCAGAAAGGGCCATTGCAGATGAGTGTCAATGAGAACAGGCTGTGGGTCTGCTTTATCTTACACCAGGAACTTCTCTGTTCCCTGGCCACCTGCAGATCTGGCAACAGCCTTTGCCCAACACTTCCTGGCTCCTATGTTGAGCTCAGCTCATTTGGCACTGACAACTGGGGCCATGGTTTTCAGTTTTGTCCATTTTCAGTTGAGAGCAAGATATTAAGGAGGAGATGTCAGAGACAGGCTGAAATATAGGCTTGAAAGGCCCCAGACAAATTAAGATGGGAAAAGCTGACATACAAATCAGCATAAAGATGTTAATTGAAGCCATATTCTAGTTCTGTGTCAAAATTATGCTGCTTTCTCCTGTGTCCTGAACTTGATAAAGCAGGAGATTAAAATAGCTTTCCTTTCCCTGTGTAATCTTTGTTGTCCTCTTTGTAATGATGCATATGTATATGTGGTGTGATATCAGCATATCTTAGATGTATATGGAGGCATGAAAGGTTTTATGAAGAACTGGCTCCTTAACTCAGTCTGATTACCAAACTGAGATTCATTACTCTGAGTGATCCTGAAAGAAGGACTTTCCACAAGGTACCCCTCACCCTCAAAATAGTTAAACCACACTGGTCTTCTGATTTTTTGGACCCTAAGCACACAAGGTTGTGATAAGAGTGGTGTGTATGTGTGCATGCGAGAAGAGAGAATTAAACCTATATGAGTGGCAGCAAAAGTAAACTGAAATGCACATGCATTATGAAAACTGTTATCATGTCCCCTCTTAGACATCTCTTCTCCAGACTAAACAAAACCAGTTTTTTCCAATCTTCCCTCATAGGTCATGTTTTCTAGACCTTTAATCATTTTTGTTGCTCTTCTCTGGGCTTTCTCCAATTTGTCCACATCTGTCCTGAAATGTGGCACCCAGAGCTGGACACAATACTCCAGTTGAGGCCTAATCAGCATGGAGTAGAACAGAAGATTTACTTCTCGTGTCTTGCTTACAATACTCCTGCTAACACATCCCAGAAAGATGTTCACTTTTTTTGCAACAGTGTTACACTATTGACTCATATTTAGCTTATGGTCCACTGTGACCCCCAGATCCCTTTCTGCAGGACTTTTCCCTAGGTAGCCATTTCCCATTTTGTATGTGTGCAACTGATTGTTCCTTCCTAAATGGAGTACTTTGCATTTATCGTTACTGAATTTCATCCTATTTACTTCAGACCATTTCTCCAGTTTGGTCAGATCATTTTGAATTTTAATCCTATCCTACAAAGCATTTGCAACCCCTCCCAGCTTGGTATCATCCACAAACTTTATTAGTGCTGTGACAGACCCAGACCAGTAGGGTACAGGAGTCTGGTAGAAGGCAAATATACTGGCCACTGGATGAACAGTTTTCTGTTCCCTGAGCAACCAGAGCAGTGGCTGCACTAGAGCAATCAAGAACCTCCTAAAATCAATTAAGACAGGAAACTTAATTAAGACCCCTGAGCCAATTAAGAACATACTAGAATCAATTATGGCAGGCAGACTAATCAGGACACTTGGTTTAAAAAGGATGTCACATCAGTTAGGGGTGTGTATGCAAGGAGCAGGGAGTGAGAAGGCATGCTGCTGGAGGACTGAGGAGTACAAGCGTGATCAGGCTTCAGGGGGAAGATCCTGCGGTGAGGGTAAAGAAGGTGTTGGGAGGAGGCCATGGGGAAGTAGCCCAGGGAGTTGTAGCTATCACACAGCTGTTACAAGAGACACCGTAGACAGTTGCAATCCATAAGACCCTGGGCTGGAACCCAGAGTAGAGGGCGGGCCCGGGTTCCCCCCATCCCCCTCAACTCCCTATTTGAGACAAGAGAAGGTGACCTGGACTGTGGGTCCCACCAGAGGGGAAGGTCCCTGGCCTATCCCCCGACCCACTAGGTGGGTCAGCAGAGACTGCGGGGATTGTTCTCTTCCCTTTCCCCATGCTGGCCAGTGATGAGGTTAGCTGAGTGAATGGCAGGTTTGAGCCACTAGCAAAAGTGGCCAAACTGAGGGTTGCTGTGAACCTCTGAAGCGAGCAAATCCACCAATAAGCGCAGGACCCACCAAGGCAGAGGAGGAACTTCGTCACAGTGCATTCTCTATACCGTTATCTACATCATTGAAGAAGTATTAAACACCAGAACTGATCCCTGCGGGACTCCACTCGTTATGCCCTTCCAGCATGACTGTGAACCACTGATAACTACTCTCTGGGAATGGTTTTCCAATCAGTTTTGAACCCCCCTGATAGTAGCTTCATCTAGGTTGCATTTCCCTAGTACGTGGGCGTACACATCACTAAGTGATCACGCCATATCAGATTTCTCAGTTCTTGTCCTCAAAGAAAACCTGTCCAACACCTTCAGAAGACAAGCCTGGGAACTTAAATTAATAACTCTTCTAGACACAAAAAATCATGGGCTCAACTGAGATATTGTTTATGTTTATGGCTTATTACAACAATCTGTAACCTACTAACACTTATCTGCCCTATGACTGCAGAAGTGTTAACCGCCCACTTCATTTTCAACTGGACTCCTGCAATACGTGTTAACTCTTTTATGCTTAACCCTCTGTCCCACCTTGTATTTTGTTTTATAACTGATTTCCTTTTCCAGACCTGAAGAAGAGCTCTGCGTAGCTCAAAATCTTGTCTCTTTCAGTTCATCCAATAGAAGATATTACCGCTCTTACATATGTGTATGGGATTTATACTAGAGAGTTTACAGTAGCACAGCTGTACGGATGCTTTGTAAGTGCCTCTGTAAGATCTCCCATGTAGCTGCTCTATGCTGAAGGGAGAGAGCTCTCCCATTGACATAATTGTTGACTCTCCCCAAAGAGTAGTGGTAGCTATGATGGCAGGAGAGCATCTTCTGCCGACATAGTGCTGTCCACACCGGCACTTCTGTCAGTTTAACTTATGTGACTCAGAGGAGAGTTTTTTCACAGCCCTGAGTGGCATAAATTATACTGACAAAAGTGCTGGTGTAGACATAGTCATAGGAAAAGGGTAGGGAAGCTGGTCTAATGTAAATAACTCCAATTTCTACCCATTAGAAAGGTTTGCCTTTTTTCACATAAAAGAAAAACATGTCGGTATGCCAGTTTGTAAAGTGCTGTAGTGAGCTAAGTTTTTAATGTTGATACTACAGGTCCTGGGTGTAATGTAGTATAAGGCACACTAGATGGTGTTCTTGCCACATCAGTGTCCAGCTAAGGAAAATGTTTTATCTAGTATGTTGTGGAAAATCCCATTTTGAAAATAGCACTTCATTTTGTTCATGAAAGAAGTATGACAAACATAATGTACTGAAAATCTTCACTGTGGGCTGGAAGAACGATGCATGCCATTTTTGTAATTACAAATCTGCAGTAGGGTTGCCAACACTCCAGGATTGTCCTGGAGTCTCCAGGAATTAAAGATTAAACTTTAATTAAAGATTATGTCATGAGATGAAACCTCCAGGAATACATCCAACCAAAATTGGCAACCCTAATCTACAAGCAGTTGATTTTCCTGAACCTCATAAATCTTACTTAAATGGCAATCATTACAGCAATTTGTTCTTCTCTGTTTTCCTGTTTTTCTAACAATGTGTTTTAGGTGTGAGAGGCGGAGTTAATAATGACTTCCTAGTTGAAATACATGACTTGCATTTTTCAGATGGAACATTTGCATTTGTATTATATTGAGCAACTCTTGTTTCACATCTTGCTTGTCTTTATTGGTTTGTTTACACTGCACTTTCATTGCCATGATAAGACCATGCAGGGATGCTGCACATTATTCAAAATTTAAAACCAGTTGTGGGCACGGATAATGCCTAGTTAAGACCACTGATGCATAATCCTTGTTTCAGACATGATGCTTGCACTTTTCCAAATATCAATATTTCTGTAAAGAGTGTGTCTGTGTGTGTACACAGATATGCCCCTTTAAAAAAAGTCTCTACAGGAGTTCCTGGTAATTACAGGCCAGTGAGTCTAACTTCAGTACCAGGCAAATTGGTTGGTTGAAACTATAGCAAAGAACAGGATTATCAGGTGCATAGAATAACGCTATTTGTTGGGGAAGTCAGCACAGCATTTATAAAGGGAAATCATGTATCACAAATCTATTAGAATTCTTGGGGACGGGGGAGTTAACAAACCCATGTGGACAAGGGCAATTCAGTGGATACAGTGTTCTTGGACTTTCAAAAGCCTTTGACAAGGTCTCTCACCAAAGACTCTTAAGCAAACTAAGCTGTGATGGGATAAGGGGGAAGGTCCTCTAATGGTCAGTAACTGGTAAAAAAATAAATAAAGAGGGAAAAAAAGTGTACGAATAGCTGGTCGGTTTTCAGAATGGAGAGAGGTAAAAAGTGGTATCCCCATGCATCTGTGTGGGACCAGTGCTATTCAACATATTCATAAATGATCTAGAAAAGGAGTAAAGAGGGAGGTCGCAAAGTTTGCAGATGATACAAAATTGCTCAAGATAATTAAGTCCAAAGCAGATTGTGAAGAATTACAAAAGGACAGGACAAGGAGTAATGGTCTCAAGTTGCAGTGGGTTGGATATTAGGAAAAACTTTTTCACTAGGAGGGTGGTGAAACACTGGAATGCGTTACCTAGGGAGGTGGTAGAATCTCCTTCCTTAGAAGTTTTTAAGGTCAGGCTTGACAAAGCCCTGGCTGGGATGATTTAATTGGGGATTGGTCCTGCTTTGAGCAGGGGGTTGGACTAGATGACCTCCTGAGGTCCCTTCCAACCCTGATATTCTATGATTCTATGATTCTATGATCTCACAAAACTGAATGGCAGAGCAACCATTCAAAGCAAAATAGCAGAAGAAATTCAATGCTGATAAATTAAAAGTAATGCACATTGGCAAACATAATCACAACTACACATACAAAAAGATGGGGTCTAAATTAGCTGTTCCCACTCAAGAAAGAGATCTTGGAGTCATTGTGGATAGTTCTCTGAAAATATCCACTTAATGTGCAGCAGCAGTCAAAAAAGCTAGCAGAATGTTAGGAACCATTAAGAAATGGGTAAATAAGAAGACAGTCAATATCATAATGCTGCTATATAAATCCATGATATATCTGTACCTTGAATATTGTGTGCAGCTCTGGTTGCCCCATTTCAAAGATATATTAGAATTGGAAAAGGTATAGAGAAGGGCAGCAAAAATGGTTAAGGGTATGCAACAGTTTCCATAGGAAGAGAGATTAATAAGACTGGGACTTTTCAGCTTAGAAAAGAGACAACTAAGGGAGGATATGATAGAGGTCTATAAAATCATGAATGGTTTGGAGAAAGTGAATAAGGACGTGTTATGTACCCATTCACATAACACAAAAAACAGGAGTCACCCAATGAAATGAATAGGCAGCAGGTTTAAAACAAATAAAAGGAAGTACTGCTTCACACAATGCACAGTCAACCTATGGAAGTGGTTGCCAGCGAATGTTGTGAAGGACTGAACTATAACTGCATGTTGTTGTTGTTTTGGTTTTGTTTTAAAATAATAACGTTCCCCTTGAAGTCACATCGCAAGAATAAGTAATACTTTGGATGGACTTCTGAGGAAACTCTGATGGCCTGGTGGGAAATTGGCTGATTTGCATATCTGTAGCCTGATCTTATAAACTACTGAGCAATCTGCCCCCAATCTAGCAAAGCACTTAAGCTAGTTCTGAAATTTAAACATGAGTAGTCCCATTGACCTGTGAATAGTCTCATCATGGTTAAAATTAATCGTGTGTTTAAGTACTGCCTGGGTGCGGGCAGATTGCTCACTCAGCACCTTGCAGGATCAAGTCTTACGTTTTCAACCTCTGATTTGCTTCCCCCCTTCTGGCTGGCCATAATTCTAATTTGAGATCATGCGTGTACTTTACTGAAAAATGCAGACCCTGTGGTGGATCCTCTGTCACTGCTGGAAGTAGAACCTGAGTATGGACATTCCTGGCCAGTTACATCCCTGCTTGATGTGGTTGGGACAGCAAGGGTGTCTGTTTATACTACATAAATGTGTGTGTGACTTTCTGTTTTAGGTGTTGCTCTAACCCTCCTTGTCTCTCTTACCATTAGTCAGAATTTCAAAAGATGGCTGCTATTACAATATCACTGACATTTGAATATGCAAAATTGTGAATTTGTGATATTTTTGAGCCATTCCAGAAGGGAATTCCACAAGCCAATCTGCAGGGAAAAAATGGATCCTTGAAATTTCACAGGAAACAAAATCTTGAGGCGTGGTAAACTACCCAAAATGAACTAGCTAAATATTCTTAATGTGAAATTTGATCAGTTTTCAACCAGTCCTAGTATTACTCCATGCGTCAATGCATGAAATGGTTTCACTTTTCAAAGAATTTAATGTTGATTTTTCAATAAATCTTGGAGCACGGGGGAAGTTCCAGAAGACTGGAAGAAAGCTAATGTTGTGCCAGTTTTTAAAACAGGTAAACAGGATGACCCAGGTAATTATAGCCTGATGTCAATGTCAGACAAAATGAAGGAGCAGCTGATAAGGTACTCAATAATAAAGAACTAAAGGAGGGTAATGTAATTAATGCAAATCAACATGGTTTTAAGGGAAATCCTATCAAACTAACTTAATATCTTTTGAAGAGATTACAAGTTTGGTTGATAAAGATAATAGTGTTGACATAATAGACTTCTGTAAGGCATTTGACTTGGCACTACTTGACATTTAAATTATAAAATTAACATGGCACACATTACGTGGATTAAAAACTGACTAACTGATAGGTCTCAAAATTTGATTGTAAACAGGGAATCCTCATTGGACAGGTCTGTTTCCAGTGGGGCCCTGCAGGCAGGAGTGAAAGTAAAATGGAGCTCTTACTGGTACAGGGCCAGCTCTGGCCCCCCCGGATGGGGCGGGGCCTCGGGAGGAAGGGGCGGGGCTGGGGTCAGCGTCCCCCAGCCAGTCCATCTGCGCTGGCTGACCTGCACCGCCCAGGGTTCCAGCGGCAATTTAAAGGGCTCGGTGCTCTGGCTGCTGCTGCCACAGTAGCAGCCCTTTTAAATTGCAGCCCCGGGGCAATTACTTCTTTTGCCCGCCCCTCCCCCACCCCCGTCAGTGGCCGGGGGGCATAAAAGGAGCAACGACATTAAAGTGCTGCTGTGGCAGTGCTTTAAGGACCCTGCTTAAAGCGCTGCCACGGCAGCACTTTAACGTTGCTGCCCCTTTTGTGCCTCCCCATCGGCGGCCCTGCTGTTAGGGACCCGGCAGGGCCACTGATGGAGGGCGCAAAAGGGGCAGCGACGTGGCAGTGTTTTAAAGTCAGCAGTATGGGCCGGTACTGGTGGCTACATTTTACCAGTACACCGTACTGGCCCGTACTGCCTTACTTTCACCTTTGCCTGCAGGGATTGTTTCTTGGCCCTGTGCTATTTAACATCTTTATCAGTGACCTGGAAGACAACATAAAATCATCACTGATAATTTTTGCAGATGATACAAACATAATGAAGAGAAGAGGCCACTGATTCAGAGCAATCTGGATTGCTGGGTAAACTGGGCATAAGCAAACAATATGTGTTTCAACATGGCTAAATGTAAATGCATACATCTAGGAACAAAGAATGTAGGCCATACTTACAGGATGGAGGACTCTATCCTGGGAAGTAGTGACTCTGAAAAAGATTTGGGAGTCATGGTGGATAATCAACTGATCAGAGCTCCCAGTATGAGACTATGGCCAAAAGAACCAGTGGGATCCTGGGATGCATAAATAGGGGAATCTTAAGTAGGAGTGTAGAGGTTTTTTACCTCTGTGTTTGGCACTGAGATGACTGTTGCTGGAATACTGTGTCCAGTTCTGCAGCCCACGATTTGAGAAGGATACTTATAAATTGGAGACAGTTCAGAGAAGAGCCACTAGAATGATTGAAGGATTTGAAAACATGCCTGATAGTGATAGACTCAAGGAGCTCAATCTATTTAGCATAATAAATAGAAAGGTAAGGGGTGACTTGATTACAGTCTATAAGTACCCACATTTGGTAAACAAATAATGGGCTCTTCAATCTAGTAGAGAAAGGTATAACATGATCCAATGGCTGGAAGTTGAAGCTAGACAAACTGAGACTGCAAATAAGGCATAACTTTATAACGGTGAGGGTAGTTAACCACTGGAACATTTTTTACCAAGGGTCGTGGTGGATTCTCCATCACTGACCATTTTAAATCAAGATTGGATGTTTTTCTCTGGGAATTATTTTTGGAGACATTCTATGGCCTGTGTTATACAGGTGGTCAAATTAGATGATCACAATGGTCCTTTCTGGATTTATAGTATATGAATCTATGAAAAGCTGTTCTCTTATCACTGTGACGCTTCCCAGAGGAATGGAGGGTTGTGAAGCACTTTGTTACCCCTGGCCATTAGTGTGAGTGTCTGTGCCAGCTGTGTATCAGCTTCCTGATTCCATCAGTTTCTGGCAACACAGGCACTATCTTTCAGGCCTCCACAGACCTCACTTTCTCTGTACAGGTTAGTACTAGGTACACACCAAACCTGAATCCTCCAAGTATCCCTCTGGAGTGCTCAGCCCCTGATCTACTGAACACTCTCACAGAACTCTCTGATCCTCTGTACCCAAAGGACCCCCATCACTCCCACACAAACACCCACAGCAGTTTACAAGAATCATCTCAGGATCACCACTCTGCTGAAAACACGGCACATAGGTATATTTATAGTGAAAATGAGAGTGTTTATTATCAAAGAACAGAGATTCAAGTGACAGTAAGAGAGAATATTGGAAACAAATGTTTGCATATAAAACTAAATCATAACACACTTTCTAAAGCCTAATCCTAACACACAAAATATTCCCCTGTTTCTTACAAGATACCTTACTCCAAGTCCTTTTCCCAGCATTTTCAGATAGGATGGCTGGGATCCCCCTTTCATTAGATCGAGCCTCCTGGTAGCTTTTCTTCACAGACTGAAGGATGCCAGAGCAATTCTCTCCATCCCCAAGTATAGCAGAACAGACATTTGATCAACACGTGAAAAGAGGATTCCTTCCTACCACTGTTTCCCTCTTTTTGTTAATTTCCTTCTGAAGTCTCCATAAGCTCTTCATTAGCCTCAGTATGATAATAGATTCTATTCTGAGATACACAATGGTCTACCACGGAGAGAAATATCTCCCGCCTGCTGTCTCAAGGCATGCTACCTTTGATTGACCTGGGTTTAACTACAAGCCCTAGAGAACACAATTTTCTGCATATATACATACATTTTGCAATGATTATGATGTGATTAGAAGTGTGACAGGCTTTCATTAGAGACCTTACATATCTTTTGGTGAACCCAGGGGATCCCCTGTCCCCTCGGCTACTTGGCATCCAGAGGTCCTTGGTTCACAAGTATCCTTATAGTTCTTAAACAAATGACATCCTCTCCCTTGGTTAGTGTAAGGTGAATATTTTGTTGATTTATGGCAAGAGATTTTTTTTAAGGTATCTTTACTTTTTCATATTAGAGCTAATATAAAGCAGGTTGTACTCTAAATGTTATTTAATATTTAAGGGAAATTAAGGAAGTGTTCTGACTTTATGATCATTATATTCATCCTATTATGATTATGAATCCAAAGCCCCTTGAAGTCAAAGGCAAAATCCCATTTTTTAAACTCTAATAAAAGGAATGTACGAAATCTTGAAAAGTAGTATCAGAATGATTTAAGATTTCAAGTGGCAGTGTGGACTAGTGGATAGAGCACTGGAATGGGACTCAGAAGACCTGCATTCTGTTCCCAGCTCTGTCCCTGGCCTACTTAGGTAAATCCGTTCAGCTCTCTGTGCCTCAGTTTCCCCATGTGCACAGTGGAGATAATGCTATTGACTTCTTTTGTAAAGCACTTTGAGCTCTATTGATGAAAAGGGCTATATAAAAGCTAGGTATCATTATTATGATCTCACTTGCCCATCTAATCTGAACATCCTTTTTTTTTCTGTAGATGGTCAAGAAACCTGACAAATCCTACACATATTGTGCAATAAAACCTACAGAAAAAAATCAGAAATGGAAATATGTCAGTCTAAAATGCATTCCGTATGCATTCTGGTTAACTCTGGACTCTCATGTGGCAGATGCAGAGTAATTGTGCCCATGTTCAATTAGGTTCAAAGAGTCTTTGTCTTCCCTTGGAGAAGTGATCAAGTTTAGCTAACATGTGGTAGACTACTTTTCCTAGTCAGTACAAAACTTTAGTCCTTATGCTCACTTTTCATCTGTAGAAAATTGATTTTTTTGCAAGACAATTATTGATGAAAAATTTGAGGAGGGAAGTTACAAAGTTAAAGACTGAGGGAATATTGTGCAGTAAGTATGTTTAACGCATGTTCATGCAAACGACCAGAAATACAGTATAACGTAGCTAAGTTTTGAAGCTTACAGAGCAGGTAGTTTAGACTGAGGTGTGAATTTTCCTGGCTTCTTCATCTTAATCGTATGGGATTTATAAACGTCATTGACTTTCTGTAAGGGTCTGATCTAAAACCTGTTGAAGTCAATGGTTGTGTTTCCACTGACTTCAGTGTGCTTTGGATCAGGCCCTAGATTTGCAATAGTCTCGGGTCTAAACTGTGTTCACTTTGTCACAAGATAAAGATGCTCTCCACCAGGATGATAGATAGGCAAACAAAACATAACTTTTTGGGGACTTGTAGAATTTTAAGAATACAGTCATTTCATAGTAAAACCCATGAATTTCTAATTTTTAACTTGTTTATACTGGATATTTTTGACCTCAGATGAGGAACTGCGCTAGTGTAACAATATGTTAGATTCTCTAGTCTGGGTTTAATTTTAGATTTATATGCTTAAAGTTCTTTGCTGATCTGATATGTGTTTTAAACAGTAGGTGGCGCTTACCCTTTACATTAACATTAAATTGTAGGCTTGTTAGCATGTGCTATTGTTCGTGTAGGAAGTTCTTGGAGTTTTTTTCAGCCTGTGTGCATCACAATGATGTGCAATATTATCAAGGAATATTTTTTTCAAATTAGAAAAGTATATGTGAGGAGTACAGAACATTGTTTTTAAAACGTCTGAGTGCTGTATAATGAAAATATTAGAAAGAATCTGTGGGATTTGGAATTTGTCCCATAAGATTGAAAGCAGAACTCATGAATCAGGAAGGTTAAGTGAAATTAAATTATGGAGGCCTTTCCTTCAGAGTTGGATTTGTTCCAGATCTCTCAGACGGTCATTATGTGTTCTGTGTACAGTACCGTGGGGAAGCAAAAATAATTAAACCTGAAAATTAGATTTAAATACTGTTAAAGGTCTGACTCAAACCAATAAAAGCAGGGAAAGTCAAAGTTAAAATTGACACACCATCCTTAAATTGTCCTGTTCAATATCACAAAGTGTAAGGCTATCCACTTAGTGAGAACAAATAAAAAAATCAGGTACTTGCTTAATGGACTGGAGCTGAAGGAAACTTGAAATAGAAAGCAAGGGAGTGTAACGGATTAATTAATAGTATGAAAGTGGGTGGGAAAAGGACTGCATGGCAGTGCAAGGAGAGCAGAGACAGTATTTTGATTGTATTTATATGTCAAATATGCACAGTAGTTAATTGTGTAACTAAGGAGATACTGATTTGACTGCCAACCTGACTGAATTACTCTCGAAATACACTTTTCACCATTGTATTTGAAAAAGGGGCTTAAAGGGACTATGTGAGCCCCAAGGTTCATTTAGCAGTGCCCTCAGAAGAGGTGAACTTTAAAAGAGGTGACAAACATCCTTTGAATTTGTTGTTAGAATTTTAGTATAGGATTCTTAAAAGCTTTGAAGAGCCTCCTCTGAGGTATTGCTGCCAACTAGGCCTGGTCTACACTAGAAAATTAGGTCGGTTTAACTACATTCACCTGGGGTGTGAAAAATCCACATCCCTGAGCAGAGTTGGCCTAAGTCCCCATGTACACAGCACTTTGAAATTCTCCATCAACCTAGTTACTGCCTCTCAGGGAGGTGGATTACCTACTCCTGTGGGAGAACCTATGTCAGCATAGGTTGTGTCTACACTGAAGTTCTAGAGTGGTGCAGCTGTGCCACTGTAGCATTTTAAGTGTAGACAAGCCCTTAGAGTTTGAAGTCTACACTTTACTGAGGTGAGTGAAGCTAAAGAGGGGGCAGCGTACAAACCTCAATGGCTTGAAGTGGAACTGGATTTGTTCCAGATATCTCAGACGCTATTTTTGCTAGAAATCAGTTTTGCTGCATGGATGGTTTTACCTAGCAGGAGCACATCTGTTTCCACTGTGATGACTATATCTTGCCAACAGAAAAAGAAAGGGACTAAGGGCTAGATTTTTTTTAAAAGATATTTAGGCACCGAAAGATGAAGATAGGTACTTAAGTGTCTCACTTTGTTAGGTGCTTAAATATATTTCAGAATCTGTCTCCTAAGTTTGCTGCTGGTTTCAGATGACTGCTTAGATGTTCCACACTAATTAACCAATATATTTAAAAGCAGATTAAAAAAACAGTTTGTTAAATGTAACATGGAAACACAAATGGGTGCTAAGGCTCTGAGGCTCCAGATTAAAAGGGTACTTAATCGTGCCTAACTTTAAGCACACAAGTAGTTCCATTAAAGTGAATGGGTCTACTTGCATGCTTAAAGTCACCCTTTAAGTAACTTAAGCATGCTTAAGTAAACTCCTGAATCAGGGCCAGACACCGTGGGTTTTATTGAAGTATTGGTATGACATTTCCAATTTATTGTAGCATTTGTATTTCCAAAAGGAAACCCCTGTGTATTTCACTTACAATTACAGACCTAGTCCAAATTTGATCAAAGTCATTAGGAGTCGTTCTGCGGACCTCAGTGGCCTTTAGATCAGGTTTTCTCTCTTGAACTACTTGTTTTCACCTCGATTGTTTGTGCTTCTTGATAATACATTATATGCACATTCAACAATAAATAACACCAAATAAAATATTACACTGTATTTCAACTGAAGCTTAGCTAATGCCATAAACAGTGGTTGGTGAATGGGAACAGTGCCGCTCAAATGAAATAAAACCTTCCTGTTCATGTTTAGTTTATATTCATTTATCATACATAATATAATCAGGAAATAAGAAAAAATAGTTCAAGAAGGGAGATACTGGAATAACAGCTTGCCAGGGCAGTATAAATATAGACAAAAAACAGATTGTGATAGAGCAAAACAAAAAGCAAATGAAAGAAAAGCAAAAATGGCACATTCAAAGGAATTACTAGGGTAATGCTGCATATTTCATATGAAATGAAAGTATTTGGTACATGATGACAAATATTCTGCTCCAGATTACTAAACTTTTAAGCAAATAAAATGTATTGTGCAACAACTGGTTTAGGTTTTAACCCCAAACATTAAGGGTAGTTACAAAACGTCTAAATTAAAAAATGGAAAATATCTGTTAAAATGTTTCATTTTTCTTTAGCAGAAACAAATTCCACTACTTTTAAGTGTTATTGATTTGGAGAAGCACCTAAATGACTGACCGATTTAAGTATCACAGTGACTACCTGTTAAAATAAAATGAAATGTTTAGATAGGTTAGTAAAGTTTAAACTTTATGACATGAGTGCACTGTCCTAACCAAGCACTAGACACTTGTATTTTTTTCTCTCCTGGGTTTTCAGAGTCAAAACCAAAAGCTCACTGAGGGTGTGTGTACACTCCAATGTAAACCCAGGATTAGTGGAATTTGATTCAGCTGACCTGTGTCAGGGAGCTCTGGGCTTGAACGTCTACATTGCATTTTAATCCTAGGTTAAAATGTTTTTTGACCCATGCTCGAACCTAGGCCTGTGGCATCAACGCTGCGGTGCACAGACCCGAGTCTAAGTAACCACATCCCAGAGTCTCTACCTCCATCCCTCCCCCTGAAATGTTGCCACTCTAGCCATAGAAACATGGTGCAATATGAGAAAACTCTACTGCCCGCACTGCACATTTCAGGAAGTTTGAACAGCCTGCCGAGCAGTCATTTTGTTCTGTGCACTCCCAGCTACAACAGCCAACAACATGAAGGAGGCGCCTTTTGATGGACGTCTCTTGCTTGTGCTTTCACTCCTGTATCAGGAAACTGACAGAGCATCCATGAGGTGCTGGTGGACTTTTCAGCAGTATTTTCTGTCTCACCAAAGGTACCTGATAGATTTCCTGATGGATCTGCAGGAGAAGGCAGCAGAGGAGGAGGAGTTCCCTGGCACTGCAGACTCTCTGGCAGATGCTGATGGCATAGCCGCTGATGACCCCTGCGTAGTCTGGTGCTTCTGGTGCAGGGCCACAAGTACAGACAGGTGGGACCATATCATCATGCAGACATATCATCATGTCACTGTATTTGTGACAGTTCTGCCACAGTTCCAAATGGAACTCGGGGAATACTCAGACAAGTAAGGGTTTGTTGCTCAGCAGAAGGGTTGCAGCATCAATTCATATTGTCAAGTAAGCTGATGAATACACCAGCAGGACTGGGTATGAAATGACTTTCCAATCTTTTCTATTTATATTATATTCTGTTAGTGTGAAATTATTCAAGAGGTATACCTGATAATGATCTGCAATTGTTCTGCTTGCATTTTCATGTGGGAGACAGACCAAGTTTGGGGTAGAGCACCTGAGTGGTGTACAGAATGTTTATTTAACAAACCACTCAAATTTAGTTTTTGAACATCATTAATTTCCTGTATTGCTCATTCATCAGTAAGATTTTCTGTAGTATTTATTGTGGTATAATGGGTCTTCTCACATTGGTAAATGTCGAAGAAATGGGCCCCAATCAGCTAAGGTCTTGGGGCCAGATTTACAAAGATAGTTAGGCACCTACTGATATAGACTGCTGCCTAGTGGGATTTACAAACATATTTAAGTAGGTTAGGCACCTGAGTCCTATTGAAATCAATAGCAGTTAGGCACTTAACCTGCTTAGTCACTTTTGAAAATCCTACTAATCACCTACCTGGATCTTTAGCCACCCAAATACATTTGCAAATCTTGCCCCTAGTCCTTCTCCTGTTGAAGTCAGTGGTAGTTTTGCCATTGACTTCACCGAAAGTGGAATCAGGTTCTCGTACGTTAGTATTTATTGACTGCAATAAAATCCGATTAATGGGAAAAAAAATTCATTTTCTACTCTGTCATCCACAAAGAGCTGTATTAAATAAAGAAGGTACAAATATCAAGGGCTATCAAGGACTGAAGTTCAATACACAAGTGTTGGCTGCTGAAATTATTGCAGACACTGATTATGTTAAGAAAGGAGGTGGAGTGAAATTTTAACCCCAAATTTACATCAAAACATTTCATGATTTTCTGAGTATTAATATAATGCATCTTAATGCTCAAGCAGAACTCAGTGTTTGAGAGGTTGTGTGTCAGTGCTCTATTATGGCTGTGGCTCTTCATTTTTAATAGTTGAATTACTGAACGTACAGCTTATAGAAACCACCCAGGAAAGCATCTTCACCAACTATCACAAAAATGTAAACAAAATAAAAATACTATACAATAAAATACCTGAAAGCCACAATCATATTGCTTATGAATATCTTCAGTCATATCCAGAACAGTTTGCAATATAGTGCTGTGTGTCTATAATAATATGTCTTTCGGTACAATCCCAGAGAGTATGCATAGCAATTCAAAATACCAACCCTAATGACTTTCCATTCACTAGTTTGAATTATAAATGCCCCTACCTCCTTTACAGCCATCATAGTCAGATGCACCCAAAATGGTGTTCATAAGCACCAGCTCATATTCTACAAATATTTGTGACTATTTTTAAATGAATTGGCTTTAATTGTGTTTTGTAAGTTTTTGGTTGTCACTTTCTATGAATAGTCTAGTAAACAAGCTTTACTAGCACAAATAATCTGCTCAAATTTTGAATTTTAATTTTAAACTCAAATGTATAATATGAAATTTGTGTTCTTGCTAGCTAGTTACACAAGTTAACCAAACAGGGAAATGGCACTATACTATGTGACTTACAGCTGGTCAACACAATGTGATTTTTTTGCATATTCATAGTAAGCTGAGTGTGATCTACCTGCAGGCTGAGAACTACTTCCTGAAGAAATTCAGGAATAATTGAGCATGGGGGTGAAGCATAAATTAGAGAATTCCTTCGTGTGTTCATGGACAATTCATGATCAGAACCCCACACCCAAACTCATTAAAAATCATGTTGTTAATTAATTCACTGAGCTCTACAGTATATAAAATAGGAGCTAAGTTTCAGAATGACTCCTTTGTTTATTCAGAAGAGCCCTGAGGTTTGACCATCCACCCTTTCTGCACACCTTCAAATTCTTTACAGAGAGGTTCTTGCCTGTTAAATGTATTATGATTCATTGTCTTCATCTCTAGTGATTTTCCTCACAACTACAGTAGCATTCAGCATTACTAACACAAAACGACATGTGGATCTAAGCCTTGGCTCTGAAAGGTGTTGAGGACTTTGCCCCTGATCCATCAAGCACTTAAGCAGAAGCCTAACTTTAAACCTGAGTAGTGTCTCATTAACTTCAGTGAAATTACCCACATGCTTACAGTTATACATAGAATATCAAGGTTGGAAAGGACCTCAACTGGTCATCTTGTCCAACCCCCTGCTCAAAGCAGGTCCAATCCCCAATTTTTTCCCAGATCCCTAAATGGCCCCCCTCAGGGACTGAACTTATAACCCTGGGTTTAGCAGGCTAATGCCCAAACTACTGAGCTACCCCTCCCGCTGTGTGCTTAGCTGCATCAGATCCTGATAGCTCAACACCTTGCAGGATCCAGCTAATGGTGACCATTTTCCCATTAGAACTTAAAATAAAGGCTAAGAGCCAGAATGTCCAGTACAATGCAGTTGCTTTGCACTGCAACCCTGGCGACTTTGGAGTGATGTGTCTGACTCTGTGAGGATCACTCCAGTGTAAGGGGGACCCTCCAATGATATAGACATGGTATGGAGGCTCCTTCACCCCACCCACTCCATGCTGCCAGCATAGATATTATGGTTGGGACACTCCTATTTTGCGCTGTTCCCTGACTGAAGTTTTGGTCCACAGGGGTTGTTTGCAGTCAGGGTATTTTAGAGTAGCTTCAAGGCACACAGTGGCAGCAGGTTTGAAGGAGCACAAAGTAAAGCTTTAGGTGGCTTTTGCAGCCCACTGCCCCACAGCTGCATAGTATACAGTGCAGCTGGACCTCATGACGTAGGCCTAAAATAACATTGCATTGCCAGAAACTGAGCAATAATACCTCTTCTTTCTATTTACAGTCAGATCATCCAAAGATGACCATGCATTTCTGTCAATTTTTGAAAAACAGGTTAGGGTGGGTGTTGAAATCTTTTAAACAGCTCTAGCCCAAGAAAAATGTCAAGCTCTGAATTCCTGGAATATAGTCTCTATAATGGAAATGCTGACAGATTCTTAATTACAAGACAAGGCCACACAAATGATGTGGCAAACTGGCAATGTGCTCTGTGCTATCATTTATTGCTTCTCTGGGAGAAAGCATCAGGATGCTGGCTGCTGGTGTTCTGAGGACAATGGCTTGTATAAAGGCTGTTTTATTACTTTAATTTTAGTCTTCCTTTGGACTAAAAATGCTGGAGTACGCACATTTTCTGAAGTAAATTCTGTAGTAACCCCAAAACTGGCTATGTGACAGTAAATGCCATCATAAGTAAGAGATTCTTCTTGAGACCCACACCAAGAATATACAAGCTGATGTGCAATTAATAAAATGAAATAATAAAATACCCCCACACACACACCATTGGTAATTAATGTAACATGGCTAGGAAGCAGATTGTACATTATAAATAAGAATCTACAAGACTTTGCATTTACTGCAATGTTTGATGTATCATGTAGAATAGACTCTACATATATTGGTCCTGGTTCTGCAAGCAGATGCTGGGCTGATACTTTCACGTATATGACACCATATTGTCTTCACTGAGGCTTTGTGTATGGGCAAGGGTCTGCTTGCATAGATCCAATTGTAGGATTGGGGCCATTATCTATAGAAATAATTGGAGAACTATAAAATGAAGTGTTTTGTGCAGTAATTCTGCAGTAACTAATATAATGGTGATACAACTTCATTTCATTTGGAATCCCATGATATTACAATTCATGGAAATAATACAATAGTCAACATTATAAATAAGAATTAGAAATGTTGTCCTGGTCACAAGCATTCTCTTTTGTGTCATCACATACCAGCAAAGTGAATTGATACATTTCAGTCCTGTGGGCCTGATCCTCAGGTCTTCCTTAGATTTACTCAGCACAGAACCTAAGGAATGGAGGCTAAAACGGCATAAAGTCACCTCTGGGCTCCCTGATCTTAGTGGTAGCCAGAGTGCAAGGCACTCCATGTCCCTTACTGCTGCTGCCAAGCCCCTAGCATACCCTCTTGCCTCTGTACCCTGTGAAGGGTGAGTCCGGAGAGTACTGCATACAGCCTGTTAAAGCCAACAAGAGTTGGATCAGGCTCTAAGTGATCACCTGTATCCTATTCTTCCCATTTATGTAATGAAAACCATCTTGATGGTTTTTTCCTTATGTAAATATACTCTTCACATTTTTTGCTTATCTTTGAGCTCCCTGAATCTCCTATTGTTCCTTATCTTCACCCGTGTGCTTGGTTCACTTTTTTCACCTATGTGCTCTCATTTGTTACCTCTTCCCTTTACACTTTTCTGTCTTTTCCCCCTGACTGTTCCCAAGACCTGAAATGACAGATTCCTGTGCCAAATTCCTCCATTACATCCTCCCTCCAAACTTACTTTTTCCACCTTGCTTTCTTTTGTTGACTTCTCCTCCTGTGATATCTCCTTCTGCATTATTTCTCTACTTAAAAAATCTGAATTCATGTTACTCCCTATATAATATGGCTCATTTTTGTTTCTTTGAAACCTTCTCCCTTCTTTCCCCAACACTATCATTTGTCTCTCAGTCTATCCCTGTGTAATTTAGATTGTAAATTCAAGGCGTGTGTGTTTTAATCTTTATAAAGCATCATACAAAATATTGGTGGTATACGATTATTAATAATAATCAGAGTCAGAACAAAAGAGATTTATTTAAGTCACTTGAAAAGTATATTATGCCTACCAAATAGAAGAGTGGTAAGAGGTACGTCTGCTAATGTATCCAAATGAGTTCCTCTATTTTAATAGCCTCATGAGAGAGAGAAACTAATGAAGCTGTTATTAAGAAAGGAAGGTAGCTGAGTTGGAGAAGACTAAGAAGCAGATGAATCGATATTAAGGTGATCTGTTATACTCTTGCTGAGCTCAGGTTACTCTGCAGTTCCTTAATTAACTAGAGTCTATCTTTTCTCTTCTGCAGCACTTGTACCTCAGTTGTATTTGTATTATACACCAAAAGCTGTTTGTGACATCTAATAAGTAAGTGTTGAGAAAAGTATAATGATGAATTAATACAAAAGGGAAACACAAATATCCTAAAATGTGCATTCACACAGCCTGATCCAAAGCCCATGGAAGTCATTGGAAAGAATCCAAATGACTTCCCTGAGTTTTGGATAGGCCCCATCATGCACAATATGCATATTCACATGGTGTGTTGTACTCCACATGTGATGGGTGAAATCGTGGACTGTGACAGGGTGCTTGGCAAGAACTGCTGACTCAGCCCTCTGTCACGCCAACTCCCATTAAGGGAAGTAAATTGGAGCTGGCTAGAGAAAACCTGCGCCTAATTGGTGAAAGGGAGACAGCTGCCTGCCCAATTAGCCTGGGAGGAAGGGAACGGAAGCAGAGCGATAGCTCTTCCCTCCTGGGTGCAGACACTACAACCCAATCTGTGTATGGTGAAAAGGTGGTGGGAGCATAACCTGTAAATAAATAGCACCAGTGGTTACTGAACTCCAGGGTCTTCGAGTGACTTTGTCAGCACAGCAGGGATAGGAGCAGGAGCCAAGAGGGCCCAGCAGCACCACCCTGCTACATGGACTCATTGACGTTAGTGGAAGTTTTAACATTGACTTCAATGGAAGCCAGGATGTGATCTCGTAACTTCTGGAGAATAACCTTTGCTTCAGGACATTCAGAAAAGGGTCTCTCTCTCTTTATTTTACTTCTGTCAACCAGGAGGTATATCTTAGTAACTCCACCTTAAGGCACTGATACTGAGATATTGATATTGACATTCCTCTTGACTAACTATTTTTAACTGGTAACCTCTTCTCTTCTTCTTTCCTATTCTCCCAAGTCCCTAGTTCTCCTTTCTCTAAATGTATTCTGTAAGAAAAAATAAAATCTGGCTCCCTCAGAGCTGATGACAAATTTCATATTTCTAAAATGATTCAAATGAATACTGTACAAATGGTTTCTTTCAAGCAGTTATAGATAAGATATAGCTGAATATGTAATACAAGGATCATCATCTACTGGTATGTAAGAAAATGTTTTACTATTTCTAAATATGTAGGTCCAATAAAGTTGTTGCACATTTTAAATGGCTGTTGGTATACTGCTTTTAACACAGGGTACTTAATCCCTTCTGGAAAGACAGTGTGGTCTGTCTCTTTCTTCATCATACACTCATCACCACAGTTTCTAGGCATTCTGCAATTAATTAATTGTACCCTGTTCTCATTAATCTTAAAGCTGTTCATGAAGATGGTATAAACACATTCTACACTCTTCTTTATAATAAGCATATAACTTTTCCCATACTAATGCTAAAAATAATTCAAGGAATTGTTTAAGTAGAGATAACACTGTTTTATTTAAAGCAGGTCGAAAAATGCGGTTTCAAGTCTTAACATTTTTTAAGTTTTTATTTTCTTCAAAATATTTTATGGGAAATTTGATTTTTTTCAACAAAATTCTACATGAAATGAACATTTTCATTTAATTGACATTTTTGTTTTGATTTTCTAAACCAAAACATAATTTTTTTAATCTAGTACTTCTTGCTCTTTTTCCTTTGCTCAGGGAGGTTTAAAATGGAAGAGAAAGAAAGGAGAGGGATTTTTTTTTTCATTTTTGAAAATCAGAACTAAATGAAAGCTTCAGTTAGAAACTAAACACATTTTTGTTTAATTTCTATTGTTTCATTGAGCAGCTGAAAATTTTGTCAAAATTGGTCTGTGAAACATTTTGACAAGGCTTCATTTTTCCATAAAAATAGATTTAATAAAATTTCGTATTTTTCTACATTTTAGAATCTACCAGATGATGTATTTGTGTTACAATAATCAATATTTTAAAAAGGAAGAGAAAGACATTACATCTGCCAATATCTCATTTACGTGTTAGGGCTCTGGGAGATGAAATTTTAATAAGATACCAAGCACAAACCCAACATAGTTTTAAATTTGGTGATCAGCACACATACAGTCCAGTTTGTCAATGATCAAATGCTTCGTTACACCTTTTAAGGCATGTACATTTAAGTTAGTGAGATGTAAATTGTGTTTGACATACTGAGAATAATAGTGACAAAAATGTATTTGAAACACAAATGCTTCAAGAGCTAGCATTCACAAGCTTATTTACAGTAGGCAAACAATTTATTTACACAATATGAGTGAAACTAAAGACATTGATTACAAATCTATAATGGAAACAAGCTCAATTTTATGTTAGGAGCTTCCTTCAGTAAGATGTATACTATGTATCAGATCCTCCGCTGGCATAAATCAGTATTTTCACCAGGTATGGATCTGGTTCAACATCTTCTTACTATTAGTTGTGCCTCTCTGGCAAACCATCTCATCAATTAGGATCTACATGTGTTTTACTGCAATAGTTACATATTTCAAAATGTGATTTTGTTGTTGCTAGTGGTTTTCTTGCAATAGAGAGAAATATTCTATTCAGTTTTTTTGTTGATCATATTATATGCCTATCAAGACATACATGCTTCATGGGACAACACTCATTTCTGTATCTCTACTGTTCATGAATATAAAAAGAAGGAAATATATTAGAAAATATAAATGGAATTGCCAGTGTCACTGCTTTGGATGGATTGCACCTTTGATCCCTCTTGGTCTCTCCAAGTGCACCCCTTCTAGGTCTCAGGCTGTCACAGGACTCCCTCACTTTCCATCCAGGTGTTGGTTGGCAGTTCCATGTATCTTAACTATGATCACCTTTGCACATGTGACTTGAGCTCATTTCTGTTTCCTCCAAGACTGACAGTGGTAATTCGTGACCGAACAGCTTCCTTAAAGTAAAGTGTTGTTTATTTAGAACAAAAGCATTTTAGAGAAAGTGTATCTCAAAACCAATAGAACGTACTGTATCTGTATCTATTCTTCCCTAAGGCTTACCATTCCTTGGATGTGGGAGGCCCAATTCTTTCAGATTCCTCAACAGTGCCAGCCTGTGCCTGCTTGTCTGCCTAGACAGCTGCTCACAAGTGAACCCCTTGCTATTCTCCCTCTCTGAGAATCTTTTTAACTCTTTAGTCTTCTTTTGCTTTCTAGTCCCCCACCTGGCTAAACAAGGTTTACAGCTTTTGGAGACAAGATACAGAAAATTTTAATCTAACAGCTGGCTGCTATTGTCTTTCTAATGTGTACCTACATATTCTTATCTGGGAAGCTTTCCTGTATAGTTCCCATTGAAATCAAGCACTATTGGCATATAAAAAACATCCACTAACCCCCATACAAGTGAGATCAGTACATTCACACTGGAAAATATTATAACCCAGAATAGAATAACTTCCCCTCACTGACCTGGTCACTGTACAATGTGCATCCTATTATTGCATATTACTAGCCATAGATTAACCCATAGCAATTCCTACCATATTCATAACCTTATTACATTTCAGCTCCATTTTTTTCACAACCAGTAAATAAATCGGTATGTAACCATGCAAGACTGAAACACATTACAGGGCTTTCATGGGTTCAGCTGCTAATCTCATATTTTAATGTGAGAACTAAATTTCACATTTACAAATAAAACAAAATCTAAAATAGCAGAAGTAATAAACATCACTAATGTTATCCTGGGTTTCTCTTAATGAGACCTCCAAAGAAGTGATCACATTGCAAACTATGTCGAAGATAGCATCACAGTGGAAGGCTAATCTTTTTTATAGCTTTCTCCCCATCTTATAGCCTGCAGTAACTGACATGCCTCCGCTTATCAGAATCAGTCTGGAAAATCTTTAGTGTTCTCTTGATGAGTACAAGAATGGCCATTAAAATGTTAAAACAAATTAGCATTACCATAGTATTATAGATATTCCCTATACTTAGTACACTTTTCACACCAGAAATACTGATAAGTGGGCCTTATTCTGCTCTTTTTTACACCAGTGGAAATCTGCAGTAATTCCACCAAATTCATCTGAGTTACATTGGTGTCAAACTGGTATACCTGATACAGAATCAGGCCCTGTATCGGTTGTATGCTAAAAATATTAGAAAAAAGAACAAATAATTAGCCCCAGTATTTGTTATCATGTAGCCAACTGAATCACTCAAAAATAGGCTTAGGTGGACTATGTTATGAACTACGATTCGAAGGCTGGTGTTTGGAAAGTGATCACACCTAAAGGTTAAATCCTGTGGTCAGGGAAGTTTTCATGCTTACTTCCCAATGTTCAGTGGATCTCTGCACACAAGCAGGGCAGCACACTTTCTAACAAATTCCTACGGATCTGGCTGTGAGAGGGACAGTTTTACAGATCTGCACTTCAGAAACACATGTTTAGGGCTTAACAGCTAATCCTGTATCTAGGGGGATACTTAAGTATGATATCTTTGTTCAAGGTGTTTTATTGTGTCTGCTAAATATGGAATATGCTTGATGTCACTACCTGAAGTCATAGTGACAGATTCTGCTCCCCTACTCCCACTGAGTTGTACCTTACTCTGCTACCTCTTCATTTTAATTGGACAACTTCTGGAGAGAGGGTGGCAGAACTAGCGCATAATAATCTTCCTTATTTGGAACAGCATTTTTAAGCAGATTTTTTTTCCTTTTTGCTGAAATTTCAGGATTCCAGCAGATAACTATAAAGGATTATTCCTTGATCCCAAATAATATATTAAAATATAGCACAAATAAGACAACATGCAGGATACTTCTCTGGATAGTCATGTTTATGTTCACCAGGTATTAGAAGGAAAGCATTGGGAACACTTCTAGCATTTATTGAACAGAAAGCATGGCATATTTTTAGCTGTGTGGAATGCAACAAGATCCTCCATGTCAGTGCTATCTTGTTGTATGCCACCATAGAACAGGTAAGTGTTGTGTGACATGCCTTTCATGTCAAGGAAATGCATGCCATAGGTCACTAAATGCACCACCCACTTCTGACCCTTCAGAAAAGCATTTTGTATTTTGTTCTTTTCTCTGATATACAGTTTGTTTTTCATAATCTGTTCCCATTTTTGCAACCTACACTTTGACCTCATCATGGCCACTATAAGCGTTTTCTTCTGATCTAAACTGGACCTGATTCTAGCTGAGTGTTGCTTCTTGTCTGTGCATTGCTGTGCTGTTGAAGATTGCTGAGTTCTGGTTTGAGGCACAGAAGTGCAATTTCCCTTTTAAACAGACGGATCCTCATGGGAGCTGTGACAAGTTGTAGGTGGTTTTTTTGTTGGGTTTTTTTTTTTTTAGAATGATCTCCATTAAGAGGTTGCTCAGAATGATCATCAGATGCTTAGCTGCAGATATTTCATTAAGACATTTGCTTTCAGACATAAACTTATATACAAAAAACTTTGTTAAAAGAACATGGAAGAAATAGAATTTGGTCATGTAGTTAAAGACTTTATCAAAATGCATATGCACAAGAGGGCTAACTTAAGGTTGTACAGGCAACTTTAATTCTCGCATTTGCTAACTTTCGAGTGTTTGACTTGCCATCTTAATGATCTTTTAGTGCAGTGAAATTTAATTCTCTTGTGTGTCTAATTTCCTAGGTTTTTAGAAGAGCAAACTGAAAAATCAGAAATTCTATCATGTGGCAGCATATTGACATCCACTTCGTTCATCAGCAGGGTAGAAATCTTTAGGTCCACTGCACAGACCTCTGCAACTGGAGCTAACAGTTACTGATTGCAGCAGTAAGTTGAAATCATCTATGTGGCTCAGCTCTAGAGGGGAATGAGACACAGTCAGAGTGTTTCACAAATATTTGCTGACAGCAGAGGAATGGTGGGACTCTGGAATCTTGGGTTCTATTCCAAGCTGTGGATAGGAGTGTGCTCTCAGGGGCATGGACTCTTCCACCTATTTCCCCCATTCTTATACTGGGAATTGTTGGGCAAAGGGGTGGAGTAGCATTGTACATCAATGATGAGGTAGAATGTAAAGAAATAAGAAGTGATGGAATGGATAAGACAGAGTCTGTCTGGGCAAAAATTACATTGGGGAAGAAAACTACTAGAGCCTCCCCTGTGATAGTGCTTGGGGTGTGCTATAGACTGCCAGGATCTAATCTGGATATGGATAGAGCCCTCTTTAATGTTTTTATTGAAGTAAAAAGTAATGGAAACTGCGTGATCATGGTAGACTTTAACTTCCCCGGTACAGACTGGAGGACAAGTGCTAGTAATAATAATAGGGCTCAGATTTTCCTAGATGCAATAGCTGATGGATTCCTTCATCAAATAGTTGCTGAACC
The DNA here is from genome assembly GCF_965152275.1 of Natator depressus. Classification (NCBI taxonomy): domain Eukaryota; kingdom Metazoa; phylum Chordata; order Testudines; family Cheloniidae; genus Natator; species Natator depressus. The sequence goes on along the minus strand of NC_134235.1, from coordinate 197,658,674 downwards.
GACAAGAGGGGATGCCATTTTAGATTTCGTTTTGGTGAGTAGTGAGGACCTCATAGAAGAAATAGTTGTAGGGGACAACCTTGGTTCAAGTGATCATGAGCTAATTCAGTTCAAACTGAATGGAAGGATAAACAAAAATAAATCTGCAACTAGGGTTTTTGATTTCAAAAGGGCTGACTTTCAAAAATTGAGGAAATTAGTTAGGGAAGTGGATTGGACTGAAGAACTTATGGATCTAAAAAGGTAGAGGAGGCCTGGGATTACTTTAAATCAAAGCTGCAGAAGCTATCGGAAGCCTGCATCCCAAGAAAGGGGAAAAAAAACTCACAGGCAGGGGTTGTAGACCAAGCTGGATGAGCAAGCATCTCAGAGAGGTGATTAAAAAAAGCAGAAAGCATACAGGGAGTGGAAGATGGGAGGGATCAGCAAGGAAAGCTACCTTATTGAAGTCAGAACATGTAGGGATAAAGTGAGACAGGCTAAAAGTCAAGTAGAGTTGGACCTTGCAAAGGGAATTAAAACCAATAGTAAAAGGTTCTATAGCCATATAAAGAAGAAGAAAACAAAGAAAGAAGAAGTGGGACAGCTAAACACTGAGGATGGAGTGGAGGTCAAGGATAATCTAGGCATGGCCCAATAGCTAAACAAATACTTTGCCTCAGTCTTTAATGAGGATCTGAGAGATAATGGTAGCATGACAAATGGGAATGAGGATATGGAAGTAGATATTACCATATCTGAGGTAGAAGCGAAACTCATACAGCTTAATGGGACTAAATCGGGGGGCCCAGATAATCTTCATCCAAGAATATTAAAGGAATTGGCACATGAAATTGCAAGCCCATAAGCAGGAATTTTTAATGAATCTGTAAACTCAGGAGCTGTACCGTATGATTGGAGAATTGCTAACATAGTTCCTATTTTTAAGAAAGGAAAAAAAGTGATTTGAAGTAGTTACAGGCCTGTTAGTTTGACATCTATAGTATGCAAAGTCTTGGAAAAAATTTTGAAGGAGAAAGTAGCTAAGGATGTTGAGGTAAATGGGACAAAATACAACATGGTTTTACAAAAGGTAGATCATGCCAAACCAACCTGATCTCCTCCTTTGAGAAGGTAACAGATTTTTTAGACAAAGGAAACGCAGTGGATCTAATTTACCTAGATTTCAGTAAGGCATTTGATACCATGCCACATGGGGAATTATTAGTTAAATTGGAAAAGATGGGGATCAATATGAAAATTGAAAGGTGGATAAGGAATTGGTTAAAGGGGAGACTACAGCGGGTCATACTGAAAGTTGAACTGTCAGGCTGGAAGGAGGTTACCAGTGGAGTTCCTCAGGGATCAGTTTTGGGACCAATCTTATTTAATCTTTTTATTACTGACCTCGGCACAAAAAGTGGGAATGTGCTAATAAAGTTTGCAGATGATACAAAGCTGGGAGGTATTGCCAATTTAGAGAAGGACCGGGATATCATACAGGAGGATCTGGATGACCTTGTAAACTGGACTAATAGCAATAGGATGAAATTTAATAATGAGAAGTGTAAGGTCATGCATTTAGGGATTAATAACAAGAATTTTAGTTGTAAGCTGGGGACGCATCAATTAGAAGTAACGGAGGAGGAGAAGGACCTTGGAGTATTGGTTGATCATAGGATGACTATGAGCCGCCAATGTGATATGGCTGTGAAAAAAGCTAATGCGGTCTTGTGATGCATCAGGTGAGGTATTTCCAGTAGAGATAAGGAGGTGTTAGTACCGTTATACCAGGCACTGGTGAGATCTCATCTGGAATACTGTGTGCAGTTCTGGTCTCCCATGTTTAAGAAGGATGAATTCAAACTTGAACAGGTACAGAGAAGGGCTACTAGGATGATCCGAGGAATGGAAAACCTGTCCTATGAAAGGAGACTCAAGGAGCTTGGCTTGTTTAACCTAACCAAAAGAAGGCTGAGGGGAGATATGATTGCTCTCTATAAATATATCAGAGAGATAAATACCAAAGAGGGAGAGGAATTATTTAAGCTCAGTACCAATGTGGACACAAGCACAAATAGATATAAACTGGCCATCAGGAAGTTTAGACTTGAAATTAGACGAAGGTTTCTAACCACCAGAGGAGTGAAGTTCTGGAACAGCCTTCCAAGGGAAGCAGTGGGGGCAAAAGACCTGTCTGGTTTCAAGATTAAACTTGATAAGTTTATGAAGGAGATGGTATGATGAGATAACATGATTTTGGCAATTAATTGATCTTTAACTATTCATGGTAAATAGGCCCAATGGCCTGTGATGGAATGTTAGATGGGGTGGGATCTGAGTTACTGCAGAGAATTCTTTCCTGGGTATCTGGCTGGTGAATCTTGCCCACATGCTCAGGGTTCAGCTGTTCGCCATATCTGGGGTTGGGAAGGAATTTTCCTCCAGGGCAGACTGGAAGAGGCCCTGGGGGTTTTTCGCCTTCCTCTGCAGCATGGGGCACGGGTCACTTGCTGGAGGATTCTCTGCACCTTGAAGTCTTTAAACCATGACTTGAGGACTTCAATAGCTCAGACATAGGTGAGAGGTTTATTGCAGGAGTGGGTGTGTGAGATTTGGTGGCCTGCATTGTGCAGGAGTTCAAACTAGATGATCATAATGGTCCCTTCTGACCTTAATATCTGTGAATCTATGAAAACCTTAGTGTTACCGGCCCAGCTTCTAACAAGGATGTGTGAACTCCCCATTATTAAATATGCTACTGAAAGGGGTGTCCTTTAACTACCTGGGCCAAATCTTCAGCTTGTGTAAATTGGCATAACTCCATTAATTTCACTGGAACTACACTGATTTACACCAGTTAAGGATCTTAGTGGATCTAATTCTGCACCAGTTTACAAAATGTGGTTTACATGGGATATAAATCTAGATAAACTTTGGCTCAGATTGTCCCTCATTTGACAGATGTTTAATTGCAAGATGATCAGATGGATAAAATGTAAAGTATATTTATTATTATACATGTTCTATTGACATATTTAATTACAAATAAAAAAGTTCAGTGTTGGTAAAGAGTAGTGGTCACAGAAGTTTGCTTAGTGCTTCACTGTGATACAGTAATGCTCCTGACAGGCACTATTTCAGATTACATTAGCTATTTCATTGCAGATGAACAGCAGGTTGCCACTTCCTTGGCCTTTTCTAATATTTTTAGATTCTTACCTAGTGTTCTCTCTCCTCTTGGGGGGCCCATGTTAGGAAACAAGTAAGCAGGTGGAAAATTCAAGCACAAAAGGATGATGTAAGTAGACCTTTTCGATGAGTAATTAGATTTTTTTTTGTTAATTATTTTCAGTTGCGTGGTTGGAGCAGTAGGTAGAGTCAAATGTTTGTGCTGTGAAAGCAGAAAGCAGCTCCTAAGTTGTTACACTGCAAGATGATTCATAATCAGTCACAATATTCGTCAAGGAATTTGAGAAGGAAATATGGTTTATATCCAGCATGGGTTATTTTCTGTGGATCCAGACCTGGAGGAATAAGCAATATACCTGTAAAATTGTTTTGATCTTGTGAAAGTGTGATCAAACATAAGGAAGGTTTCCTTGATCCCACCATGTACTCAGGGACCAGAGCAGCTGCACAGCCAGATTACTGTTTCTGGGTATGGTGATTTACCTCATGCGGCCCTCTGCTACTTCATACCAGTCTTGTGCAAGACTCGTTCATCATACCCCTGTTTCTGGGTAGTCAGTATTGCTTAATAGAAAAATATGTATGCATTAAATATAACACTTGTATTAAATTAGTGAATAGCTTATCTCTAAGCTTACATTTTGTATACTGTTGAACAATCTAAAGCAGTGGTTTTCAACATTTTTTCATCTGTGGACGACTAAAAAATTGCAAAAGGAGGTGCGGACCCCTTTGGAAATCTTAGACATAATTTGGAGACCCCCAGATGTCCACGGACCACAGGTTGAAAACCACTGTTCTATGGTAATGACAGTCTTTTGCAGACCCCTTAGACATAGGCCACGTCTACACTTTCCAGTAGAATCGCACTGCTGCAATCGATGCAGCAGGTGTCGATTTAGCGGGCCTGGTGAAGACATGCTAAATTGATGGGAGAGCGCTCTCCCATCAATTTGTGTACTCCACCTCCCCAAGAAGAGTAAGGGAAGTTGGCGGGAGAGCGTCTCCCATCAACCCTACACAGTGTAGACGCCGCGGTAAGTGGATCTAGCTACGTCGACTTCAGTTACATTATTCACATAACTGAAGTAGTGTAACTTAGATTGATTTACTGTGGTAGTATAGACCAGCCTATAGTCTGCGGACTCTCAGAGGTCTGCAGAGCGCTGGTTGAAAACCACTGATCTAAAGCAACAAACTTTGCTTGCTTGAATTATATTTGTAGTCCAAATTGTAAACACCTGGTTAACCTGTGTTTACAGTGGGGAGACACTGATGAACCTAAAGTATAGCAATCTTATCTGACCCCAGTATATTATTTTTGGTGTAATCTTTCTTTAAGTATCTGCTTACACTATGAACTCAGTAAAATGCTCAGTGGCACTAATATAAATAAAGAGAGAAAGGAATGGAATGAACTGTTCACCCAAAATAGTGATAGAAGCATATAAACAGAAATGAAAATCAACTCTCCGGTTACTCTTATTTTGCTATCTTTGATAGCAATATAAGTGAATGATCTTGTAAAATCAGCATCTAAGGATGTTTTCTACTCAACTTTAAATTTAATATAACAAAATGTAAAGTGAATTTGCTGATGGATAAGAATAAGATATAAATCCTTTCTTTTGGATTTTGTCTTTTCATATACCCAGGAAAGTAAACACGAAAAGAGGCTAAATATTTGAATACCTAGTATGTGCAAACAACCAAAGGTTTATATTTTAACTAAAGCAAAAGAGGTAATTCTCCAGGACCTGACAGCGGACTTTCATTTGTCTGCCCATCACATTCAACTCCCTTTTAAATACTCTAGGCCTCTTAGGGGCATGTCCACACTGCAACTGGGATGTGTGATTCCCAGTGCGGGTAAACGGACTTGTGCTAGCTCTGCTCAAGCTAGCACACTAAAAATAACAGTGTGCTAGCTTGACATATGGCATGCATGGTGCCTCAGGCTAGTTGCCTGAGCTTGGACTTGGGGGGGCTTGGACTTGGGCTACTAGCCACAATGTCCACACTGATATTTTTAGTATGCTAGCTCAAACAGATCAAGTGTGAGTCTGTCTACCTATGCTGGGAATCACACCTCCCAGCTACAGAGTAGACATACACTACTCTTTGCTTTCTTGACCTTCCTATTCTCAGCACACTACTGTTTCAAGCTGCTAATTTATCTCATTGGAGCTATTCCATACTTACTGCTTTCCTATCCTTTTGAAACCTTTTGCATTTTAAACTCCTATGTAAGTATCAGATTGACTTCACTGGGACGACTCTTGTTAGTAACGGGTTGTGGAATCAGCCCCAGTTGATTTCAGCCCAATGTGCAAAATAGAATGCCAGTGCCAGCACTAATGCATCTCCACCTCTTACCAGTTCTTTCCTGTATTCTACTACCCTGAAGTAGTTCAATGTCTATTTTTCACGTGTACATTTTTAACTATTTGATCAGCTCGAGCAGTAACTGAAAGTTCTAATGGCTGTTCTGAGGCATATGAAATGAGTTTGTGGTCTAAGTCCAGTTCCTAGTTGTCCACCCTACAAAAGTCATGGTCATAATTGGCACTATTTTTATTACTGGTATACTACTATTTATATTATGGTAGCATCCACAATGTGCTATGCACTGATCAAGCATAAAGTGTGATACACTATCTGCCTATATTCCCCGTCCTCTGCCCATCATCCAGGAGACCTTTGTCATTTTCAGCTGAGAGGCCAAAGAATGAATGATATTAAAGATGAAATATTCTCTCTCCTTCATATGTAGTCTTTCTAAAACAGGGCAAAGGCACATAGATGATGCAGTTTGCATTGCAACTGCCAATGCTATTCCTCTAGCTAGTTGCTAGAGGGACTTCAGTCACCATGACACTCAGTCCTTCACCTTTTACCAGAAATGAATTCATGTTTGAAGCATGCAGGAGAGGTTGCCTGGCAGGTGTTAGTGACATCTGTATTTTCATGTCAATATAGATTTTTTTTTTAAAGTGACTTGGTTAGGCTTTTCAATGACATGATTTGTTTTCTTTTATTTTTTCCCCTCGTTTTCATTATGCAATCATTGTGGATTATTTAGGGATCTCTGCTACCCTTCACTGAACGGGGCTGGTCCAGAAGATACTGTGAAACCTACAGTTGCCCAGGCCCCACAGGTCATGGAGACCCTAAAACTAGCACAATATTTACTGTTGCAGTGCCATGTGATGTGAAATACCGTATGAGACACTATGAGCTGGAAGTGTTCTCTAATTATGACAACTTGACTTTTCTAGATAATCAAGACATCTGCCTGTCATGGTGCTGGCTGGGGCAAAATGTAGGAAACTGCCATTCATTATACTCTAACTCTCTCCACAAACACACACACAAGTTGTGGACAAATTACTTTGTCTCTCTCCTGACACCCCTTCTTCTCCACTGTACCCTGACTTGCCCGATATAGGAGTTTGGGGCAGATGGAGGGAGAAAGTGACAGACTGAATCTTTCCTCTTACAAACACAACTTGATGTGAGCTATTTCACAAATTGCAAGGGCCTCAGATTTACCTCTACTTTAGCAAAGGGGCCTTTCTGGTGCCCATGATAAGTATGTGAAACCTAGTTTGGACTGAGATCTGCACCCGACTTGGGAGACAATATTCAGCGATTAAGAGAAATGAAATGTTACTTACAGTGTAACACCTATTTAAGTTGGAGTATATAGGCATAGTCTATGAGACCTTGGATACTTTCATCTGAGGGGCCAAAGAAACAATTTTGACACAGGGAAGTAACAATGGCTCAAATTTTCAGTTTGCATAGTTTTTAATACATGCGAATGAGAATCTACACTAATCTACCATCCATCTGAAGTTCAGTCAGTCAACTATTGTAGCTAATGATTCATCAGAATGTTGGAGGCTTTTAAGGTGACAGCAGGTAACTGTAGGACAGGGAGTCCCTCTGCTCCCATGTTCCATTTGAAAAATAAGCTGGGAGCTCCCTGTTGCTGAGCCCCAGCAGCACAGCTGGGACCCACCAGTGTTCCCATGGGCTTCCAATACAAGGAGGATTGGACGGATTAATGTAACCTCTGCAAAATACTGCTGTATTTGCAATGCCAAGGTGAGGTTGCCATGGGCAGGCTTTATGCTGTGCAATAAAATCAATGCATCAGCATCCTCTCACCCCATGAATCTTCCTCATCAATCCTGCTGCAAAGAACATTTTTGACCCTTTTGTGCTCCCACCCATGGTACTTCTCTTAGGGAGTAAGAAACCAGATCTTATCTGCATTGTCAAAAGGAAGGGGAGCCACAAAGAATTAGGAAATGACAGAAATAAAAATAGATGATGTGAGAGAAACACTGTGAAATGAAAGCCAGGGACCCTCTGTTTAATGCACAGGGATTTGAAAACCTACCCTTGCCTACCTCCTGGTCAACCTCTTTGGGGACTGAAAGAACAGAGGGATGTTTTGCCACCACAGCTGCTACAGTAAATGCAATGACTTTACTCTGGGGAGTAATACTAGGCAACAATCAAACAGCAACACAGCCTGAGCAAATCACTAGTCTCAACACAAGAGTGGCTTTCATGCATGCCAATATCACTCCCTTCACTCCCCTTTTCTCTGTAGCACATAAACTTGTCTTTCTGTGCTATGACATGCATCTCCACAGTTTCTTTCCTTTTGTTATTAAAAGGGTTTTTTTTTTCAGGTTAGGCAGAACTCCTGAATCATGGGTTGGGAGATTTTCAAAAAGAATCTAAAAACACTATATAGGAAAACAAAACCAACCTCTAGGGTCTAGAGTAGTCCCAAAATGCATACAACTCATTTGAGACTGTACTGCTGTTAGAATGTGGATAAACTCCTGATCCTATGGACCGGGGAGCATCCATAGTTTCATTTATTTATACATAAAAATCTTAAATGTTTATTCTTTCATCTAAATAGGATCCTGTGCTTTGTCTTGCAAAGTTACTTCCCACAAAATTATGGTTCAAACTATTCAGTGTGACACAAACCAAGGAAACAACATTTAAAAAAAAACCTTCACAATTATTTAAAAATGCAGTGTATAGGGAACTAAAATGCATTTCTTACAAGGCAGTAAGTGAGGTGTGCAACAGCAACAAGGAAGTCACTCTCTTTTTAAGAGACTAATAAGGCAAATTAAAGGAGAAGGGGGGTCTTGGTAAAAGGTAGACCCTGCCAAATCTTCCCAGTTTTTGGACCTAGCCCCACAAATTGCACTACCTAAATGGAGAACCAGTCTAGCTTCTCCTATTGGTCTAAAGTGATTCACACCATGAGGCATCTAAGTGCAACAGTCCTGCAAAAGTGACAATCCAGAACCCAGATCCTCCTAGATTCTGCCAATTTTTAGCCCATCTCCCCAACTCTTCTACAGATAAAGAGAAGAAATGTAGACACCTCTCACGGGGGGGGACGGGACAGGGGGGAGAGATTCAGGTGTCCAGTGCATATTGGTTCAATGGAACCACAGTTAGCTGGATCCTGCCAGCTTTTGCCTACTTCACCCAAGTACCATAGTTTTCTATTTCCACTGCACCTGGCTCTGATGTCCTTGGAGCAACAGCACCACAGAACTCAGATCCAGTGTCCCAGGTGGACCCAGCTGGATTCAATATCTGGATACACATTTTTGCAACATTGCTATATCACAATACATTGGGATTGAGACTACTCTCGTGGAGTAAGAGAAACTGCATACCCATTAAGTTTAGACAGTAAAACTGGAAGGGATGCAGCAAAAAATAGCTGGATCGAGCAGATACTGTTGCCAAATGAGAGTTTTTGCAGCTTTCTGTACTAGACTGTGTACAGGAGGAGGGAGTCAGACCTTTTAGGAGGAATAGTAGCAGCAACACTTATTCTCTCTTTTAATGGTACAATTTGTAGGTTTTGGCCAAAATTTAGCAGGCTCCCCATGCCGGGTTTTTGCAGTACTGTTGCTCCGGGGTCCATAAGTGTCTGCGTTTTTAAGGTGTAGTTTGGAATTGGGAGCCAGAAAATGGGAGGATTCAGGTATGTGTAACAATATTGTTTTGGGGGGAAATCTGGATTTTTGGGGTTGAAATGGAGCCTGTATTCTTGTGTTCTATTTAGGCAACAGAACTAAGAGGATCGAGGCCAAAAAACCGCCTGGAAGCAGGTTTTTGTAGCTGTATTGTGTTGGGGTTCATTACAGCCTGGATTTCATTGGTGAGCTTGTTCTTTAAGCATTAGATGATTTTTTTTTTTGACTGGGGGAGGGGTGTGACCGGCTGGCTCAGCTGTTACCTTTCCGCTAGAAGGTGGAGTATTGTCAGATGAACGCACACTCATCGTGCACCCCAGTCATTTGCAATCTGGTGCCCTTAGCATCTTCCTTACCCCCAGCCCACCTTTCCTACTGGGACTACGCCCCCTCTGCCCAGGTGGCCCGCCACACACGCCAGCCAGAGGCTCCCCCCGCTGAACAAAGCGCCTTGTGGGCAAACAAACAACCCCCGAGCCACGCGGCCGCGGCTCCCACACGTCGTGCAAGGAACGTCCCCCGCCCCCGCGCGCACACACTCACACACACCCCTCCCCGGGTCTCTCTCGCCAGCCAATCACGTGGAGGGGAATGGAGCGCGCGGCGGCTGCTCGCGGGCGCAGCCGGCGGGCGGGAGCTGGGGAGCTCCGGCAGCTGGTGGAAGAGGGGAGCCGCCGAGCTCTCTTGCTCGCCTGCGTGCGGCCGGGGGGACGGGCGCGTCCCGGGTTCGGCGAAGTCGCAGCGGCCCGCGCTCTCCCACCTCCCCCCGCCCCCCCCTTTGCACTTTCTTTGTGAGCCGCCCTCCCGGGACAAAGTTTGATGGAGAATTTCGCACCGCGCTGGAAAGATGCCGGTGATGAAAGGACTGCTGGCCCCGCAGAACACCTTCCTCGACACCATCGCCACCCGCTTCGACGGCACGCGTGAGTCGGGGCTTGGGCAGCGGGGAGCGCTCCTTGGGCCGGGTGTCGGTCCGGCGTTGCACGCACCCCTCTCCCCTGGTTGTGGCTGGGCAGCGGCGGGGGCTCCCAGTCCCTGGTGAGGTGGTCCCTGGTGTGCTGGGGCAGCTCGCCCGCTGCAAGGAGAGCGGGCTGCGCTTGGCGCCTCTTTGGGAACTTGCGGGGTTATTCCCGGACTGCGGTCCCGGCCGCTCCCAGCGGTTCTCTGCATGGAAGTTGTAGGCTCAGGCTGCTGCTTCTTCCCGGGGCTTTCTGCCCCTCGCAGCCGCCCTCGTGCCGGCTGCGTGTTGCCGTGCGGCCCCCCTGAGAGCAGGGGGAGCGCGGAGAGATGCAGGCTTCAGACTCCGGACGTGGCCTTGAAAGTCTTTTTTTTTTAAATCTCTTTGACAAGATTTAAGCTTTTAATCAGGTTTTGCGTTGGCCAGACAGCTGTGCAGGGGGGTTGTTGAATGAATGTCTGCGGCGGTTTAATGAATGGGTTTGGTATCGGAGTTGTCATTTCAGGACCCTGGCTAGGTCCTGCTCCTCTCCCTTTGCGCCTAACTGACCCTCCAGCTGTTCGTGATTTAGTCTTTCCACTTAGCACCCAATTTCCTGCCCCCTTCCCTCTCCCCGGCTCTTACTGCTGCTCGGTCAAGCCCAGCTCAGCGGTTCCCTTGCGATGCGCTGCATCAACGTGTGGAGTTTGTTCAGGTGCGCGGAAATAATTTGCGACTGCAGGTGCTAGGCTGTAGTTTCGGGGCTGCCTGTGCCCAATAAGATGTTTAAATACACGATATGGGGGGAGAAAACTTTTCGCTAGCGTAAATTTTTTTTCTTGGGGGTGGGGGGAAATCCGAAATGATTCATACTGGAGTGAAAATAAAATCTTTAAACTCATTTAACTTAGTTTTTCATTTTCTGTCAAGCATTTTGATATTTATATACCTTTAATCTTGTATCCATTGGCGTATTTTTATTACTATTTTGGTGTTAGTGTGAGATGATATAGTAATTGAGCTCAGTTCTCTTCAATAAATTGTAAAATCTCAAGACAGATATAGTCACACAGATCAACTGCAGGGAAACATAAAATCGCGTTACAACTGTCTCTGTAGTCTGAGGGTAGCTTGAAAACATGATTAAAGGCTGCCTTAAATCTATATTTCATTATAAAGTAACTCTTAGAGTAGTTGTGCCTTAAAGAGCTATATCTATTTTGTTACTGTATACATCACAATATTCCAAGTCGCTTTTTTTTTTTCAGTTAGGGAGTTTACAATCAACTATCCAGGTGTTGTTTATTGGAGGTTAATTCTTGCAGATTTAATGTTGTAAGGTTTTTGTAGATGATACGTTCACTTACTGAAAAAAAATAATTCCCCATTGCTGCCTGCTTAGAAACTCCCTACAATGGCTTCCAGTTCAAAGGACTGAACACACTATGTGGGGAATTTACTAAAAAAACACTTTAGAGACCATTTATTTTGGGAGGTTCAAATTGGTTAAACTCCCTACTAGTGATAGTTAGGTTTTTAATTATTTAAACATTGCTATAAGAATAATTTTATTGTCTGTTTTAAGAATGACACCTTAGTGTTTGGGATGTTTATTGGGTTAGTTGAATTTTAAGACTAAGCACAATTTCTCATTAATTTATGTAGATTAAAAGAATTGCTGCTTAAATTTAGCTGTTCTGTTCAATCCCCTATACTCTCTTGCAGCAACATGTAAAACAAAAGCATTCAAAGACCTATATCTGGCAGTTATTTGAGTGTATAAGAGGTTGTTAAGTTTTGTATGAGACCTGAAGAAGAGCTGTGTGTAGCTCCAAAGCTTGTCTTTCTTGCCAACAGAAGTTGGTCCAATAAAAGATATTACCTCACCCTCCTTGTCTCACTAATGTTTTTGGAAGGCTTTTAATAAATACATTAAGTATGACATGTTAGTGAATACATTCTGAAGTTATTATCGAGGGGAAAAAATCTACATGACTAACTTATTTTAAAATGTTTAATATTAGCAATTAATAAACTTTCACACACAGTAATATACTTTTGCACAAAGTAATGGGAAACATTTTCTTGATGCCTCTATTGAGGAAAATCCCCATTGTTTTTAGTGGAAGTTTTGCCTTGAAACAGGACTTCAGGATTTGGCTTCAATACCTGATAAACAGGTATTATTTAGAAGACATTATCATGGACAAATATATTTCTGCCTTTTAAATGCTCCCAAAAATTCACAACAGAAAGTCTTATAGGCTGTGTATTACTGAGTGGGACTGACTGGGATGGGACTATGTGTGGAGAATGGTACTATTTGGTGTAAGGGGGGCAGCATCTGGCTCTTAATTTACAGATCTGTAGTTCTCAACCTTTCCAGACTACTGTACCCCTTTCCGGAGCCTGATTTGTCTTGTACCCCAAGTTTCACCTCATTTAAAAACTACTTACTTACAAAATCAGGCATAAAAATACAAAAGTGTCAGAGCCACACTATTACTGAAAAATTGCTTACTTTCTCCCTTTGTCTGTATAAAATTTTAGTTTGTACTGACTTTGCTTGTGCATTTTATGTAGCCTGTTGTAAAACTAGCTAAATATCTAGATGAGTTGATGTACCCCCTGGAAGATCTCTGCATACGCCCAGGGGTGCTCCTGGTTGAGAACCACTGAGGTAGAGAATACATTTTTGTATTATTCAAATATATCAATTAAAACAAATGTCAGTTATTAAACTATATCTTTCCTTGAATGATCATATAGCTCAAGTGCATAACATTATGCAATTCTTAAATCTGCAAAATAATTTTTCTCTTTGAGGCTAATTTGACATGATCTAGTTGGTTTTTTTAAATTTAAAATTAATTTGCAAAATACTTATTTATGTGGTAGTTTGACATTTTTTTTTAAGCTATATGGGAAAAAATGCAGTTTTATAAAGTCTAGCGCAAGCTCTGGGCCCAAATCTGCAAACTCTTAAGCAAGTGAGTAAGATAACTCACCTGAGCATTGTAGTAATGTCAACGATACTGCTAGATTAATAAAAGTTACTCAGTGTGTAACTCTTCACAGGATCAGGCCCTGTGTGTTTTTAAATATGATTATACATTTTATTTCGGGGTTGGCATTCAATATTAAACACAGGATATGTTACATAAACTAATTTGATTTCAGAGGTGATGATCTTCTGTTATATTTTCCTGCATGTTTTGATACAGTAATGTCTGTAGTTAACAGACCTCCTTTTATTTTAAGCCTTTGGGAAGGATATATTTTTGTTGTCATCAATGATAGACTAATCCACCAATGCATCTTTAATCCAGAGGAGAATTAATTCTAATTCTGGGCAACAGTGCAGAAAAGGATTCCAGAAAAGACTGGAAAATATGCTTCACTTTGCATAGAACTTTATGAATGAGTTTTCAACACAATATGTGTCTTGGTTTTAATGTTGCACCAACTTACCCATATCATGAAATACACTGCGGGGGAAAAAACCAAGAATCTAGAATATCTGTAGATAATGTGCCCCCACAAACATCAATGTTTAGTTTTATTATGTACTTTAGATACTCAGAACTTTCATGGTCATCATAATTTTAGTTGTATTATAATATCTGTGTTAGACTGAAATATAGACAATGATCATCAAACTATTGAATACATGTCAGTCACAGGGAGTCAGGGCAGCATAGGAACTGCTTCATCCATGATCCCATGACAACACATTTATGCCCTCCTGCTACCTCACACACAAAGGAGGGCTTCCACGCCTGGAGAAATAGGCTGCACCCCTTCAGGTGTGTAGTAGCAGGCATGCTCTTGCTGCATGCCAGAAACCTCCTGATGTTTCCAATGTGGTGCTGTCCCTTCATATTGCTACTGTCTGGAGGCTTTGCTGAGTGGGCACATAAAAATGGCCATATTGGATCAGACCAATGGTCCCTTTGGCCCAGTATCCTGTCTTCCGACAGTGACCAATGCCAGGTGCTTCAGAGGCAATGAACAGAACAGGTAATCATCAAGTGATCCATCCTATCACCCATTCCCAACTTTGGCAAACAGAGGTTAGGGACGTTTCAGAGCATGGTTTTGCATCCCTGCCCACCCTGGCTAATAGCCATTGATGGACCTGTCCTCCATGAACTTATCTAGTTCTTTTTTGAACCCTGTTCAAAACCCACAATTTGAACCCCACAATCTAGTAACGCTCTCGGGAATTTCTCCATAAAACACTTTTTTTAATTTGAAAATGCTGATTCAAAAAACCAAAACTTTTTGTGGGAAAGAGAGGGTTAGTTTTGACAAATGTTTTTAGGAAAAAAAAATAAGTTGAAAAAGAAAGCTTTGATATTTTCAAAACATGTCATTTTTGATATTTTCAACAAGAAAAATTCCAGTTTTCTGATTCAAAATCTTTCAAATTTTAAATTTTAAGCTTATTATAGTTAGTTTAGTAATGGTTGACATCAAAACAAAACACTCAGATTTTTTTTTCCAGATTTTTATCTCTTTGAACTCTTTCCAGATTTTTTTTTTTTTTGTCCTGTCTAGGATGGGATTTCTTCCCCCTCCCTCCCCATTTCAATTTTTCACAAATTTCAAAAACTGTTTCCCAGAAGCTCTACAATCTAGACTATATATTGGGAAAAAATTTCCACATCAGAGTGTGATGTTACTGCCACTTTCCTGTGGAGCAAGGTTAAACTACATTTTAGTAAGTGGACATGCCTAACTAAATTGTGCAAAAAACACACTGCTATTTCTCATTGTGATTTTACTCCCTAAAATGTCTCTCTAAAGATGAAAATCTGGAATTTTATAGTTGTTTTTCAGTGCCTTCTGTATCCAATGTTCTCAAATTCCAAATTAAATGATTTCCCCCTGATTGCTAGCCCTGTAAACTGAATCTAGGATCTGAGACAAGCTTGCTCACCATTAACTGTGATAATGACCATTGTAGGAGAACATACACCTTCAGTTACACTGTTTTCCACTTACAACTTGATTGACACGCATGCAGACTCATTATTGTCAACGTGTTTGTAAAAGTGTTGCACATTGGAAATTGGTAAACAAGGAAGAATAGGCTCCAGCTCATAGGTTAGGTTTTGAATTGTTAGCAGGAATAAAAAGCAGTAAAATTTTTTTTTTCACTAAATGAGGCTACTAGGTGTATTATTTTTACAAATCTCCTATGCCACGCAAGAGGCTGTTAAGGGAGAAACCCACAGGCAAATGAAATTATGGCAAATATAAGAATCCTTGCGGAAAGGTGGCTGGGCTGTTAATGGGGAAGAAACTACCTGTCTGCTAGAATGGTTTACTGTTCCCAAGTCTGAAACCTGTTATCAAAGAGGATCTAAACCCTCAAAGATGTTAGAAGGGGCTGCCTAGTCGTGTCTAAGGCTGGCAGAGTCGTATGAAGTGAGATAGAAAATGCAGCTGGGGCAGTCTGTTTCTGTCCCCTAGATATAGGGTTAGCTGAGCTGAGGGGAGTTTGCAAGGGTGTAAATCGTATCCATGTGAGCAGGCTTTTTATTGTGTTAACGCATTTAGGAAAACGGGTTACTTTTGAGGAATTAATAAATGATGCTTTGTTTTGAAGATGCTATTTCTACATCACTGCAAAGTATACTATCAGAGGCTTCTCAAGAAAAACTATTATGTACCAAAGTTGAGTTGGGCCTGTGTCATTAACATGGCAGGAAACCAGGTCTGTCACTGCAGGAGTGCCCTTGGGAGGGACTAAAAGGGGTCTTTGCCACAGTTCACCCTGTAGCCATGATGTGAAAATCAATACACAGGATTTTGAATATAGAGAAAAGGCCGGATCTTGGCCCCAAGTCTGGTTGCTTGTGCTACTCTGGCACTGATAGCTGAGATGCCAGCTTAACCAGCTACCTGTGCATCCTCACAGTGCAGGTGAGTTGCTTGATGGCATAGGGTTGCTATGTTTGGCTAATTCCTGGCTGCTGTTGTCAGCAAACATAACTTCGAGCAACATTTAGTCTGACCTAAACTGTTGCTTGACACCAGCCTGGATGCTTCAGGATCAAAAGGGTGTAAAGGTGACTTAAAACCACCTTTGCTCCCTAGTTGCTGAGCTGCACCAGCTACAGAAGGGCTAGTCCTGAGGATCTGGTGCAAGAAGCATATCTGTTACATAAAAATCACACTTGTTGCCTTTCGGAATAGAGCTGTGCTTTAAAGAAGGCTCTTTCATTTACATTAGATTCTGAGGTGATTTTTCTTAGAATATTTATTTGAATTAAGTTAATATTTTTTCTCTTGTTTTGTCTGGAACTAGAATTAATTTAGGAGTGGAGGAGAGTCATTCAGCAACTGATTAATTTTGCAGAATTTTATAATTATATATTTGGGGCCCAATCCTCAGAAGTGACCAGGTGACACCACACAACTGAAGGGGTGCCAAAGTGTCTCTAAGGTGATACCTATCCCAACTCAGTCTAGGAGCATCTCCTTTGATCAGGTTCCCTGGTAAAAGTTACAGCAGCCTCGTGCACCAGGAGCCAATGACCTCAGGAGGTTATCATGGCAGATGGGGATGATCAGTGTGTACAGAAGCTCCAGCCTTGCTTCCTTTCTTCCCAGCAATGCAGGGGTGAGGGCTGGTGCATGAGTTGCCACAACTGAGGAGCCTTCATCATGCAGTCACGTAAGATGACTTCAGGACAGCTTTCCACTGATGGAGCTGTACACAGCTGTCCTACGACAGAGGAGGATCTGAACTATAGTTCTTTGCACTTCTAAAGCATCTCTCAAAGAGTTTTACAAACAATAACAAGTGAACCTTACAACATCACAGGGAGGAAGTAAATAATATTGTCCCTATTTAACAGATAATTGGAGAAAAGAAGCAATTTGAGTAAGATCCAGTAAAAAGTGAGTGGGAGAGCTCAGACTAAGAGACTCCTGACTCCCACTTGTGTACTCGGACTGTTAGTCCACACTAGCATAAGAATGCCCATGCTGGGTCAGACCAGCGGTCCATTTAGTCCAGTATCCTGTCTTCTGACAGTGGCCAATGCCAAGTGCTTCAGAGAGAATGAAGAGAACAGAGCAATTATTGAGTGATCCATTTTCTGTCATCCAGTCCTGGCTTCTGGAAATCTGAGGCTTGGGTATGGGGTTGTGTCCCTGACCATCTTGGCTAATAGCCATTGATGAACATATCCGCCATGAAGTTTTCTTATTCATTCTTGAACCCAGTTATATTTTTGGTATTCAAAACATCCTCTGGCGATAAGTTCCACAGGTTGACTGTGCATTATGTGAGGAAGTTCTTCCTTATATTGGTTTTATACCTGTTGCCACCTATTTTAATTGCGTGATGCTTGGTTCTTGTGTTATGTGAAGGGGTCTCTCTTGAGTGGCAACAGCTAATTTAAACTCCATCATTTTGTGTGTGTAGTTGGGATTGTTTCCCAATATGCATTACTTTGCATTTATCAACATTGAATTTCATCTGCCATTTTGTTGCTCAGTCACTCAGTTTTGTGAGATCCCTTTATAACTCTTCGTGGTCTGTTTTGGACTTAACTATCTTGAGTAGTTTTGTATCATCTCCAGACTTTGCTACCTCACTGTTCACCCCCTTTCCAGATCATTTATGAACATGTTGAAGAGCACTGGTCCCAATTCAGATCCCTGGGGGACCCCACTACTTACCTCTTTCCATTTTGAAAACTAACCATTTATTCTACCCTTTATTTCCTGTCTTTTAACTAGTTACTGATCCATGAGAAGACCTTCCCTCTTATCCCATGACTGCTTGCTTTGCTTAAGAGCCTTTGGTGAGGGACCTTGTAAAAGGCTTTCTGAAAGTCCAAGTACACTATATCAACTGGATCACCTTTTTCCACATACTTGTTTACTCCCTCAAGGAATTCTAATAGATTGGTGAGGCATGATTTCCCTTTACAAAAGCAGTGTTAATGCTTCCCCAAAGTCATGTTGTTCTATGTATCTGATAATTCTGTTCTTTACTTTAGTTTTAACCAATTTGTCTGGTACTGAAGTTAGGCTTACTGACCTGTAATTGCCAGGATCATCTCTGGGGCTTTTATTAAAAATGGGTGTTGCATTAGCTATCCTCCAGTCATCTGTTGCAGAGGCTGATTTAAGTGATAGGTTATATATCACAGGAAGAGTTCTAAAATTTTGTATTTAAGTTCCTTCAGAATTCTTGGGTCCTAGTGATTTATTCACTTGGTCTAAAACCTCCCCTACTAACACATCAATCTGGGACAGTTCCTCAGATTTGGCACTTAAAAAGAATGGCTCAGGTTTGGGAATCTCCTTCATATGCTCTGCAGTGAAGACCCATACCAAAAATTAACTCAGGCCTTGTCTACACTACGGAGTTTTGTCCACAAGTTATGTAGACCCTCAAAAACGTGCTATAATAAAGAATTGATATTGCATGTTCATACCTGCTCTCTCTGTCAGCAGAGAATGCCCACAGTTGGGGCCCCATCGTCAGCAGTGTGAGCAATGCACTGTGGGTATGTATCACACAGTGCAGCTCAACACCTTCTGCCGCTAGGTCTTGCGCAACGATCCACTCCACCTTCCCACATCTTGGGACCAGGATCAATGTTCCATGATTCATTGTTTTCCATCCCAGCATTCCATGGGCTTCTGGCTTTCTTTCGCTGCATTTTTCAAGGTCCTTGTTTGCTGTGCACCCCAGCATCTTTGTGTGAAGGGATGGATCCCACACTGCTTTCCTATGCTCTGATAACTGTCATTAAAACATTGCAAATGGCATTGCAGTTAATCATGAAGTGCCTAACTGAACAAGACTCCCAGATGCCTGACATGGTGTGTGTGATATGGATAGGAGCAACTTAGATTTCTTTTGACATTCACAGAACAGCCACACATGGTGGACCGTCACTTTTGGGCTCGGGAAACAAGCACTAAATGGTGGGAGGATTGTAATGTCATGCAGGTCTGGGATGACAAGCAGTGGCTACAGAACTTTTGGATGTGGAAAACCACCTTCCTGGAACTGAGTCGGAGCTTGCCCCTGCACCGTGGTGCAAGGCCACCAGAATGAGACCTGACTTATCAGTAGAGAAACACATGGCAACCACAGTGTGGAAGCTGGTGACTCCAGACTGCTACTGTCAGCCACAAATCAGTCTGGAGTTGGGAAGTTGACCCTTGGGGCTGTGTTAATGCAAGTATGCAAGGCAATTAATCACATCCTGCTACAAAGGACCGTGACTCTGGGAAACGTGCATGAACTAGTGGATGGCTTTGCAGAATGGGTTTCCCTAACTCTGAAAGGGCAATAGATGGCACACACGTTCCAATTTTGGCACCAGACCACCTTGCGATGGAGTACATCAGTAGGAAGGGGTACTTGTCCACGGTGTTGCAGGTGCTTGTGGATCACCATGGGTGTTTCACTGACATCAGTCGGGGGTGGTCTGGGAAGGTGCATGACGCATACATCTTCAGAAACACTGGCCTATATAGAAAGCTGCAAGCAGGGACTTTCTTTCCAGACCAGAAGATTACAGTAGGGGATGTTGACATGCCCATCGTGATCCTGGGAGACCCGGCATACCACTTTACAGCCATGGCTCATTAAACCTGACACAGGAAACCTGGATAGCAGTAAGGAGTGGTTCAACAGGCTGAGTAGGTGCTGGATGACAGTGGAATGTGCCTTTGGCAGATTAAAGACGTGCTGTCAATGCCTTTATGGCAGGTTAGACCTCAATGAGGATAATATACACATGTTGTACATAGCTTCACAAATAGTATGCAGAGGATGAAAGGTTTGCTCAGGGGTGGAGTGCTGAGGCAGCTAGATACCAGGGCTATCAGAGGGGCACAGAAGGGGGCAGTTTTAATCAGGGAGGCTTTGAGGCAACACTTTGAAAATGAGAACTAGTAATTGGTACTGCAATGTTACATTACATCTAGTTTTCCGAGGAAGCAATTGTGAAATTTGGGTCCTTAAAATCCAGTAAGCAAATGATGAAACTGCATGTGTGTGTCTTGGTAGTGCCTGCTATCTCAATCTGTAGGACAAAAATAAAGATTTATTATTCAAAAACTTTGCTTTTATTGCACAAAAAACACACGTGCGTGCACACATAAGCAGGGTTGGTGGGAAAGGAGGTAGCAGGGAAGGGCAGACTTTCAGAGCTGTGTAGGTCCTCTGTGATGCCTCTTATATCAATATTCCCATTTAATACCAGACACTCAAGTTCTGTGTATTTAGACTTACTTCTTGCATTTGTATACAAGCACTTGTAAGACTTGTCAATATTTAATTGTCTTCCTTAATGTGATGTAATTGAATGGTACCTTTGTTCATTTGACTGTTTCTCTTCAGTTCCTACCTGTACTTTATCAACTTAGATTCTCCCCTCTTTTACTAGGATATGGAGTATCCTCTTTAATCCTCTCCTAATGGATGTGAGTCTTCAAATCATGTGCTCCTCGGCACCTGTTCACTTTCCCCCAGTCCTTAGTTATTTTTTAAAAACTGCCTCTTGTATGTTTTAAATTAAGTTTGCTGTACCTTATTCAGTTGATCACAATAGGAACACTCTATGTAGATATTCTAAATCGAATAGAATGATCAGAATTCTTTACTACTCATAATGGTTTTGCTGTAGAAGAATAAAGAATGATGTAGATTTCCAAATGGATGATGTCATGTTTGTTCCTGATACAAGTTCACTGAAGTAAATGGAGTTACTGTAGGGGTGGGGCTGGCCCATTATTTGCTTTGGAAGTTCTGGAGCAGATTTTAAAAGTAGTTGTATTTCTAAATTAGACTCTTTTAACCTAACTTTTTGCTGTGAGTACTTGTAATAATTTTATAAATCTCATTCCTTTCACATGCAAAACAGATGTGCTTAGGGTACTGACCAACATAACAAAATGATTAAAATATGATAAAAACATCATAGTGCCTTCAGTACACATTTAAAAAAAATCCATGTTTGTGTGAGGTGGTGTGCAATTATAACTAATTTGAGACTGAAAGAGCATAATTTAAATGTGCCCTGCTTTCATTTGCAGTACAGCACTACCTTGCCCTGCTGCTGAAAAAGAAAAGGGGGATGGGGAAGAGAAGTCAAATTAAAATCTCCCTCTGTAAATCTCAAAGCTTGCTCTCAAACTGCAGACAGGGGGAAAAGTTCCTTAATAGAAGGACAATTTCTGTTTTGTGGAGCTTCTCTACGCCAAGAAACAGTTGGCTGCTTTTGTGTTCCAGGACCTTGTAATATGACTCAAAGGCTTTAGAACAGCTGTTATACTTAAAAAAACAAAAAAACAAAAAACTAGTATGTTCAGAGATGGCAATGACTGTCCCTTGAACACTCCTAAAATTTTAATCTAGCCTGTCAATCACTGCACAGAGAGTTAAAACAGATTGCAGTGTGGGAAAACTCCCTGCCTTCTCTTGTTGACCTTACACTCAGGGCTGGTATTTTTAACAAAAATCTAGTGTCTTGTGATCTTGCAGTGAAATATGCCTTCTAAAATCTGGCTGACAGTAAGTTTTCTGCAAGCTGTCTGTCCTATTTTTGGTGGCTGTTCAGGGCTGGAGTTAAGAAATCTTTAGGTCCTTTTATGAGAGTGCCCCCCGCATAAGCCTTTTAAGAAGAGCTAGCTATCTGTCTTCAAAACTCTCTTCAGTAGTATTTTCAAGGATTTTCCAGGAATGTTCTCCATCTGACATTCTAAGAATAATAATAGTTCACAATAATCTCCAGGGTATAATTTGAATAGCCATTTCCTTAATGGAAGCACTATTTCTTCTTTTCTCAACACAAACTGAATCTGATAGGCATATATTTTATATAAAAGAAGAAAACCGCAGATAACGGGGAATGTCAAGAGTTGCCTTTATATTACACAACTTCCAGGTAAATTTCTCTCCAGTGGGATAAAAATGCATAACTATTTCTATAGCTTTTTTTCTCTTCCTCAGAGGAACTTGGGAAATGTAATGAAAATTATAGGAAGAAAACTACTATCTGTTAATATAAAATGCCACGAAAACCCTGGGTCTTGGTCAATTTCCTAACTTGTTCATCATAATGGCAAATCCAAAAGGATGTGGCCTTCTTTTTGAGTGAGCTCCATCTGGATTGAGCTCTGGCAAGGTGCTTAAAATGGTCTGATTGTATCTTCAGTTTGTCCATCACTGGCAATCTTGTCACATCATTAAAGCTTTTGGTGCCCATGTGATCATCTGATGTGTAGGAACATTCTCTGGTACACACGCACTTCAGAATTCATCGCCCTTCCATTTTTATATGTCCATACCAAGAAAGTTTCAGAAACTGAGCCCCTGATAATAGAGCTGCTTGCTGTGTTCAGCTTCGAATAGCTTAATTTCTGATCTTCTCCTGCCACTTGATATAGAGCCAGCTGATGGAAAAGATGAGAACTGAAAATGTCAATTCAGTGTTCTTCAGCGTTCCTTAGTGCCCATGTGTCACTTACATGCAACAGAGTTGGATAACTGGTTCTATAGATCCTCAGTTTTGTAGGAAGCTTGATGTCACAACATCCCTATGAAGGCCTCTGAAGGGCCTGAAACATAGCTGCAGCTTCTGCTATACCAGCGTCCATTCTCCAGCACAGCGTATGACGCTGCCCAAATATTCATCAGCTACAACCTGCAGAATATCCCATCTAGACAGGCGAATACTGAGCTGGTTGTAATCTGGAGCTGGAGGCTGTTTGATGGCAGTGGCCAGGGACTTTGGTCTGCTGATTAATCCTGATAAAACCATGCATGCCACTTCTTGACCAACCAGACTGGCCATCAGTTGCATTGATTCACCAAACTGAGCCAACCAGAAAATGACAAACAATGGTGGTCAGCTCAATGTTGCTGATAGACTACCTTGAAGAGGCAGCTATCACCCAAACCATGCCAATATTGATGGTGACCGGTCATGGTCTTGCTAAACTCTCAAGGAGATAGGAAACCATGCTTTAGATCTGCCATTGACTCAACCACCACTTAGAATCATAGAATATCAGGGTTGGAAGGGACCTCAGGAGGTCATCTAGTCCAACCCCCTGCTCAAAGCAGGACCAATCCCCAATCAAATCATCCCAGCCAAGGCTTTGTCAAGCCTGACCTTAAAAACTTCCAAGGAAGGAGATTCTACCACCTCCCTAGGTAACGCATTCCAGTGTTTCACCACCCTCCTAGTGAAAAATTTTTCCTAATATCCAACCTAAACCTCCCCCACTGCAACTTGAGACCATTACTCCTTGTCCTGTCCTCTTCTACCACTGAGAATAGTCTAGAACCACCTCTCAGGTAGTTGAAAGCAGCTATGAAATCCCCCCTCATTCTTCTCTTCCGCAGACTAAACAATCCCAGTTCCCTCAGCCTCTCCTCATAAGTCATGTGTTCCAGACCCCTAATCATTTTTGTTGCCCTTCGCTGGACTCTTTCCAATTTTTCCACATCCTTCTTGTAGTGTGGGGCCCAAAACTGGACACAGTACTCCAGATGAGGCCTCACCAATGTCGAATAGAGGGGAACGATCACGTCCCTCGATCTGCTCGCTATGCCCCTACTTATACATCCCAAAATGCCATTGGCCTTCTTGGCAACAAGGGCACACTGCTGACTCATATCCAGCTTCTCGTCCACTGTCACCCCTAGGTCCTTTTCCGCAGAACTGCTGCCTAGCCATTCGGTCCCTAGTCTGTAGCTGTGCATTGGGTTCTTCCGTCCTAAGTGCAGGACCCTGCACTTATCCTTATTGAACCTCATCAGGTTTCTTTTGGCCCAATCCTCTAATTTGTCTAGGTCCCTCTGTATCCTATCTCTGCCCTCCAGCGTATCTACCACTCCTCCCAGTTTAGTATCATCCGCAAATTTGCTGAGAGTGCAATCCACACCATCCTCCAGATCATTTATCTTTGTTCAATATCTATGAAGATATTGAACAAAGGAACTTTGAGTTCCATTATAGAGGTTTTCTGTCAATGACCCTACTGTCCTATGGGTGTCAAGATGCTTCATCAGATCCCAGAAACTTGCTCAATGCACTGAGTCAAAGGCCTGAGGGAAGTCTATAAAAGTGCTGTGAGCAACTTATTAAATCCATCCATCTTCTCCAAATATTGTCTGGTCAGTAATGGAACAACCAGGGTCTAAAGCCACACTCAGCATCCCAGCCTTTGCCATAAAGGGTGTTGCTGATTTGAGATATTAATATGGAAGCAAGGACTTTTCCTGGGACTGATAATAGTATAAGCCTTCTGTAGTTGCTACATTTGACTTTATTGCCCTTTTGAACAGAGGCAGAATAACTGCCTTCTTCCAGTCATTGGGGATATTAGTATACCAGATGGCTTGGAAGAACCTATTGCAGCCATGAAATAATACTCTCACCTGTCTTCAGCAACTCAGGGGTAATGTTACAAACCACTGGTGCCTTTCCAGGCTTCATCTTGTGGACTGAAGTCCAGACCTCTTCTTGGTTGAAGCAAGATGGATCTACTGGAATTTCCTGCCCTTTTTTTCAAGTAGAAGAGGGACTGAAAGTGACAGACAATTGAGGAGCCTCTTGAAATGATCTTCCCACTGATGCAAATGAGCCTGCAGATTATGGCTGATGCTGCCATCCTGATTCTGTACAGGAAAAGCTGATGCCACCTTCTCTGAAAACACGATGATGTTGAGTAAAGGGTGTGGAGATCATGCCTGGAAGCAGCCTGTTCTAAACTGGCTGTCTGGATTCCGTCTCTTCCCCCCCCCCCCACCCCCCCACCATGACTTGACAATGTTCCCAAGTCAAACCCATTCAGCCTTTGCTTTTGTGCTCTACTAACATGTCTTTGAAGACTCAAATTGTAACTTCACTATTTCCTTCACTCCAACTACTGTGAGCATCTCCAGGCTGATCCATGGATGACATTTGAAGGGCAGGCCCTAGCACCGAGCTCACAGCAGTCAGCACTGATGGTTTGAAACCGCACCATTTTTCATCAGATTGAGGGAGAGAGACTTCAGTCCCTAATGTTTCAATGTGCTTATGCAATTCAGAACAGCCATCTGATAGCTTGGTTGTAATAAGAGCTTTTGGTTGAATCAGATTAATTTCAGCCCATTAACTGGCTGTCTTCAAAGTCTCAAAGTGCACTTCTGTCAGCAGAAGCCAGTGTTAACATGGTAAATTACAAAGCTGATATGTAGGCAACATTTATTGTCCAAATAGCAAACTTTCTAGGAAAAGGGTTTTCAAATATGCCCAGTATAGACCTAACTTTGCTACCATTTGAAGTTAACAAGAATTTGACTTCCATTCAAGTTGAACTCTAGTAGGCCAATATTGAAGAAATTTGAAAATTCCCTCTGAAAGCATTAACCATTAACAAAGGAACACTGATTTCTGTTACATTTAGTGTGAATCATCTGGGATTACTCTGAGGTCATTTCTGATTTGCTCCAGAACCACATTGGAATAAACGAGACCAGAATCTGACCCTAAGAAGTAAGAATGTGCAAAATTATCTGTTAACCTATTCATGTAACTTTTTTTCATTTTGCAAATTCTATATATTACTCCATTGTTTTTGGAAAGTTCTTTACCTAGTTCTGAATACAAAGCGATGCCATCTTCAAAAATTAGAATAGTGAAATTTGGTAGCTAAATTAATCTTCCAGTGAACAGTACAATGGGTATTGGTGTCTCTTTTGGTAGCAAAATATGTAATATTCAAACAATGCAAATCTAACACACTTCCAGTACATTCACAATAGTTGATGTAAGAGGTAAACATAGATTTAATGTAGAAAATAACTTTGTCAGGTGTTTTATTTTGGTTTCCCTTCAAGATGAACCTATTGAAATGCACAGATCTCTGAGGCTTGTGTGGCACTGAAACGTCTTATTGCTACATTATGTTTTTCTTTTCTTTTTGAGCTTTCTGGAGAGACATCCTTATTCATGTCAAAATGTCCCTTCTTACCCAGTTCAGTGTGCTCGCTCGCGTGTGTGCTCGCACTCTCTCTCTCTGATCCTTGAGGTATCTTATCATTTTGTTAGATTTCTCCCCCCCCCCCGCCCAAGACAGGTTGATCCATTGAATTGGACTAGAATTTATCTAAATATCTGGTCTGATGAGAGAAACTTGCACTAATAGTGTTTTTTCTCTTCTCCCCCCCCCCCCCCCGAAACCCTGGAATTAACAAAGGTAGAGAACAGAAAGAGTATAATGTATTGACGGCTTTATATTTTAAGAGTGAGAAATTCTTAGAAATATGAACTTTTTAGTGAAGGATTCATATCTTCGTTGGCTAAAGCACCCTTAGCCAACCATTAATGACCATATAGTTTCAGAAGTCAGTTTAAATATAATGTCCCAGATTAAAATACAAAAGTATTGGTGATCATAGCTTTTCTTGTGCGGTCATGGACTGGTGCATATACATATGAAGTAATACCTAATGGTTTGAGATAACAGGATATGATGGTTCTAACATTTCTGTATCAACTATTTTCCTTATTCAAGTGTTGTGTAATAAGTCGGCTGAACTGTGATTCTTGAAACAAGTTTATCTGTGGCCAATACGAATAACTAATAGTTTGGGATGGTTGTTTTTGTGTTTTATTTTCACCTGTGAATAGGAGAAAAGAAAATAATAGTTTGAGAGACTAAGGTTATTGACTAGAGTATTGTATGCTTCAATAAATGAAAGTTCCAAGTAGGAAAGGATAGTTAAATATTAAAGTAAGAAAATAAGTTGTATACGTACAAAGATCAAAAAAACTAACGGGATCACTGATCATTCTTGATAATACTTATTCCTGCCTTGAGTTCAAGGGACTGCCCTAGAAGACCTCTTGAGGTCCCTTCCAGTCCTACAATTCTACGAACTCGGAAGAAAATGTGTGGAGCCTGATTCTCAGTTACTCTGTTCCAGCACTTGGGGCATGGGCAAATGTGGCATGAAGCCACTTCTGTGCTCCACATATTATGGGGCTGTTCATGGGTCCTATTGTAAGTTAGAGTAGCCCAAAGGCTGCCCTAACTTATGCTCTGGCCCCCATGGCCACTTATGAAAACAATATCCATAGTACTCTGTATTCCTGCCATGCTCCTTCCCTAGCCCTCCCTCAACACTCCCCTTACACGTGGGGCTGAAAGCAGGGTGTGTACTGAATAAATGTATCTCTTTAATTTCTTCTTATGCTTTTAAATAAATATCAATTTAAAACATATTTAAATGACTGAACTTGGAGGAAATACTTGCAAACTATTCAATAGCCTTTGAATATCTTCATTTAGTTCTTATTGCTTACCCTCTTTGTGAAAGTGATTTTTCACTTGCAATTCAGTTACAGGCACAAATAATAGTTTGAACATTTACTACCTGATTTTGCACCCACAATCAAGTAGATGAAAGTGCAACTAGTGGAGGTGTGAATTATGCCTGTAGAATGGAGGTCACCCTTCTCAAATTAACTACTTACTGTGTGCAAAAGTGAGAGGGATATTTTATTGGAATCTGAGCAAGATGTATTGAAGAATCAGTTCTGTGTATACTGGATGATTAGTTAGAGGAATGATTGATTTGCAGAAGAGGGTGCTGTGGTCAGATGTGATAATGTGTACAAAACATGTTTGTCCAAGTAGCAGAGGAAGGGTGCATCAGCTGGTAACAAGATGTGAATCACTAATCAAATTGCGGAGTGAGCAGTGGGCAGTGGCTTGGAATGAGCTAAAGAGGAATAACAATGTCAGAAGTCTCTCTCATGGAATATTGTTAAGTTATAGTCTTCTAAGAAGTCAATTACAAGTTAGTGGCTGATTTGCTGGAGAAGCCAGCTAATGTTCCACTGTTAACAATTGCAAAGAGAACAAATGATTTTTTTCTCAAACGTGACTAGTAGTGAGTTAGAGAAACAGGGTCCATAGGTATTGACTGATATTTCTATCGCTTGTGCTCAAGGTAAATCTTGATTTTGTTTTTTTCACATATTCGTGCTTAAGCACTCATCTAATTAGTAAAAAGAAAATTCTTTGCAAAAAAAATACTGTGCATTTGATATAATGTCCAACTCCAGTGACTTTGCACCAGTCTCTTGGAAGGACTAGTCTAAAAATGTGTTAATTGAGCACATCAGAATGATATTTCAAATACGCACCTGAAAAGTTCCTTTTAGTCCTGGTCAGGATCTCTGTACAGCCATGTCTCTTCAGTCCAAGACCATATATCCTTCCTGCACTAAAGTAGTGGACTGTGACCTGGGAAACCTGGTCTCCTTTCCCAGCTATGTCACAGACTTCCTCTGTGGCTATAAGCAAATTATTTAGTCTTTCTGGGCCTCAGTTCCTCATTTGTAAAAAGAGGATAATAATACTTTGTACTTCCTTGTCTGTGTGTCATATCCATCTGTTCTCTCTCTCAACTAAAACTTATGTGAACCCCTTAGGGCAGGGACTGTCTTTTTTGTGTGTGTTTTTGTACATCTCATACATTGGAACTGGGACCTCCTAAGTGCTACTGTAATTCAAATTAATAATCTTTGTCCTCCAACAATAGGAGAGATCCGAAGGGCAATCAGGGAGTGTGAGAGAGGGTTGTAGGTTGTGGTGATGTTGATGACCTATTGAGACTATTCAGCTGGAAGTAAATCCACATCCAGGTGATTCACTTCCTGGTGTCAGGCAAATATTGCAAGCTGTTCTTGTGATATTTGCACCCCCTTTTGAAGGGGAATCAAAATGGGCTCCAGCTAGAACGCAGTCCCAAGAATTAGTACAGATAACTGAACCACCAACACTTAGGAAATATTCAGAGGAAAAACATTCTGATAAGTTTTAGTTTTGTGCATTTCTATCATGAACTAGTTGTCACTAATTTTTTATTGTGGGCAAACAGAGTTGTTGAAGTAAATGGTTTTTCTTACATAAGCAGTAACACAGAGGGAATTTTACTGGGCCTGTGGAGCTGATATTTGAAGCTGACGGTAAATTAGTTTCCTCTTGACCCTAACAGTATCCTAACAAAAAACCAAATACTCCCCCCACCCTTTGCAATCTTCTGCATTTGGTGCATTTTTATAGAGTAAAAAATTTGTTTTAATTATGAAAGAAAACATACTTTAGTCTAAAAAGGAGAAATTGTTCATATACATTTCTTCCTCCTGAATAGATTCCCCTAATAATGGTTGCACGGACTGTATGCTGTATTAGTTACTGTTATCAACAGGAAATCAGGTGGAGCCTTTCTCTTGTGCTTTTGACTCAGAATATCTTGCTAATTTTCTTTTTATTTAATTACCTAAACCAATGTGGTGAGCATTACATCATCCAAAATGGAAGCAACTACCAAATATACTTTTTTCCTGTGTAACATGTTTAACCAATCACAATCATCATACAATTGTGGAAATGGATTTCTTCATGATGAACATCAGGGGGAAAAAAAAGCAACTACTATATACAACAAAATTGTAGATGTACAGAAAAGGTAGGTTTGCCCAACAACCAGCTCTGCAAGTGGCAGGTGAATAGTAAAATTTTATCTTCCCAGTGAAATAGGGTCATTCCTGCATCATCACTTCTCACTCCCATTCTGCTTTAAAGCCCATTTTGTCTTTGATTCCTGTTTGGACAGGGTCCTTCCGCTGAAAGGAAGAAAGGGGATAGGAAGACAGTTGTCTCTCTGTAGGCTACTAAAGTACTGTGTATGACATATATACCATATTGTATATATCTTGAACTGAATTTTAAGATTTGTCTGAAACAATTACAAGTAAAACAACAGTTTGGAGATAATTCTGGGGCATTCTTATAGGGATATGTTTGCTAATATGGCTGGCGTGATTTTCCATGATCTGCTATTTGGAAAACAATTCCAGGGTTACAGTTAAAAGTGAGACACATTTTGGTGCCTTATTGTGTAGGAGCTGACTTCGAGACCTACCAATGATTTCAATAGGAGAACAGAGTGTGAGTAATGCTGGCAGAACTTAAGCCATATTTGGTTGCTTTCACTTTGGCTTGACTTATTTCTCTCCCTTACTGGCACAGCAGGTGCCCTCTGTGTGCCAGCTTGGTATGGATCTCCATGGAAGGCACAGGGTTTTCTGCTGGAATGGCAGGGTCTCGTACCCTTCCAGGGGTGCTCTATGGGTCTGAAGAATTGAGGAGGAACCAGAGCTTGGGCTGCTCAGGGAAGGAGTGGATGACCCAGGGGAGGGGAAGGAGATTGACACATCAACTCCAGATATGTGGAGATGCCCAAAAAAATCATATCTTATCAAGCTGTATAATTTTTTCCACAAAGTCCCCCTCTCCCTTCACCAGCCTCCATGTGCATTTTCAGGGATTGTGTTGGGCTGCCATGGTGTGATAGGGTGAATTAGCAAGGGTTAACAAGCTATTGTGGGCTCAGTCAGCCCCTCCCCGCTATACC
This sequence comes from Natator depressus, assembly GCF_965152275.1. NCBI lineage: Eukaryota > Metazoa > Chordata > Testudines > Cheloniidae > Natator > Natator depressus. The sequence continues at coordinate 197,628,067 of NC_134235.1, read as the reverse complement.
TGTGTGCACTTTCAGGCTTGGAGGGGGAAGTTGCAAGGAGAAGGGCCAGTTCAGTAGCTGCCTGGCTGGAAGGAGGAGCAGATTTTCTGTTCTCTTAGGGAGCAAGAAGGACTGGGTGGGCACCAGGCCAGGCCAGAGCCTTCCTCAGGGAAGATAGGTCTGGCACAGGACTATTGTGTGCTTTTCTACCAGAGACTGACTGACTTTTGATCTGGGTAAGATTGCTGCAGGTGGCACCATCTGAGGGGAGCGGCCGTTCTCCCTACCCCAAAAAACCCCTCTCAACCCTATGGATTTTTGCTCCCCACTGGAGTCCACACTGATTTGTCCCAAGCCCAGAAGTGTCCTGATCAAATGAGGCAGAAAATGTGGGCAGCAAACTAGTCCCTGTAGAAGAGACAGGCCTGAGTGGCATGGGTCTTCAAACATACCGAGGCTGAGAGGTGGAGCAGATGCTAAAATGGATGATAGAAAACCAGCAGCAACTTCTGCAACAGTTGGTGGGCAAACAGCAGCAGCTAGTTTGGAAGCTAGGTGCTCAGCATCAGGAGTAGCAGGCACAACAAGGGATGACTGTCTTGCAAACGCTGTCATGGGGTGTAAAATGTCATGCTGGCTTAGCAAGGGTTAATAAGCAGCTGTGGGCTCCATTAGCCCCTCCCTACTAATCCTGCATGTACTGTCAGGCATGGTAGGGGGTGGTTAAAGGGGGCCCCCTGATCTGTTGCTGCTGGGCTGGCAAGAAAAGAAGTCTTCCTATTCCAGCTCCTGGAGATAAGGGCTAGTGGGGACCAGCACCCACTCAGACTGCTAGCGTCTACAACCTCCCTGGGGGAAGGTAGGCTCAGCACAGGATTATTGTATTTGTTTTTCTGCATGGGATTACTGTGTGTGGTTTTTTCTAGCTGGACTGGCTTCTGGTCCAAACAAGACTGCTGAAGGTCGCACCCATATGAGAGGGATGACCTCCCTTAAGAATACTCTGTGGACTTTTGCACCCTACTGGAGTCCACACCATAATTTGTCCTGGTCCCAGAAATTCCCTGGCCACAAATGGCCATAGGGAGATCCTGACACTAGTGCAGCTCCAACCCCGCATGCAATAAGTTCAATGGTTACTAGATTTCCAGCGATTAAGGTTTAACATTATTGTTGAGCAGAGCATAGTGATTTCCTTTTATTTTCTCCTTTTAATATTCAAATTATTGCACTAGTTTACATGACACTTCAATTCTTTGTGGTTCATTTATCATGGCTAACTTGTAGCTTCTAGCAACAGTTTGTGAATGGCACAATAAACTAAATACAAGAATAGAATGATTTTCTCTGAGGATTGGCTGTCTGCCGATTGTTACTCAAGCTTGGGAAACAGACAGTGCAAAATACATTGAAGTGAGTTTTTTTGAAAAGCTTTTTACATCTATGAACAAGCTGAATCCCTACCCCATCTGTAGCAGAGCATGAAGATCCTGATCTGGGGCTAGATTAGAATTCAGAGTAGAGGTAGCCTTTCACGAGCACCTCGGAGAGGCACAATTGTCCCCCTTGTTCCAACAGATGATCTGCTACTGGCCATTATCAATAGCAGATTGGTTAGTGCATTTTGGGGCAAGGGGAAGAGCCAAATCTCTGGCCCCTATTAGTCCCTCACTATCCATCTGCTAAGCATGTGAAGAAGAATATAAAAGGGCTGGGCATTCCCCTTTTGGGTAGGGGAATTGTGGAACTAGGCCACAGGAGGCCCTAGAGGAAAGCCCTAGTCAAAGGGTAGGTGCTTAGGCAAAAATTTTATATTGATTTTGAGTTACTGATAAAGCCAAACTGGAGGAGGTTTGTGATGGCCTTCAAATTGGTAGTATTAGTAGGAAAGGGGGTGAGAGATTTGCCAGGGAGGGGGGTTGCAGCATCTGCTTATACATAGGCACCCAGAGCAAGGTCCAGGCACTCTGTGCGTGGGTTTTCATTTTCCCGTATTCCGTGCATGGATATGCAGTCAAAGTCACAGTCTAGCCTGTATTGTTAGTAAGAAAAATATAATGGAATTGAATGAGCTCCTTGTTTTCCGACTCTCTGAAAATCTGGATCAATCTCAGTTTTAGAGTTAAGTTAGTCTAAACTCTTACAAATCTCATTCCGACATCTTTGGCAAAGGTATATGAAAAAGGGCATGAAGTACAAAATAGTCATTGGATCATCTGAATGTTTTAGGTGGTCAGGAACTATGGTAATAGATGTGATTATTTTAAAAGAAACATAAAACTAGATAGGACATTTCTCAATTACACAAGTGCAGACTAAATCTTTCATTTACTTATGAAAACACCTGGCAGGGCTTGTGCAATAAAAAAACCACAAGTGTCAAAGCCATAAGTTATTTTGCACTAGTCACATTTGTTGGAATTATTATTTATGAGCACTAACAATATAGGACACCACTAGACTTAACTTAATCATATATTCCTTTATTAAATCCAAAGGCCAAATGGTAGTCATACAATTGATCTAAACATCTGTAAATGCCTAAACATTAAACATTTACAACATTCATGTAGTAACAAGCATTTATAAATATACAATCAACTTATATTCACAAATGGACCAGACCAGAGACGAGTCCTCTCATCCTGCTTCGCCCCAGCATGATTGGACTGTTAAACATTGTCAGATTCATAGCTGTCTCTATATACTTCAGCAAACAACTGAGATCACTGCCAATTGCTAGATTCAGTTAAAATCCAGTTTAGAGTAGTTTATCCTTGTTACTTTTCTCTTGCCAGGCTTTCCCTTCTTATCTCCTTCCTCCTCCTACCTCACCAAGTTTTTTTCGCTTCCATTGCTCTTGTTTTCACAGGCCTTAGGCATTGTCTAGACTAGAACTTTTGTTGGTCAGGTGTGAAAAAATGCACCCCGACCAACGTTAGTAGGAATCCGTGTTTGCTAAGTATCATGCACTGACTTGCAGTGCCTGTTGCTTTCCAGGGCTACTGTATCTTTTACTTAATGGAATAATACAGTTTTCAAAGCCAAAAAATTATTTATTGAAAAGAAACACAACTGCTTGGGAAACAGAAAGGGCATGACACATCTGTGCTCTGTGGGACGAGGGAAAGGGGTGGGGTGGGGAATGGGACAATCGGAGATTTGCATATGTCCTGTTATCATACTCAGCCTTCCTATTTGGAGTGCTGTGCAATGAGTGCTGCACTTCAGGATGGCTAAAATGCATGGTGATGGGGGTTGAGTGCAGTGGGTAAGGGTTGTAGTTTGCAGGGCTGGGTGGTGAAACTACAGGAGTTGGAAGCAGCTGGTGGTGATAAAAACCCAGATGTTGGGAAAAGTGGGTTGGTGGTGACATGAGGGCACAAGGGAAAGCATTTTGGGACAAGGATTGCGTGGGGGTGGGGCGGGCGCGGAAGTGCTCTGCCTGCATTGCTATGAGCGCCTGTATCAAGTCTGCTGGACGCTCCATGATGCTTAGCAACTGCTCCGTGCTCTGGTGCCGGCAAACCCTCCTTTCACTCTCCCATCACTCCTGCACTTCTTTGATTTTCATTAAGGGACTGCTGCATGACTTCATGCAGCATGTCCTCTTTTTGCTTCTTCATGGATATTTCCTGATTCTTTCGGCCATTGCGGCTGGGATCTCAGGGTTTCATCTGTAAAGCCAAAATGCAACACTTAACAGAGGTAGCATTGTTCACACCAGACAGAGCAATGATTCACCTGTACTTAAAGACAAGCACAGTCTACACAATAGCAGAAATTACCCATCCCAAAGTGAGCACACACAACCCCAGGAGCCCCAAAATGGTGAGTAAGCACAGGGGCAAGGGAGACTGATTGTTCAAGGCCGTACTGTCTTCTGGGGTTCTGTGCCTTGGGGAGAGCCAATGGCTGCAGGGGGCCCCTATATTGAACACTGTCCCCACATTTTCCACAGGAAGAGTTCATCCTGGAAGATATCTTGCTGCTGAGGGTGACCTGGGAAGCAAGGGAGGGTCTTCTCTTCCCCACAGGCAGTTTGCCTGTGTGCAGCAATGGTCCCCCTGCCCGTCACGGCACAGTGGCACAGACATGTTAGCCTTACTGGGACAAGGAGTACAGTAGCTCTGACAAGGAACCTGCACAAGCGGATTGCCCAGCTTCTGCATGACACCTTTGAAGAGATCATTGAGGCCGATTACCGCGATGTGAGAGAGCACATCAATGCCCTATTCTGCATCTAGATATGCATGCAGCCCTAACCCTCCTCGCCCCAAGAGCCCGAACCGAACAACTGCCTTCCCAAAATAAGCTGGGTACCTCCTCTGCTGTTTGTTCTTCTGCAAGCACTGTCGGCTGCGACTGGCTGTCTTCCTCCTGGCTTGAAAACAGTTCCTGGCTGCATGTATCTAGGGATGCTGGGCTGTCCCCCGCCTCCTTAGCACCCTTGCTCCCACTTTCCTCCTCCTGCCTTATTGAACTGGGCTCTGAAGTGTCCATGGTGGACTTTGGAGTGGAGGTGGGGTCGCCCCAAGTATCGCGTCCAGCTCTTTGTAGAAATGGCATGTCGCAGGGGCAGCACTGGAACCAGGGCTGGCTCTAGAATTTTTGCCACCCCTGGTTCTGCCCCAAATCCCTGGCCCCTCCTCCTCCCCTGGGCGTGCCGCATTTCTTCTCCCCCCCCATTGCTTTCTGCAGCTCCCTCCCCCCCACAACCCCCTGCCTTAGCTCACCTCCGCTCCGCCTGCTCCCCTGAACATGCTGCTGCTCCGATTCTCCCCCCGTCCCTCTCAGGAGAGGGAGAGGCAGCGCATTCAGGGGAGCAGGCGGAGCAGAGGCGAGCTGGGGCGGCGGGGGCACACTTCTAGGGGTGGCATGGCCGGCGCCAGAATGCCGCCCCTAGAAATGTGCCGCTCCAACCACCTGCTTGTTTTGCTGGTGCCTAGAGCCGGTCCTGACCGGAGCGGCTGTTTGCCTCCCACGCTTTGTGGTAGGCATTCCACAGCTCCTTCACTTTAATCCTGCGCTGCAGTGCGTCCCGGTCATGGCCCCTTTCCATCATGTCCCTTGATATCTGCCCGAAGGTATCGTAATTCCTATGGCTGGAGTGCAGCTGGGACTGGACAGCTTCCTCCCCCCAAACACTGATGTGATCCAGCACCTCGCCATTGCTCCATACTGGGGATCGCCTGGTGTGTGGAGGCATGGTCACCTGGAAAGATATGCTGAGAGCACTCCACGCCTGGTTGAGAATACAGGAAGGGGATTTTCAAAATTTCCCAGAGAATTTAAAGGGTGGATCTGATGGTTGGTCACCTGAGGGCAGGGCAGTAGAGGTCAAAGTGATGACCAGAGTGGCTAGAACAGGCATTGTGGGACGCTTCTGGAGGCCGATCAGAGCGCACTATAGGACCAGGGCGTCCACACGGGTGCTACTGCGCTCCAGCCGAGGCGTAGCAAGTGTTATGGTTCTCGCAGAGGTGGATTACAAGGAGTGCTCCAGCCGTGGAGTCTGGGCGCTCTACATGCCTTGCCAGTGTAGACGCCTCAGGGGTTAGGGTGCCCCGGGCTGCTTTAATGCGCTGTATTCCGCAAGTGTAGGCAAGCCCTTACAGTGGGTACACTAAAGCGCTTACAGCAGCGAAGCTGCATTGGTACAGCTGCGCTGCTGTAGGCTCTCTAGTGTAGCCATAGCCTTAAATCACTATAACTACGTCTCTCAGGGTGGATGTCGCCCCTAAGCAATGCAGTTACACTGACATAACCCCCGCTGTGGACAGCGCTGTGTCGATGGGAGAGCTTCTCCCATCGGCGTGGTAGCACCTTCACTGAAGCGCTACAGTGGCGCAGCTGCATTGGTGCAGCTGCGCTGTGGCAGCCTTTTAAGTGTAGACCTGCCCTCAGTGTCCCAGTTAAAAACGAGGTGGAGCAGACTGTTTAGCATAAGTAGCTAACACACATTGTAAGAGAGAATTCAAGGAGAAGTGGCTGATTAACACCACCTGCCCAAAAAATAAAAAAAGATGAACACTTTTCACAAAGCAATCACTCTGTCTGACATGGTCTGACTCAGACAACAGGTTTGAGTGCTCAGTCCCTAGGGTGGAATGTTTCCCTCACAGAGCTCATGAGCAACCACTTTAGCTGATGCCCAGAGCTGGGTTGATTGCCTCTAAACAAGGACATGTTCACACTTCCATGGCTGAAAAGAGAGGTTTTAAGAGTGATTTTGAGAGCGCTGTCAGCAGCTGGGAAATGAACATGTCAAAATGGTGGAAAGATGGGAGGTTCTACAGGTTCCTGTGGAAAAATATGAAGCTAATGTTTGAATCAGTGAGTCGTTATTGAAACATCCTATTTGTGTCTCTGGGTCTGTTTAATCTTTACTTTTTTTTTATTAAGAATTCTTGAAGATCACTCTTTAAAAATTTAACAAACTTGTATGGAAATTTATCCCATAGAATTGTAAAGACCTCTCTGACGTTTACTGCTTTGACTACTTTCTGTCAGATATTTCTGAGGGCTGTATGTGCAGAGAATCTGGGAGGATGGTGTACGCTACCCTTTCTCCTAAAGGATGTTCTGAAAGGTTGTGGAAATTTGACAATTAAGGATAGGAAAACAGAGACTGACCCTCTGCTTGAACTGAATAAACTGAACATTGCATAACTCAGGAGTCGGCAACCTTCGGCATATGGCCCGTCAGGGTAATCCGCTGGCAGGCTGTGAGACATTTTTGTCTATGTTGACCATCTGCAGGCTTCCAGAGGCCGCGTTTTGCCATTCCTGGCCAACGGGAACTGTGGGAAGTGCCGCAGGCTGCAGGGACGTGCTGCCTGCTGCTTCTTGCAGCTCCCCTTGGCCGGGAACGGTGAACCGTGGCCGCTGGGGGGTGGGAGGGACATGCCTGAGGATGGTCAACATAAACAAAATATGTCTCAGATTGCCAGCGGATTACCCTGATGGGCCGCGTGCTGAAGGTTGCTGACCCCTAGCAAAACCTGAAACTTCTGGTGATAGGATTCCTATGAGACCCTACCAGATCTGCCTGTATCTCTAAATATTTGGACAAACTGTATTGCCATTCATCAAAAAGGTTGTCTCCATAAGCACATGTATTTTGATCATGTGATTTGTTAATGCTGAAAAAGGGTATAGAGTGGTGAAAAGCTAGCCGACTTTGTCAAATCCTTAAGTGTTTTTTTTTTGGGGGGGGGGTTTATGCATCTGTCTAAAACAGATGGATTTTGGGCTAATTTCATCAGTATTAATTACTGCTGAATTTAACTGGAATAGTTTGTGCTTGAGGCTGCTTGCAGATAAATGACACTTAAGGAGTTATCTAGGTAATGAGTTTTTACACAAATTTCAGTTAAATCAGAGATCCACATTCAAAATAAAACAGGTAGGGATAGCATGTAGATTTGTAACACTTGATTGGGGGCAGGGGGGATTTGCATCCATAAACCAACTTAATCTATCGTCTTCTGTTTTACACAGATATGGATGATAATTTAATCTGTAATATTTGTTTAATTTTAAAGAAATGCCTAATATATGGCCGGATTATAATACTCTGTCGTTGAATAGTACCTTACACCATAAGTATACTTGCAAAGTAAGAGACCCTCATTTACACTAAGTATTTAAATCAATCCCTTTTTAATTTTATTTAATAGTTTCAGAATATTCCGAGTATACAACTGAAGGGTAGTTAAGTGATATGATGCAGTGGTTCTCAACCTTTCCAGACTACTGTACCCCTTTCAGGATTCTGATTTGTCTTGTGTACTCCCATGTTTCACCTCACTTAAAAACTACTTGCTTACAAAATCAGACCTAAAAATACAAAAGTGTCACAGTACACTATAACTGAAAAATTGCTTATTTTGTCTGTATGAAATATTAGTTTGTACTGACTTTGCTAGTGCTTTTTATGTAGCCTGTTGTAAAACTAGGCAAATATCTAGATGAGTTGATGTATCGCCTGGAAGGCTTCTATGTATCCCCCAGGGATACACACATTCGTGGTTGAGAACTACTGATATAATGCATTGATCAAGTACATTTTATTGCTTTTATATATTTTATGATTTTAAACAGAAATGGAAGAAATTCTGTATGTATAGGTATCTTTCCGCCCCCTTAGACACGGAAGAGCTGTCAGAGTTTATCATACATATACAAATGCAATTATTTCAGCACCACCAAACACCATACATTACCCTACTGCTCCTCATACTTGCTTCCCACATGTAAACTGGAACAAGTACTTCAGAGA